>NC_092711.1:325959576-326301518 GCF_047496885.1 Scyliorhinus torazame
GGGTTCCACACACACTGACTCTCACTGGGGTACGGGTCCCACACACACTGACTCTCACTGCGGTACGGGTCCCACACACACTGACTCTCTCACTGGGGTACGAGTCCCACACACACTGACTCTCACTGGGGTACGGGTCCCACACACACTGACTCTCTCACTGGGGTACGGGTCCCACACACACTGACTCTCACTGGGGTGCGGGTCCCACACACACTGACTCTCACTGCGGTACGGGTTCCACACACTGACTCTCACTGGGGTACGGGTCCCACACACACTGACTCTCACTGGGGTACAGGTCCCACACACACTGACTCTCACTGCGGTACGGGTCCCACACACACTGACTCTCTCACTGGGGTACGGGTCCCACACACACTGACTCTCACTGGGGTACGGGTTCCACACACTGACTCTCACTGCGGTACGGGTCCCACACACACTGACTCTCTCACTGGGGTACGGGTCCCACACACACTGACTCTCACTGGGGTGCGGGTCCCACACACACTGACTCTCACTGCGGTACGGGTTCCACACACTGACTCTCACTGGGGTACGGGTCCCACACACACTGACTCTCACTGGGGTACGGGTCCCACACACACTGACTCTCACTGGGGTACAGGTCCCACACACACTGACTCTCACTGGGGTACAGGTCCCACACACACTGGCTCCCACTGGGGTACGGGTCCCACACACACTGACTCTCACTGGGGTACAGATCCACACACACTGACTCTCACTGGGGTACGGGTTCCACACACACTGACTCTCACTGGGGTACAGATCCACACACACTGACTCTCACTGGGGTACGGGTCCCACACACACTGACTCTCACTGGGGTACGGGTTCCACAAACTGACTCTCCTGGGGTACGGGTCTCACACACACTGACTCACACTGGGGTACGGGTCCCACACACACTGACTCTCACTGGCGTACGGGTTTCACACACTGACTCTCACTGGGGTATGCGTCCCACACACACTGACTCTCACTGGGGTATGGGTTCCACACACAATGACTCTCACTGGGGTACAGATCCACACACACTGACTCTCACTGGGATACGGGTTCCACAAACTGACTCTCCTGGGGTACGGGTCTCACACACACTGACTCTCACTGCGGTACGGGTCCCACACACACTGACTCTCACTGCGGTACGGGTCCCACACACACTGACTCTCTCACTGGGGTACGGGTCCCACACACACTGACTCTCACTGGGGTACGGATCCCACACACACTGACGCTCACTGGGGTACGGGTCCCACACACACTGACTCTTACTGGGGAACGGGTTCCACACACACTGTCTCTCAAAGGGGTGCGGGTCCCACACACACTGACTCTCACTGGGGTACGGGTTCCACACACTGACTCTCACTGGGGTACAGATCCACACACACTGACTCTCACTGGGGTACGGGTTCCACACACTGACTCTCACTGGGGTACGGGTCCCACACACACTGACTCACTGGGGTACAGATCCACACACACTGACTCTCACTGGGGTACGGGTCCCACACACACTGACTCTCACTGCGGTACGGGTCCCACACACACTGACTCTCACTGGGGTACAGATCCACACACACTGACTCTCACTGGGGTACGGGTTCCACACACTGACTCTCACTGGGGTACGGGTCCCACACACACTGACTCTCACTGGGGTACGGGTCCCACACACACTGACTCTCACTGCGGTACGGGTCCCACACACACACTGACTCACTGGGGTACGGGTCCCACACACACTGACTCTCACGGGGGTACGGGTTCCACACACTGACTCTCACTGGGGTACGGGTCCCACACACACTGACTCTCACTGGGGTACAGGTCCCACACACACTGACTCTCACTGGGGTACGGGTCCCACACACACTGACTCTCACTGGGGTACGGGTCCCACACACACTGACTCTCACTGTGGTACGGGTCCCACACACACTGACTCTCACTGGGGTACGTGTCCCACACACACTGACTCTCACTGGGGTACGGGTCCCACACACACTGACTCTCACTAGGGTATGGGTTCCACACACACTGACTCTCACTGGGGTACGGGTCCCACACACACACACTGACTCTCACTGGGTTACGGGTCCCCCACACACACTCTCACTGGGGTACGGGTCCCACACACACTGACTCTCACTGGGGTACGTGTCCCACACACACTGACTCTCACTGGGGTACGGGTCCCCCACACACTGACTCTCACTGGGGTACGGGTCCCACTCACACTGACTCTCACTGGGGTACGGGTCCCACACACACTGACTCTCACTGGGGTACGGGTCCCACGCACACTGACTCTCACTAGGGTGCGGGTCCCACACACACTGACTCACTCTGGGGTACGGGTCCCACACACACTGACTCTCACTGGGGTACGGGTCCCACACACACTGACTCTCACTAGGGTGCGGGTCCCGCACACACTGACTCTCACTGGGGTACGGGTCCCACACACACTGACTCTCACTGGAGTAGGGGTCCTACACACACTGACTCTCACTGGGGTATTGGTTCCACACACACTGACTCTCACTGGGGTACGGGTCCCACACACACTGACTCTCACTGGGATACGGGTTCCACACACAGTGACTCTCACTGGGGTACGGGTTCCACACACACTGACTCTCACTGGGGTACGTGTCCCACACACACTGACTCTCACTGGGGTACGGATCCCACACACACTGACTCTCACTGGGGTGCGGGTCCCACACACACTGACTCTCACTGGGGTACGGGTTCCACACACTGACTCTCACTGGGGTACAGATCCACACACACTGACTCTCACTGGGGTACGGGTCCCACACACACTGACTCACTGGGGTACAGATCCACACACACTGACTCTCACTGGGGTACGGGTCCCACACACACTGACTCTGACTGCGGTACGGGTCCCACACACACTGACTCTCACTGGGGTACAGATCCACACACACTGACTCTCACTGGGGTACGGATTCCACACACTGACTCTCACTGGGGTACGGGTCCCACACACACTGACTCACTGGGGTACAGATCCACACAAACTGACTCTCACTGGGGTACGGGTCCCACACACACTGACTCTCACTGCGGTACGGGTCCCACACACACTGACTCTCACTGGGGTATGGGTCCCGCACACACTGATTCTCACTGGGGTACGGGTTCCACACACTGACTCTCACTGGGGTACGGGTCCCACACACACTGACTCTCACTGGGGTACGGGTTCCACACACACGGACTCTCACTGGGGTGCGGGTTCCACACACACTGACCCTCACTGGGGTACGGGGCCCACACACACTGACTCTCACGGGGGTACGGGTTCCACACACTGACTCTCACTGGGGTACGGGTCCCACACACACTGACTCTCACTGGGGTAAGGGTTCCACACACTGACTCTCACTGGGGTACGGGTCCCACACACACTGACTCTCACTGCGGTACGGGTCCCACACACACTGATTCTCACTGGGGTATGGGTCCCACACACACTGACTCTCACTGGGGTACGGGTCCCACACACACTGACTCTCACTGGGGTACGGGTCCCACACACACTGACTCTCACTGGGGTACGTGTCCCACACACACTGACTCACTCTGGGGCATGGGTTCCACACACTGACTCTCACTGGGGTACGGGACCCACACACACAGACCGTCACTGGGGAAACAGTCACACACACACTGACTCTCACTGGGGTACGGGTCCCACACACACAGACTCTCACTGGGGTACGGGTCCCACACACACACACTGACTCTCACTGGGTTACGGGTCCCCCACACACACTGACTCTCACTGGGGTAACAGTCACACACACACTGACTCTCACTGGGGTATGGGTTCCACACACACTGACTCTCACTGGGGTACGGGTCCCACACACACACACTGACTCTCACTGGGTTACGGGTCCCCCACACACACTCTCACTGGGGTACGGGTCCCACACACACTGACTCTCACTGGGGTACGTGTCCCACACACACTGACTCTCACTGGGGTACGGGTCCCCCACACACTGACTCTCACTGGGGTACGGGTCCCACTCACACTGACTCTCACTGGGGTACGGGTCCCACACACACTGACTCTCACTGGGGTACGGGTCCCACACACACTGACTCTCACTAGGGTGCGGGTCCCACACACACTGACTCACTCTGGGGTACGGGTCCCACACACACTGACTCTCACTGGGGTACGGGTCCCACACACACTGACTCTCACTAGGGTGCGGGTCCTGCACACACTGACTCTCACTGGGGTACGGGTCCCACACACACTGACTCTCACTGGAGTAGGGGTCCTACACACACTGACTCTCACTGGGGTATTGGTTCCACACACACTGACTCTCACTGGGGTACGGGTCCCACACACACTGATTCTCACTGGGATACGGGTTCCACACACAGTGACTCTCACTGGGGTACGGGTTCCACACACACTGACTCTCACTGGGGTACGTGTCCCACACACACTGACTCTCTCTGGGGTATGGGCCCCACACACACTGACTCTCACTGGGATACGGGTTCCACACACAGTGACTCTCACTGGGGTACGGGTCCTACACACACTGACTCTCACTGGGGTACGTGTACCACACACACTGACTCTCACTGGGGTACGGGTCCCACACACACTGACTCTCACTGGGATACGGGTCCCACACACACTGACTCTCACTGGGATACGGGTCCCACACACACTGACTCTCGCTGGGGTACGGGTTCCACACACACTGACTCTCACTGGGGTACGGGTTCCACACACACTGACTCTCACTGGGGTACGGGTCCCACACACACTGACTCACTCTGGGGTACGGTCCCACACACACTGACTCTCACTGGGGTACGGGTTCCACACACACTGACTCTCACTGGGTTACGGGTCCCACACACACTGACTCTCACTGGGGTACGGGTCCCACATACACTGACTCTCACTGGGGTACGGGTCCCACACACACTGACTCACTCAGGGGTACGGGTCCCACACACACTGACTCTCACTGGGGTACGGGTCCCCCACACACTGACTCTCTCTGGGGTACGGGTCCCACACACACTGACTCTCACTGGGGTACGGGTCCCACACACACTGACTCTCACTGGGGTAAGGGTCCCACACACACTGACTCTCACTGGGGTACGGGTCCCACACACACTGACTCTCTCTGGGGTACGGGTCCCACACACACTGACTCTCACTGGGGTACGGGTTCCACACACACTGACTCTCACTGGGGTACGGGTCCCACACACACTGACTCATTCTGGGGTACGGTCCCACACACACTGACTCACTCTGGGGTACGGTCCCACACACACTGACTCTCACTGGGGTACGGGTTCCACACACACTGACTCTCACTGGGGTACGGGTTCCACACACACTGACTCTCACTGGGGTACGGGTCCCACATACACTGACTCTCACTGGGGTACGGGTCCCACACACACTGACTCACTCTGGGGTACGGGTCCCACACACACTGACTCACTCTGGGGTACGGGTCCCACACACACTGACTCACTCTGGGGTACGGGTTCCACACACACTGACTCACTCTGGGGTACGGTCCCACACACACTGACTCTCACTGGGGTACAGTCCCACACACACTGACTCTCACTGGGGTACGGGTCCCACACTGACTCTCACTGGGGTACGGGTCCCACACACACTGACTCTCACTGCGGTACGGGTTCCACACACACTGACTCTCACTGGGGTACGGGTCCCACACACACTGACTCTCACTGGGATACGGGTCCCACACACACTGACTCTCACTGGGATACGGGTCCCACTCACACTGACTCTCACTGGGGTACGGGTCCCACACACACTGACTCTCACTGGGATACGGGTCCCACACACACTGACTCTCACTGGGATACGGGTCCCACTCACACTGACTCTCACTGGGGTACGGGTTCCACACACACTGACTCTCACTGGGGTACGGGTCCCACACACACTGACTCTCACTGGGGTGCCCTGGTGGCCATTTGCGCCATTGTGTGTGCTAGATCTCTGGAAGACCAACTCCCAGTCCCTCGCCCCTGCCGATAATCCTGCAAATATCTTCTGTCCCAATAATGAAGCAGTTCCTTTTCTGGAAAGCTCAATCGAGCTGTCTTCAGCACTCTCGCAAGAACTGCCTGCCTGCCTCTCCCCGTGTAAACGAGGTCTCACATTTGAAGCAATCGTACCTCGTGTTTCACCATGCCCGGAATATTCTGTGCTCAGAAATCCACAACTTTAGACAAATTACTGCAAAATGCAATTGAAACAATTGCTGTTTTAATTGAAAGTCAGAGATTACCTGGGCTCCTGTGGAAAGCCATCTTTAACTTCGGACCTGGTTCACAAACCGAGAACTCACTCCTTTAATTGCTTCTTTGTCTGTCATTTGCCAAGTGAGCTATTAATACAGGATCTGGAGAATAAATCCCAACCCCTTTCAGGGAAAAGCCTTCAATCCCATTCCACACACTTTACCATGTTAGGTATTTCAGCAAGAAAATGTTGGTGATTGGATCAGATCCCAGGTTAACATTCCTGGATTACTCACTGGTTGATGGGCTCAATATCCAGTGACTAATCCATGACTAGCTCTGAAAGTCATTTCATTGTAATTTACTGCCAGCCCAGTGTGTTTGGAACGAAAATACAGACGGACGGTTCAACGAGTGAAATTCAGGATTATTAGAAATACATAAAACACCAGGGATAGGAGGAGTTGATGGACTGAAAGGCTGAGCCTGTGGCTGTGCATTCAGAGCACATCGCAAGTTTCTGTCCACATCAAACCTCATTTTGACAGATTAATGTATCCTGTCTCGTATCTTTCTGCATTTACTTAACCGTCCTGCTTTCATAAGAAACTTTGAACAGATTTAAACTTGGAACATTTGTCATTGTTTATGCAAAGCCTCAGAGGCCAGAGGTCAGATTTTGGGAATAACTATTGGAGACTTGTCCACATTCCGGACAGTAACTCCCAGTGGGAGTCAGGAGAGGGCTTCCTGCTCTCACACCCTGTGGAGGAGCCTGAGCAACGAGTCTGTGGCGGACGGAATGTTTCGAGCTGACAGGAGCACAGCCTTCCCAGTGTGGAACCCAACTCCTCAATACCCCGAGGGAGCCCCGGGGAAAATTCTCATCGAATTGAAGAATTAAACCATAACAAACGATTGTTAATCTTCAACAGGTACAAACCGAGAAAAAGTTCAACCTTGTTTCTGTCTCAACAATTATTGATTAAAAGATTTCAACAAATTTCAACAAATACTTCAAATATCACATCGCTTTGTCTTTGTGAATGCCCACCCTCACCCACCCTCACCCTCCTCACCCACCCTCACCCACCCTCACCCACCCTCACCCTCCTCACCCACCCTCACCCACCCTCACCCACCCTCACCCTCCTCACCCACCCTCACCCTCCCTCACCCTCCTCACCCACCCTCACCCACCCTCACCCTCCCTCACCCACCTTCACCCTCCCTCACCCTCCTCACCCACCCTCACCCACCCTCACCCTCCCTCACCCACCCTCACCCACCCTCACCCACCCTCACCCACCCTCACCCACCCTCACCCTCCTCACCCACCCTCACCCACCCTCACCCACCCTCACCCACCCTCACCCACCTCACCCTCCCTCACCCTCCTCACCCACCCTCACCCTCCCTCACCCTCCCTCACCCTCCTCACACACCCTCACCCTCCTCACCCACCCTCACGCACCCTCACCCTCCTCACCCACCCTCACCCACCCTCACCCACCCTCACCCACCCTCACCCTCCTCACCCACCCTCACCCTCCCTCACCCTCCTCACCCACCCTCACCCACCCTCACCCTCCTCACCCACCCTCACCCACCCTCACCCTCCTCACCCACCCTCACCCACCCTCACGCACCCTCACCCTCCTCCCCACCCTCACCCACCCTCACCCTCCTCACCCACCCTCACCCTCCTCACCCACATTGACCCTCCTCACCCACCCTCACCCACCCTCACCCTCCTCACCCACCCTCACCCACCCTCCTCACCCACCCTCACCCACCCTCACCCTCCTCACCCACCCTCACCCTCCTCACCCACCCTGACCCTCCTCACCCACCCTCACCCACCCTCACCCACCCTCACCCACCCTCACCCTCCTCACACACCCTCACCCACCCTCACCCACCCTCACCCACCCTCACCCACCCTCACCCACCCTCACCCTCCTCACCCACCCTCACCCACCCTCACCCTCCTCACCCTCCCTCACCCACCCTCACTCTCCTCCCCACCCTCACCCACCCTCACCCTCCTCACCCTCCCTCACCCACCCTCACCCACCCTCCTCCCCACCCTCACCCACCCTCACCCTCCTCACCCACCCTCACCCTCCTCACCCACCCTGACCCTCCTCACCCACCCTCACCCACCCTCACCCACCCTCACCCTCCTCACCCACCCTCACCCACCCTCACCCACCCTCCTCACCCACCCTCACCCTCCTCACCCACCCTCACCCTCCTCACCCACCCTGACCCTCCTCACCCACCCTCACCCACCCTCACCCACCCTCACCCTCCTCACCCACCCTCACCCTCCTCACCCACCCTCACCCACCCTCACCCACCCTCACCCACCCTCACTCACCCACCCTCAACCACCCTCACCCACCCTCACCCACCCTCACCCACCCTCACCTTCCTCACCCACCCTCACCCACCCTCACCCTCCTCACCCACCCTCACCCACCCTCACCCACCCTCACCCACCCTCACTCACCCACCCTCAACCACCCTCACCCACCCTCACCCACCCTCACCCACCCTCACCACCTCACCCACCCTCACCCACCCTCACCCTCCTCACCCACCCTCACCCACCCTCACCCACCCTCACCCTCCTCACCCACCCTCACCCTCCTCCCCACCCTCACCCACCCTCACCCACCCTCACCCACCCTCAGCCTCCTCACCCACCCTCACCCACCCTCACCCTCCTCCCCACCCTCACCCACCCTCACCCACCCTCACCCACCCTCACCCTCCTCACCCACCCTCACCCTCCTCACCCACCCTCACCCACCCTCACCCACACTCACCCACCCTCACCCACCCTCACCCTCCTCACCCACCCTCACCCACCCTCACCCTCCTCACCCTCCTCACCCTCCTCACCCTCCTCACCCACCCTCACCCTCCTCACCCACCCTCACCCTCCTCACCCACCCTCACCCACACTCACCCACCCTCACCCACCCTCACCCTCCTCACCCACCCTCACCCACCCTCACCCTCCTCACCCTCCTCACCCTCCCCACCCTCACCCACCCTCACCCTCCTCACCCACCCTCACCCTCCTCACCCACCCTCACCCTCCTCACCCACCCTCACCCTCCTCCCCACCCTCACCCACCCTCACCCACCCTCACCCACCCTCACCCAACCTCACCCACCCTCACCCTCCTCACCCACCCTCACCCACCCTCACCCTCCTCCCCACCCTCACCCACCCTCACCCACCCTCACCCACCCTCACCACCCTCACCCACCCTCACCCACCCTCACCCACCCTCACCCACCCTCACCCTCCTCCCCACCCACACCCACCCTCACCCTCCTCACCCACACTCACCCACCCTCACCCACCCTCACCCACCCTCACCCACCCTCACCCACCCTCACCCACCCTCACCCACCCTCACCCTCCTCACCCACACTCACCCACCCTCACCCTCCTCACCCACACTCACCCACCCTCACCCACCCTCACCCTCCTCACCCACCCTCACCCTCCTCACCCACCCTCACCCTCCTCACCCACCCTCACCCACCCTCACCCACCCTCACCCACCCTCACCCTCCTCCCCACCCTCACCCACCCTCACCCACCCTCACCCTCCTCACCCACCCTCACCCACCCTCACCCACCCTCACCCTCCTCCCCACCCTCACCCTCCTCCCCCACACTCACCCACCCTCACCCTCCTCACCCACCCTCACCCACCCTCACCCTCCTCACCCACCCTCACCCACCCTCACCCACCCTCACCCACCCTCACCCACCCTCACCCTCCTCACCCACCCTCACCCACCCTCACCCTCCTCACCCACCCTCACCCACCCTCACCCACACTCACCCACCCTCACCCACCCTCACCCTCCTCACCCACCCTCACCCACCCTCACCCACCCTCACACCCACCCACCCACCCACCCCCACCCACCCTCACCCCCCCACCCACCCTCACCCCCCACCCACCCACCCACCCCACCCCCCCACCCACCCACCCACCCCACCCCCCACCCACCCCACCCCCCACCCACCCACCCCCCCACCCACCCCACCCACCCCACCCCCCCACCCACCCTCACCACCCTCACCCACCCCACCCCCCTCACCCCCCACCCACCCTCACCCTCCTCACCCACCCTCACCCCACCTCACCCACCCTCACCCCCCACCCACCCTCACCCCCCTCACCCACCCTCACCCCCACCCTCACCCACCCCACCCCTCCCTCACCCACCCTCACCCCCCTCACCCACCCTCACCCCCTCACCCACCCCACCCACCCTCACCCTCACCCACCCTCACCCTCCCTCACCCACCCTCACCCTCCTCACCCACCCTCACCCTCCTCACCCACCCTCACCCTCCTCACCCACCCTCACCCTCCTCACCCTCCCCACCCTCCTCACCCACCCTCACCCTCCTCACCCACCCTCACCCCCACACCCCCACCCTCACCCTCCTCACCCACCCTCACCCTCCTCACCCACCCTCACCCTCCTCACCCACCCCCACCCTCCTCACCCACCCTCACCCTCCTCACCCACCCTCACCCTCCCTCACCCACCCTCACCCTCCTCACCCTCACCCACCCTCACCCTCCTCACCCACCCTCACCCTCCCTCACCCACCCTCACCCTCCTCACCCACCCTCACCCACCCTCACCCTCACCCACCCTCACCCTCCCTCACCCACCCTCACCCTCCTCACCCACCCTCACCCTCCTCACCCACCCTCACCCTCCTCACCCACCCTCACCCTCCTCACCCTCCCCACCCTCACCCTCCTCACCCACCCTCACCCTCCTCACCCACCCTCACCCTCCTCACCCACCCTCACCCTCCTCACCCACCCTCACCCTCCTCACCCTCCTCACCCACCCTCACCCTCCTCACCCACCCTCACCCTCCTCACCCACCCTCACCCTCCCCACCCACCCTCACCCTCCTCACCCACCCTCACCCTCCTCACCCCTCCTCACCCACCCTCACCCACCCTCACCCTCCTCACCCACCCTCACCCACCCTCACCCTCCTCACCCACCCTCACCCTCCTCACCCACCCTCACCCACCCTCACCCTCCTCACCCACCCTCACCCTCCTCACCCACACTCACCCACCCTCACCCACCTTCACCCTCCTCACCCTCACCCTCCTCACCCACCCTCACCCACCTCACCCACCCTCACCCTCCTCACCCACCCTCACCCTCCTCACCCACCCTCACCCTCCTCACCCACCCTCACCCTCCTCACCCTCACCCACCTCACCCACCCTCACTCTCCTCACCCACCCTCACCCTCCTCACCCACCCTCACCCACCCTCACCCTCCTCACCCACCATCACCCTCCTCACCCACCCTCACCCTCCCTCACTCCCCTCACCCTCCTCACCCACCCTCACTCCCCTCACCCACCCTAACCCTCCTCACCCACCCTCACCCTCCTCACCCACCCTCACCCTCCTCACCCACCCTCACCCTCCTCGCCCACCCTCACCCACCCTCACCCACCCTCACCCACCCTCACCCACCCTCACCCACCCTCACCCTCCTCACCCTCCTCACCCACCTCACCCTCCTCACCCTCCTCACCCACCCTCACCCTCCTCACCCTCCTCACCCACCCTCACCCTCCTCACCCACCCTCACCCTCCTCACCCTCCTCACCCACCCTCACCCTCCTCACCCACCCTCACCCTCCTCACCCACCCTCACGCTCCTCACCCACCCTCACCCACCCTCACCCTTCTCACCCTCCTCACCCTCCTCACCCACCCTCACCCTCCTCACCCACCCTCACCCTCCTCACCCACCCTCACCCTCACCCACCCTCACCCTCCTCACCCACCCTCACCCACCCTCACCCTCCTCACCCTCCTCACCCACCCTCACCCTCCTCACCCACCCTCACCCTCCTCACCCACCCTCACCCTCCTCACCCACCCTCACCCTCCTCAACCTCCTCACCCTCCTCACCCACCCTCACCCTCCTCACACACCCTCACCCTCCTCACCCACCCTCACCCTCCTCACCCACCCTCACCCATCCTCACCCACCCTCACCCATCCTCACCCACCTCGCTCACCCTCCTCGCCCACCCTCACCCTCCTCACCCACCCTCACCCACCCTCACCCACCCTCACCCTCCTCACCCACCCTCACCCTCACCCTCCTCACCCACCCTCACCCAACCTCACCCAACCTCACCCTCCTCGCCCACCCTCACCCTCCTCGCCCACCCTCACCCTCACCCTCCTCGCCCACCCTCACCCTCTCCCTCCTCGCCCACCCTCACCCTCCTCACCCACCCTCACTCACCCTCACCCTCCTCACCCACCCTCACCCTCACTCACCCACCCTCCTCACCCACCCTCACCCTCCTCACCCACCCTCACCCTCCTCACCCACCCTCACCCTCACCCTCCTCGCCCACCCTCACCCTCTCCCTCCTCGCCCACCCTCACCCTCCTCGCCCACCCTCACCCACCCTCACCCTCACCATCCTCACCCACCCTCACCCTCCTCACCCACTCTCACCCTCACCCTCCTCGCCCACCCTCACCCTCTCCCTCCTCGCCCAGCCTCACCCTCCTCACCCACCCTCACTCACCCTCACCCTCCTCGCCCACCCTCACCCTCCTCACCCACCCTCACCCTCTCCCTCCTCGCCCACCCTCACCCTCCTCACCCACCCTCACTCACCCTCACCCTCCTCACCCACCCTCACCCTCACTCACCCACCCTCCTCACCCACCCTCACCCTCACCCTCCTCACCCACCCTCACCCTCCTCACCCACCCTCACCCTTGCCCTCCTCGCCCACCCTCACCCTCACCCTCCTCGCCCACCCTCACCCTCTCCCTCCTCGCCCACCCTCACCCTCCTCACCCACCCTCACTCACTCTCACCCTCCTCGCCCACCTCACCCTCCTCACCCACCCTCATCCTCACCCTCCTCACCCACCCTCACCCTCACCCTCCTCACCCACCCTCACCTTCACCCACTCACCCTCACTCAATGTTGCACTGTCAGAGGGTCAGTACTGAGGGAGTGCTGCACTGTCAGAGGGTCAGTACTGAGGGAGTGCCGCACTGTCATAGGGTCAGTACTGAGTGAGTACTGCACTGTCAGAGGGTCAGTACTGAGTGAGTGCCGCACTGTCAGAGGGTCAGTACTGAGGGAGTGCCGCACTGTCAAATGGTCAGTAGTGAGGGAGTGCTGCACTGTCAGAGGGTCAGTACTGAGGGAGTGCTGCACTGTCAGAGGGTCAGTACTGAGGGAGTGCTGCACTGTCAGAGGGCCAGTACTGAAGGAGTGCTGCACTGTCAGAGGGTCAGTACTGAGGGTGTGCCGTATTGTCAGAGGGTCAGTACTGGGGGTGTTTCGCACTGTCAGTGGGTCAGTACTGAGGGTGTGCCGCACTGTCAGAGGGTCAGTACTGAGGGCGTGCCGCACTGTCAGAGTGTCAGTACTGAGGGAGTGCTGCACTGTCAGAGGGTCAGTACTGAGGGAGTGCCGCACTGTCAGAGGGTCAGTGCTGATAGAGTGCCGCACTGTTAGAGGGTCAGTACTGAGGGAGTGCTGGACTTTCAGAGGGTCAGTGCTGAGGGAGTGCCGCACTGTCAGAGGGTCAGTACTGAGGGAGTGCTACACTTTCAGAGGGTCAGTACTGATTGAGTGCCGCACTGTCAGAGGGTCAGTGCTGAGAGAGTGCCGCACTGTTAGAGGGTCAGTACTGAGGGAGTGCTGCACTGTCAGAGGGTCAGTACTGAGGGAGTGCTGCACTATCAGAGAGTCAGTACTGAGGGAGTGCCGCACTGTCAGAGGGTCAGTACTGAGGGAGTGCCGCACTGTCAGAGGGTCAGTACTGAGGGAGTGCTGCACTCTCAGAGGGTCAGTACTGAGTGAGCGCTGCACTGTCAGAGGGTCAGTACTGAGTGAGCGCTGCACTGTCAGAGGGTCAGTACTGAGGGAGTGCTGCACTGTCAGAGGGTCAGTACTGAGGGAGCGTCGCACTGTCAGAGGGTCAGTACGGAGCGAGTGCCGCACTGTCAGAGGGTCAGTACTGAGGGAGTGCCGCACTGTCAGAGGGCCAGTACTGACGGAGTTACGCACTGTCAGAGGGTGAGTACTGAGGGAGCGCTGCACTGCCAGAGGGTCAGTACTGAGTGAGCGCTGCACTGTCAGAGGGTCAGTACTGAGGGAGTGCCGCACTGTCAGAGGGTCAGTACTGAGGGAGTTCCCAATGTCAGAGGGTCAGTACTGAGGGAGCGGGGCAATGTCAGAGGGTCAGTACTGAGTGAATGCTGCACTGCCAGAGGGTCAGTACTGAGGGAGTGCGGCACTATCAGAGTGTCAGTACTGAGGGAGTGCCGCACTGTCAGAGGGTCAGTACTGAGGGAGTGCCGCACTGTCAGAGGGTCAGTACTGAGGGAGTGCCGCACTGTCAGAGGGTCAGTACTGAGGGAGTGCTGCACTGTCAGAGGGTCAGTACTGAGGGACTGCCGCACTGTCAGAGGGTCAGTAATGATGGAGTGCTGCACTGTCAGAGGGTCAGTACTGAGGGAGCGTCGCACTGTCAGAGGGTCAGTACTGAGGGAGTGCTGCACTGTCAGAGGGTCCGTACGGAGGGAGTGCTGCACTGTCAGAGGGTCAGTACTGAGGGAGTGCCGCACTGTCAGAGGGTCAGCACTGAGGGAGTGCTGCACTGTCAGAGGGTCAGTACTGAGGGAGTGGTCCACCGATCCGCGGGCGGGCCTGTGCCGTGGGGGCACTCTTTTCCTGCCACCTTCGCCACGGTCTCCACCATGGCAGAGGCGGAAGAGACTCCCTCCACTGCCATGCGTGGGAATGCCGTCAGCGGCCGCTAACGCTCCCGCGCATGCGCTGCCCGGCAATATCATTTCCGCGCCAGCTGGCGGGGCGGAAATTAGTCCGGTGTCGGCCTAGCCCCTTAAGGTTGGGGCTCAGCATTCCGCACGTATAGTTCGGCGCGATGCCCAACTGATTTGTGCCATTTTGGGCGCCAGTCGGCGGACATCGCGCCGATACCGGAGAATTTGACCCCATGTCACTCACTGTGCGGAGAATCCCTCCCCGTGTCACTCACTGTGTGGAGAATCCCTCCCCGTGTCACTCACTGTGTGGAGAATCCCTCCCCGTGTCACTCACTGTGTGGAGAATCCCTCCCCGTGTCACTCACTGTGCGGAGAATCCCTCCCCATCTCACTCACTGTGCGGAGAATCCCTCCCCGTGTCACTCACTGTGCGGAGAATCCCTCCCCGTGTCACTCACTGTGCGGAGAATCCCTCCCCGTGTCACTCACTGTGCGGAGAATCCCTCCCCGTGTCACTCACTGTGCGGAGAATCCCTCCCCGTGTCACTCACTGTGCGGAGAATCCCTCCCCGTGTCACTCACTGTGCGGAGAATCCCTCCCCGTGTCACTCACTGTGTGGAGAATCCCTCCCCGTGTCACTCACTGTGCGGAGAATCCCTCCCCGTGTCACTCACTGTGCGGAGAATCCCTCCCCGTGTCACTCACTGTGCGGAGAATCCCTCCCCGTGTCACTCACTGTGCGGAGAATCCCTCCCCGTGTCACTCACTGTGCGGAGAATCCCTCCCCGTGTCACTCACTGTGCGGAGAATCCCTCCCCGTGTCACTCACTGTGCGGAGAATCCCTCCCCATCTCACTCACTGTGCGGAGAATCCCTCCCCATCTCACTCACTGTGCAGAGAATCCCTCCCCGTGTCACTCACTGTGCGGAGAATCCCTCCCCGTGTCACCCACTGTGCGGAGAATCCCTCCCCGTGTCACTCACTGTGTGGGGAATCCCTCCCCGTGTCACTCACTGTGCGGAGAATCCCTCCCCGTGTCACTCACTGTGCGGAGAATCCCTCCCCGTGTCACTCACTGTGCGGAGAATCCCTCCCCATCTCACTCACTGTGCGGAGAATCCCTCCCCGTGTCACTCACTGTGCGGAGAATCCCTCCCCGTGTCACCCACTGTGCGGAGAATCCCTCCCCATCTCACTCACTGTGCGGAGAATCCCTCCCCGTGTCACTCACTGTGCGGAGAATCCCTCCCCGTGTCACTCACTGTGCGGAGAATCCCTCCCCATCTCACTCACTGTGCGGAGAATCCCTCCCCGTGTCACTCACTGTGCGGAGAATCCCTCCCCGTGTCACCCACTGTGCGGAGAATCCCTCCCCGTGTCACTCACTGTGCGGAGAATCCCTCCCCGTGTCACCCACTGTGTGGGGAATCCCTCCCCGTGTCACTCACTGTGTGGAGAATCCCTCCCCGTCTCACTCACTGTGTGGAGAATCCCTCCCCGTGTCACTCACTGTGCGGGGAATCCCTCCCCATCTCACTCACTGTGTGGAGAATCCCTCCCCGTGTCACTCACTGTGCGGAGAATCCCTCCCCGTGTCACCCACTGTGCGGAGAATCCCTCCCCGTGTCACTCACTGTGTGGAGAATCCCTCCCCGTCTCACTCACTGTGCGGAGAATCCCTCCCCGTGTCACTCACTGTGTGGAGAATCCCTCCCCGTCTCACTCACTGTGCGGAGAATCCCTCCCCGTGTCACTCACTGTGCGGAGAATCCCTCCCCGTGTCACCCACTGTGCGGAGAATCCCTCCCCGTGTCACCCACTGTGCGGAGAATCCCTCCCCGTGTCACTCACTGTGCGGAGAATCCCTCCCCGTGTCACTCACTGTGTGGAGAATCCCTCCCCGTGTCACTCACTGTGTGGAGAATCCCTCCCCGTGTCACCCACTGTGTGGAGAATCCCTCCCCGTGTCACTCACTGTGCGGAGAATCCCTCCCCATCTCACTCACTGTGCAGAGAATCCCTCCCCATCTCACTCACTGTGCGGAGAATCCCTCCCCATCTCACTCACTGTGCGGAGAATCCCTCCCCATCTCACTCACTGTGCGGAGAATCCCTCCCCATCTCACTCACTGTGCGGAGAATCCCTCCCCATCTCACTCACTGTGCGGAGAATCCCTCCCCATCTCACTCACTGTGCGGAGAATCCCTCCCCATCTCACTCACTGTGCGGAGAATCCCTCCCCATCTCACTCACTGTGCGGAGAATCCCTCCCCGTGTCACTCACTGTGCGGAGAATCCCTCCCCATCTCACTCACTGTGCAGAGAATCCCTCCCCGTGTCACTCACTGTGCGGAGAATCCCTCCCCGTCTCACTCACTGTGCGGAGAATCCCTCCCCGTGTCACTCACTGTGCGGAGAATCCCTCCCCGTGTCACTCACTGTGCGGAGAATCCCTCCCCGTGTCACCCACTGTGCGGAGAATCCCTCCCCATCTCACTCACTGCGCGGAGAATCCCTCCCCATCTCACTCACTGTGCGGAGAATCCCTCCCCGTGTCACCCACTGTGCGGAGAATCCCTCCCCGTGTCACTCACTGTGCGGAGAATCCCTCCCCATCTCACTCACTGTGTGGGGAATCCCTCCCCGTGTCACTCACTGTGCGGAGAATCCCTCCCCGTCTCACTCACTGTGCGGAGAATCCCTCCCCGTGTCACTCACTGTGCGGGGAATCCCTCCCCATCTCACTCACTGTGCGGAGAATCCCTCCCCGTGTCACTCACTGTGCGGAGAATCCCTCCCCGTGTCCCTCACTGTGCGGAGAATCCCTCCCCGTGTCACCCACTGTGCGGAGAATCCCTCCCCATCTCACTCACTGTGTGGAGAATCCCTCCCCGTGTCACCCACTGTGTGGGGAATCCCTCCCCGTGTCACTCACTGTGCGGAGAATCCCTCCCCGTGTCACTCACTGTGTGGGGAATCCCTCCCCGTGTCACTCACTGTGCGGAGAATCCCTCCCCGTGTCACTCACTGTGCGGAGAATCCCTCCCCGTGTCACTCACTGTGCGGGGAATCCCTCCCCGTGTCACTCACTGTGCGGAGAATCCCTCCCCGTGTCACTCACTGTGCGGAGAATCCCTCCCCGTGTCACTCACTGTGCGGAGAATCCCTCCCCATCTCACTCACTGTGCGGGGAATCCCTCCCCGTGTCACTCACTGTGCGGAGAATCCCTCCCCGTGTCACTCACTGTGCGGAGAATCCCTCCCCGTGTCACTCACTGTGCGGAGAATCCCTCCCCGTGTCACTCACTGTGCGGAGAATCCCTCCCCATCTCACTCACTGTGCGGGGAATCCCTCCCCGTGTCACTCACTGTGCGGAGAATCCCTCCCCGTGTCACTCACTGTGTGGAGAATCCCTCCCCGTGTCACTCACTGTGCGGAGAATCCCTCCCCGTGTCACCCACTGTGCGGAGAATCCCTCCCCGTGTCACTCACTGTGCGGAGAATCCCTCCCCGTGTCACTCACTGTGCGGAGAATCCCTCCCCGTGTCACTCACTGTGCGGAGAATCCCTCCCCGTGTCACCCACTGTGCGGAGAATCCCTCCCCATCTCACTCACTGTGTGGAGAATCCCTCCCCGTGTCACTCACTGTGCGGAGAATCCCTGCCCGTGTCACCCACTGTGCGGAGAATCCCTCCCCGTGTCACTCACTGTGCGGGGAATCCCTCCCCATCTCACTCACTGTGTGGAGAATCCCTCCCCGTGTCACTCACTGTGCGGAGAATCCCTCCCCGTGTCACTCACTGTGCAGAGAATCCCTCCCCGTGTCACTCACTGTGCGGAGAATCCCTCCCCGTGTCACTCACTGTGCGGAGAATCCCTCCCCATCTCACTCACTGTGCGGAGAATCCCTCCCCGTGTCACTCACTGTGTGGAGAATCCCTCCCCATCTCACTCACTGTGCGGAGAATCCCTCCCCGTGTCACTCACTGTGTGGAGAATCCCTCCCCGTGTCACTCACTGTGCGGGGAATCCCTCCCCATCTCACTCACTGTGCGGAGAATCCCTCCCCGTGTCACTCACTGTGCGGAGAATCCCTCCCCGTGTCCCTCACTGTGCGGAGAATCCCTCCCCGTGTCACCCACTGTGCGGAGAATCCCTCCCCATCTCACTCACTGTGTGGAGAATCCCTCCCCGTGTCACCCACTGTGTGGGGAATCCCTCCCCGTGTCACTCACTGTGCGGAGAATCCCTCCCCGTGTCACTCACTGTGTGGGGAATCCCTCCCCGTGTCACTCACTGTGCGGAGAATCCCTCCCCGTGTCACTCACTGTGCGGAGAATCCCTCCCCGTGTCACTCACTGTGCGGGGAATCCCTCCCCGTGTCACTCACTGTGCGGAGAATCCCTCCCCGTGTCACTCACTGTGCGGAGAATCCCTCCCCGTGTCACTCACTGTGCGGAGAATCCCTCCGCATCTCACTCACTGTGCGGGGAATCCCTCCCCGTGTCACTCACTGTGCGGAGAATCCCTCCCCGTGTCACTCACTGTGCGGAGAATCCCTCCCCGTGTCACTCACTGTGCGGAGAATCCCTCCCCGTGTCACTCACTGTGCGGAGAATCCCTCCCCGTCTCACTCACTGTGCGGGGAATCCCTCCCCGTGTCACTCACTGTGCGGAGAATCCCTCCCCGTGTCACTCACTGTGTGGAGAATCCCTCCCCGTGTCACTCACTGTGCGGAGAATCCCTCCCCGTGTCACCCACTGTGCGGAGAATCCCTCCCCGTGTCACTCACTGTGCGGAGAATCCCTCCCCGTGTCACTCACTGTGCGGAGAATCCCTCCCCGTGTCACTCACTGTGCGGAGAATCCCTCCCCGTGTCACCCACTGTGCGGAGAATCCCTCCCCATCTCACTCACTGTGTGGAGAATCCCTCCCCGTGTCACTCACTGCGGAGAATCCCTGCCCGTGTCACCCACTGTGCGGAGAATCCCTCCCCGTGTCACTCACTGTGCGGGGAATCCCTCCCCATCTCACTCACTGTGTGGAGAATCCCTCCCCGTGTCACTCACTGTGCGGAGAATCCCTCCCCGTGTCACTCACTGTGCAGAGAATCCCTCCCCGTGTCACTCACTGTGCGGAGAATCCCTCCCCGTGTCACTCACTGTGCGGAGAATCCCTCCCCATCTCACTCACTGTGCGGAGAATCCCTCCCCGTGTCACTCACTGTGTGGAGAATCCCTCCCCATCTCACTCACTGTGCGGAGAATCCCTCCCCGTGTCACTCACTATGTGGAGAATCCCTCCCCGTGTCACTCACTGTGTGGAGAATCCCTCCCCATCTCACTCACTGTGCGGAGAATCCCTCCCCATCTCACTCACTGTGCGGAGAATCCCTCCCAGTGTCACTCACTGTGCGGAGAATCCCTCCCCATCTCACTCACTGTGCGGAGAATCCCTCCCCATCTCACTCACTGTGCGGAGAATCCCTCCCCATCTCACTCACTGTGCGGAGAATCCCTCCCCGTGTCACTCACTGTGCGGAGAATCCCTCCCCATCTCACTCACTGTGCGGAGAATCCCTCCCCGTGTCACTCACTGTGCGGAGAATCCCTCCCCGTGTCACTCACTGTGTGGGGAATCCCTCCCCGTGTCACTCACTGTGCGGAGAATCCCTCCCCGTGTCACTCACTGTGCGGAGAATCCCTCCCCATGTCACTCACTGTGCGGAGAATCCCTCCCCGTGTCACTCACTGTGCGGAGAATCCCTCCCCGTGTCACTCACTGTGCGGAGAATCCCTCCCCGTGTCACTCACTGTGCGGAGAATCCCTCCCCGTGTCACCCACTGTGCGGAGAATCCCTCCCCATCTCACTCACTGTGCGGAGAATCCCTCCCCGTGTCACTCACTGTGCGGAGAATCCCTCCCCGTGTCACCCACTGTGCGGAGAATCCCTCCCCGTGTCACTCACTGTGCGGAGAATCCCTCCCCGTGTCACTCACTGTGCGGAGAATCCCTCCCCATCTCACTCACTGTGCGGGGAATCCCTCCCCGTGTCACTCACTGTGCGGAGAATCCCTCCCCATCTCACTCACTGTGCGGAGAATCCCTCCCCGTGTCACTCACTGTGCGGAGAATCCCTCCCCGTCTCACTCACTGTGCGGAGAATCCCTCCCCGTGTCACTCACTGTGCGGAGAATCCCTCCCCGTCTCACTCACTGTGCGGAGAATCCCTCCCCGTGTCACTCACTGTGCGGAGAATCCCTCCCCGTGTCACTCACTGTGCGGAGAATCCCTCCCCGTGTCACTCACTGTGTGGGGAATCCCTCCCCGTGTCACTCACTGTGCGGAGAATCCCTCCCCGTGTCACTCACTGTGTGGGGAATCCCTCCCCATCTCACTCACTGTGCGGAGAATCCCTCCCCATCTCACTCACTGTGCGGAGAATCCCTCCCCGTGTCACTCACTGTGCGGAGAATCCCTCCCCATCTCACTCACTGTGCGGAGAATCCCTCCCCGTGTCACTCACTGTGCGGAGAATCCCTCCCCGTGTCACTCACTGTGCGGAGAATCCCTCCCCATCTCACTCACTGTGCGGAGAATCCCTCCCCATCTCACTCACTGTGCGGAGAATCCCTCCCCGTGTCACCCACTGTGCGGAGAATCCCTCCCCGTGTCACTCACTGTGCGGAGAATCCCTCCCCGTGTCACTCACTGTGTGGAGAATCCCTCCCCGTGTCACTCACTGTGCGGAGAATCCCTCCCCGTGTCACTCACTGTGTGGAGAATCCCTCCCCATGTCACTCACTGTGCGGAGAATCCCTCCCCGTGTCACTCACTGTGTGGGGAATCCCTCCCCGTGTCACTCACTGTGCGGAGAATCCCTCCCCGTGTCACTCACTGTGCGGAGAATCCCTCCCCGTGTCACTCACTGTGCGGAGAATCCCTCCCCGTGTCACTCACTGTGTGGGGAATCGCTCCCCATGTCACTCACTGTGCGGGGAATCCCTCCCCGTGTCACTCACTGTGCAGAGAATCCCTCCCCGTGTCACTCACTGTGCGGAGAATCCCTCCCCATCTCACTCACTGTGCGGAGAATCCCTCCCCGTGTCACTCACTGTGTGGGGAATCCCTCCCCGTGTCACTCACTGTGCGGAGAATCCCTCCCCGTGTCACTCACTGTGTGGGGAATCCCTCCCCGTGTCACTCACTGTGCAGAGAATCCCTCCCCGTGTCACTCACTGTGCGGAGAATCCCTCCCCATCTCACTCACTGTGCGGAGAATCCCTCCCCGTGTCACTCACTGTGTGGGGAATCCCTCCCCGTGTCACTCACTGTGCGGAGAATCCCTCCCCGTGTCACTCACTGTGTGGGGAATCCCTCCCCGTGTCACTCACTGTGCAGAGAATCCCTCCCCGTGTCACTCACTGTGTGGAGAATCCCTCCCCGTGTCACTCACTGTGCGGAGAATCCCTCCCCATCTCACTCACTGTGCGGAAAATCCCTCCCCGTGTCACCCACTGTGTGGGGAATCCCTCCCCGTGTCACTCACTGTGCAGAGAATCCCTCCCCGTGTCACTCACTGTGCGGAGAATCCCTCCCCATCTCACTCACTGTGCGGAGAATCCCTCCCCGTGTCACCCACTGTGTGGGGAATCCCTCCCCGTGTCACTCACTGTGCGGAGAATCCCTCCCCATCTCACTCACTGTGTGGAGAATCCCTCCCCGTGTCACTCACTGTGCAGAGAATCCCTCCCCGTGTCACTCACTGTGTGGAGAATCCCTCCCCGTGTCACCCACTGTGCGGAGAATCCTTCCCCGTGTCACTCACTGTGCGGAGAATCCCTCCCCGTGTCACCCACTGTGTGGGGAATCCCTCCCCGTGTCACTCACTGTGCGGAGAATCCCTCCCCGTGTCACCCACTGTGTGGGGAATCCCTCCCCGTGTCACTCACTGTGCAGAGAATCCCTCCCCGTGTCACTCACTGTGCGGAGAATCCCTCCCCATCTCACTCACTGTGCGGAGAATCCCTCCCCGTGTCACCCACTGTGTGGGGAATCCCTCCCCGTGTCACTCACTGTGCGGAGAATCCCTCCCCATCTCACTCACTGTGTGGAGAATCCCTCCCCGTGTCACTCACTGTGCAGAGAATCCCTCCCCGTGTCACTCACTGTGCGGAGAATCCCTCCCCGTGTCACCCACTGTGCGGAGAATCCCTCCCCGTGTCACTCACTGTGCGGAGAATCCCTCCCCATCTCACTCACTGTGCGGAGAATCCCTCCCCGTGTCACTCACTGTGCGGAGAATCCCTCCCCGTGTCACCCACTGTGCGGAGAATCCCTCCCCATCTCACTCACTGTGCGGAGAATCCCTCCCCGTGTCACTCACTGTGCGGAGAATCCCTCCCCGTGTCACCCACTGTGCGGAGAATCCCTCCCCATCTCACTCACTGTGCGGAGAATCCCTCCCCGTGTCACTCACTGTGCGGAGAATCCCTCCCCGTGTCACCCACTGTGCGGAGAATCCCTCCCCATCTCACTCACTGTGCGGAGAATCCCTCCCCATCTCACTCACTGTGCGGAGAATCCCTCCCCGTGTCACTCACTGTGCGGAGAATCCCTCCCCATCTCACTCACTGTGCGGAGAATCCCTCCCCATCTCACTCACTGTGCGGAGAATCCCTCCCCGTGTCACTCACTGTGCGGAGAATCCCTCCCCGTGTCACCCACTGTGCGGAGAATCCCTCCCCATCTCACTCACTGTGCGGAGAATCCCTCCCCGTGTCACTCACTGTGCGGAGAATCCCTCCCCGTGTCACTCACTGTGCGGAGAATCCCTCCCCGTGTCACCCACTGTGCGGAGAATCCCTCCCCGTGTCACTCACTGTGCGGAGAATCCCTCCCCATCTCACTCACTGTGCGGAGAATCCCTCCCCGTCTCACTCACTGTGCGGAGAATCCCTCCCCGTGTCACCCACTGTGTGGGGAATCCCTCCCCGTGTCACTCACTGTGCGGAGAATCCCTCCCCATCTCACTCACTGTGCGGAGAATCCCTCCCCATCTCACTCACTGTGTGGGGAATCCCTCCCCGTGTCACTCACTGTGCGGAGAATCCCTCCCCAACTCACTCACTGTGTGGGGAATCCCTCCCCGTGTCACTCACTGTGCGGAGAATCCCTCCCTGTGTCACTCACTGTGCGGAGAATCCCTCCCCGTGTCACTCACTGTGCGGAGAATCCCTCCCCATCTCACTCACTGTGCGGAGAATCCCTCCCCGTGTCACTCACTGTGCGGAGAATCCCTCCCCGTGTCACCCACTGTGTGGGGAATCCCTCCCCGTGTCACTCACTGTGCAGAGAATCCCTCCCCGTGTCACCCACTGTGTGGAGAATCCCTCCCCGTGTCACTCACTGTGCGGAGAATCCCTCCCCATCTCACTCACTGTGCGGAGAATCCCTCCCCGTGTCACTCACTGTGTGGAGAATCCCTCCCCGTGTCACCCACTGTGCGGAGAATCCCTCCCCGTGTCACCCACTGTGCGGAGAATCCCTCCCCGTGTCACTCACTGTGCGGAGAATCCCTCCCCATCTCACTCACTGTGCGGAGAATCCCTCCCCGTGTCACTCACTGTGTGGAGAATCCCTCCCCATGTCACTCACTGTGCGGAGAATCCCTCCCCGTGTCACTCACTGTGTGGGGAATCCCTCCCCGTGTCACTCACTGTGCGGAGAATCCCTCCCCGTGTCACTCACTGTGTGGGGAATCCCTCCCCGTGTCACTCACTGTGCGGAGAATCCCTCCCCGTGTCACTCACTGTGCGGAGAATCCCTCCCCGTGTCACTCACTGTGTGGAGAATCCCTCCCCGTGTCACCCACTGTGCGGAGAATCCCTCCCCGTGTCACCCACTGTGCGGAGAATCCCTCCCCGTGTCACTCACTGTGCGGAGAATCCCTCCCCATCTCACTCACTGTGCGGAGAATCCCTCCCCGTGTCACTCACTGTGCGGAGAATCCCTCCCCGTGTCACTCACTGTGCGGAGAATCCCTCCCCGTGTCACTCACTGTGCGGAGAATCCCTCCCCGTGTCACTCACTGTGCGGAGAATCCCTCCCCGTGTCACCCACTGTGCGGAGAATCCCTCCCCGTGTCACTCACTGTGCGGAGAATCCCTCCCCGTGTCACTCACTGTGCGGAGAATCCCTCCCCGTGTCCCTCACTGTGCGGAGAATCCCTCCCCGTGTCACTCACTGTGCGGAGAATCCCTCCCCGTGTCACTCACTGTGCGGAGAATCCCTCCCCGTGTCACTCACTGTGCGGAGAATCCCTCCCCATGTCACTCACTGTGCGGAGAATCCCTCCCCGTGTCACCCACTGTGCGGAGAATCCCTCCCCGTGTCACTCACTGTGCGGAGAATCCCTCCCCGTGTCACTCACTGTGCGGAGAATCCCTCCCCGTGTCACTCACTGTGTGGAGAATCCCTCCCCGTGTCACTCACTGTGCGGAGAATCCCTCCCCATCTCACTCACTGTGCGGAGAATCCCTCCCCGTGTCACCCACTGTGCGGGGAATCCCTCCCCGTTGTCATGATATTCAAACACACACATCATGATGGACACACTAACAGGCAAATCAGAGTACACAACACCACAACCAATCACAGACAAGAACACCAACCACATAAAAAGCACGAGCACGACACCTGGTGGTCAGTAGGTCTGGGGAGAAGGGAACAAGAAAGAGCTGTTAAAACACCACAAGCAGGGAGCCCCCCACGTGCAGAGTGCAAAGACCAAACTGTAAATAGCAAGTTTAAATAAAGAAGCGTTGTACCATATGCAACTGTGTTGGCTCATCTGTGTGTCAGAACACCCAACACCACATGGTACAGGAGTGGATCGATACCTGCCTACTAACCTGCCATTCTGGACATGGACCACACCGGCAAACCGCAGCCGATGCAAGTCACGGGGAACCTAGGTACCAACTGGAAGCTCTACAGGCAGCGATTTGACCTGTACATCCGTGCCACCGAAAAACAGAATGTCTCGGATGACTCGAAGATTGCAATGCTCCTCTTCTACGCAGGTCCGCACGCAACCGATGTTTTTAACTCACTGGTGTTCGAAGAAGGCGAAAACCAGGCCAAATATGACACGGTCATCCTCAAACTGGACCAGCACTTTCAAGTTGAACTAAATGAAAGTTTTGAGAGATACATCTTTCAGCAACGCCTGCAAGGTAAGGAGGAGCTTTTTCAACCCTTTTTGACGCACCTCCGGATTCTAGCGCAGTCCTGCGGTTACGGCACCACTACAGAGTCCATGATCAGGGACCAGATTGTTTTTGGCGTTGCCTCTAGTGGCCTACGCCAGCAGCTTCTTAAAATGAAAAGCCTCACCTTAGCGTCTGCTGTGGAAGCCTGTGTCCTCCATGAAAATGCTACCTGCCGTTTTGCCCGATTTCAGGCGTCCGAGTTGGCACGGAGGGGGTCCCCAGCCGTCGAATCGGCAAGCCAGGCCGCCCACGACGTCGAATGCATCCAGGCCGTCGATTACTTCCCGACCCACGGCCCGGACGACAGCGGCCGCTTCCCGCGCTTTTCGCGGTCTCCCGCGCAGGTGCGCGCCAAAAATAACGGCCACAACGAGGGACGCACTGCGCAGGCGCGCCCACCGCAAGATCGCACTGCGCATGCGCAGTGGCGCAACGAACGCCGTGACGTCATGACGTGCGGCAATTGTGGAGGTCTACACTTAAAAGGGCAATGTCCTGCAAAAAACCGACAGTGCCGCAGATGTGCCACGATGGGCCACTACGCAGCCCACTGTCGTGCGGCTCAACCCATGGATCCGGCGCATCCTCGACAACCTCGCAGACGAGTCAGGACCGTCCAGCCCACGCATCAAGACTTCCAGTTAAGTGATGCAGATGACCAGGATGCCTTCCGAGTTTCCGTCATTGATGTCAACAAGGTCAATGCCATCAATCCAGACGATGAGTGGTGTGCCACCCTGACGGTCAACCGATCGCGCGTCGCCTTCCGTCTGGACACCGGCGCATCCGCCAACCTGATTGCTTACTCTGCAGTCCAGGCCATGAAGGTCAAACCACCCATCACACCATCCCGGCTTAAGATGGTTGACTATAACGGGAACGTCATCCCGTCCATAGGATCTTGCCAGCTACAGGTGACTCACAAGAGGTACACGGCCACACTCCCCTTCGAAGTTGTCGGCTCATCAAAGGACTCGTTACTGGGCGCACAAGCGTGTAAGGTCCTTCACCTGGTACAGCGCATCATGTCTCTCTCTCCAGATGAGATATCCGACTTCCCGGATGCTGAGTTCCACGCAAATCTCCATTCCCTCCTCGCTCACAACCAGGAGGTTTTTGAAGGCATGGGGACATTGCCACACACGTACAAGATTCGACTCAGACCGGACGCCATCCCTGTCGTTCACGCACCTCGCAGGGTTCCTGCGCCACTCAAAGACCGCCTCAAGGCACAACTGCAGATTCTTCAGGACCAAGGGGTCCTATCCAAGGTCACGGAGCCCACGCCATGGGTCAGCTCCATGGTCTGTGTAAAGAAGCCCTCTGGCGAGCTCCGTATATGTATAGATCCAAAAGATCTAAATAACAACATCATGCGGGAACACTATCCCATCCCGAAACGAGAAGACCTCACCAGCGAGATGGCGCGAGCCAAGATATTCACTAAATTGGATGCGTCCAAAGGATTCTGGCAGATCCAACTGGACCCGGCCAGCCGAAGACTATGCACATTCAACACCCCTTTTGGCAGATTCTGCTACAACCGGATGCCATTCGGCATAATTTCGGCATCTGAAGTATTCCACCGCATTATGGAGCAGATGATGGAAGGCATCGAAGGGGTACGTGTATATGTGGACGATATCATCATTTGGTCCACCACTCCGCAGGAACACATGCATCGTCTACGACGTGTCTTTACCCGCATACGACAAAATGGCCTGCGTCTCAACCGTGCGAAGTGTGCCTTCGGCCAGACGGAGCTGAAATTCCTCGGGGACCACATCTCAAGGTCCGGGGTCCGTCCCGATGCAGACAAGGTTAGCGCCATCACAGCCATGCCACGACCGGCTGACAAGAAGGCTGTCTTAAGATTCCTGGGCATGGTCAACTTCCTTGGGAAGTTCATTCCCAACCTGGCTTCTCATACAACAAATATGCGCCATCTCGTAAAAAAATCGACGGAATTCAACTGGCACCAATCGCATCAGCAGGAATGGGAGGAGCTCAAGCACAAACTGGTCACGGCACCAGTGCTGGCCTTCTTTGACACGACTCGCCCTACAAAGATCTCAACAGACGCCAGCCAATCTGGTATTGGAGCGGTACTCCTGCAAAAAGACAGCACGTCATCATGGGCCCCGGTTGCGTATGCCTCACGAGCCATGACCCCTACCGAACAGCGCTACGCGCAAATCGAAAAAGAATGCCTGGGCTTGTTAACTGGACTGGACAAGTTCCACGACTATGTGTATGGCCTGCCACGATTCACGGTCGAAACTGACCACCGCCCCCTGGTCAACATCATTAACAAAGACCTGAACGACATGACTCCTCGCCTCCAGCGCATCTTACTTAAACTCAGGAGGTACGATTTTGAACTGATCTACACTCCGGGGAAGGAACTCATCGTGGCGGACACTCTTTCCCGAGCAGTGAGCACAACACCAGATGCAGAGGGGTTCGTGCGTCAAATTGAGGCACACGTGACTCTGACAGCAGCAAATCTGCCAGCTGATGATCCTAGTCTGGCCCACATACGCGCAGAGACGGCGACTGACCCCCTTCTGCAGCGAGTGATGCGCCACATGACGGAAGGGTGGCTAAAAGGGCAGTGCCCCCAGTTTTATAATGTGCGAGATGATCTCACCAATATAGACGGGGTCCTTATGAAATCAGACAGGATCGTTATTCCGCACAGCGTGCGCCAGATGATTCTTCATCAACTACACGAAGGCCACTTGGGCGTCGAAAAATGCAGACGAAGGGCCCGGGAGGCGGTATATTGGCCGGGTATTAATGAAGACATAGCCAACATGGTGCTCAACTGCACAACCTGTCAGAGGTTTCAGCCGGCGCAACCTCCGGAAACACTTCTACCACACGAGATGGTGACGTCCCCCTGGGCGAAGGTGGGTGTTGACCTATTTCACGCGCTAGGCAGAGATTACATTGTTATTATAGACTACTTCTCAAACTACCCGGAAGTCATGCCTCTCCATGATCTGACGTCGTCCGCAGTCATTGGGGCCTGCAAGGAAACGTTTGCTCGCCATGGCATTCCAAGGACTGTCATGTCAGACAATGGACCTTGTTTTGCCAGCCGTGAATGGTCGTCCTTTGCCGCAGCATATGGTTTCACTCATGTGACATCCAGCCCTCTGCATCCACAATCGAACGGGAAGGCTGAAAAGGGTGTCCACATCGCCAAGCGGCTCCTGTGCAAGGCGGATGCTGCCGGATCGGACTTTAACCTTGCCTTGCTGGCCTATCGATCGGCCCCGTTATCCACGGGCCTCTCGCCAGCGCAGCTACTAATGGGTCGCTCCCTCAGGACGACGGTACCTTCCGTCCTGGCACCGACAACAGACCATGAGGCGGTTCTTCGGAACATGCAACTGCAGCGTGATCGCCAGAAAGGTCGGTACGACACACGAGCGACGGACCTGCCCCCCCTGTCCTCCGGAGACAAAGTACGCGTCCATCAACCGTATGGTGGCTGGTCAGCACCGGCCGAAGTCCTCCGACAAGTGGCTCCCCGCTCGTTCCTGGTTCGCATGCCGGATGGTTCCGTGCGTCGCCGCAATCGGCGCGCCCTTCGCCGACTTCCACGCTCACAGCCACACAGCACGCACACGCCAGATCCTCAACAGGCTTCCGAGGATGACTTTGTGGAGCTGCCGCACATCACGCCCTTTCCATCGCCACCCATGGCCATGCCTGCACAGCAGCCGGTGGTTCTTGATCCACCCTTGAGGCGGTCAACCCGAATTCGTCGCAAGCCCATTAGACTGGACTTATAATACCGTTCATATGTTTAACAAGTTGCACAGTTTTACATGATAACCTGTTGTTGTTTATCGTTCCAGATGTCGTCTGACTGGACAACTGTTCAAGTTATTTTTTCTTCTTCTCTCGTTCGCATTCATGTTATGTTATGGTACAACTGGATTCATGTGACGCACCCGACATCGCCCCATGTACATAGTTCCGTCATATGCACATGCTGCACACGACACACACACACACTCTTAGATGCACTCACGTCACGATCATATTTATTACCACGTAGGCACATATCTTTGTAAAAAGGGGGGATGTCATGATATTCAAACACACACATCATGATGGACACACTAACAGGCAAATCAGAGTACACAACACCACAACCAATCACAGACAAGAACACCAACCACATAAAAAGCACGAGCACGACACCTGGTGGTCAGTAGGTCTGGGGAGAAGGGAACAAGAAAGAGCTGTTAAAACACCACAAGCAGGGAGCCCCCCACGTGCAGAGTGCAAAGACCAAACTGTAAATAGCAAGTTTAAATAAAGAAGCGTTGTACCATATGCAACTGTGTTGGCTCATCTGTGTGTCAGAACACCCAACACCACACCCGTGTCACTCACTGTGCGGAGAATCCCTCCCCATCTCACTCACTGTGCGGAGAATCCCTCCCCGTGTCACTCACTGTGCGGAGAATCCCTCCCCGTGTCACTCACTGTGCGGAGAATCCCTCCCCATCTCACTCACTGTGTTGTGTGTGGTAATACCAGGGGCGTCATTCTCCGACCCCCCGCCGGGTCGGACAATGGCCGTTGGCCGCCGTGAATCCCGCCCCCGCCCCCGCCGAAGTCTCCGGTACCGGAGATTGGGCAGGGGCGGGAATCGGGCCGCGCCGGTTAGCGGGACCCCCTGCTCAATTCTCCGGCCCGGATGGGCCGAAGTCCCGCCCAGAAATTGCCTGTCCCGCCGGCGTAAATTAAACCTGGTATTTACCGGCGGGACCAGGCGGCGTGGGCGGGCTCCGGGGTCCTGGGGGGGGGCGCAGGGCGATCTGACCCCGGGGATGCCCCCACGGTGGCCTGGCCCGCGATCGGGGCCCACCGATCCGCGGGCGGGCCTGTGCCGTGGGGGCACTCTTTCCCTTCCGCCTCCGCCACGGTCTCCACCATGGAGGAGGAGGAAGCGACTCTCCCCACTGCACATGCACGGGAAACTGACACCGGCCGCTGACGCTCCCGCGCATGCGCTGGGAAACTGACAGCAGCCGCTGACGCTCCCGCGCATGCGCCGCATTTCCGCGCCAGCTGGCGGGGCAACAACTGCCATTTCCGCCAGCTGGCGGGGCGGAAATCCCTCCGGCGTCGGCCTAGCCCCTCAATGTTGGGGCTCGGCCCCCAAAGATGCGGAGCATTCCGCACCTTTGGGCCGGCGCGATGCCCGTCTGATTGGCGCCATTTTGGCGCCAGTCGGCAGACATCGCGCCGTTGGGGGAGAGTTTCGCCCCAGGTATTGCCGTACCTGAGAGCTGAATGACCATTGGCTAGACCGAGGGGTCTACCATTGGATAATGTACATTGCCCCGCCCTGAGAGTCGGGGTCTAAGTACCGATGCCGTCCCAGCAGCCTTCACTTTCTGTATCACCGCTGCTGGGTACAGTTCTAGCTGATTAAAGCCGATTAGATATGACTCCTTTGTCTCGAGAGTATTGATTGTGCATCAATTTAATCAGCTAGTGCTTTTGAAGGATGGATCTCCGCATCAAGCCGGCGCGCCTTCAGCTCAGCCCTCACGCAGAAAACTCCGCTGCTATTTTTAAGTATTGGCTGGCATGTTTTGAGAGCTACCTCGATACGGCTGCCGACACCCCCACGGAAAGGCAGAAGATACACCTCCTACGCTCGCGGGTCAGCCCGGCGATCTTCCCCCTGATCGAAGGGGCGGCGAACTATGCTGCAGCCATGGAGTTGCTAGAAGGATATTACATTCGTCCACTGAACCAGGTCTACGCCCGTCATCTGCTGGCAAAGAGACGACAGAGCCCAGATGAGACACTCGAAGACTTCTACCGGGCACTGATAGTGCTGGGCCAAAACTGCGGCTGCCCAGCGGTGACGGGGAACGAGCACACGGAACTTTTAATTCGGGACGCTTTCGTGGCAGGTATGGCTTCCCCCGACATCCGCCGAAGGCTCCTCGAAATGGACACACTGGGCCTCACCGAGACCCGGGCCCTGGCAGGGTCCATGGACATTGCGTACAAGAACGCACTCGCGTACGCCCCCGCGTGCACGGCGCCCCCCTGCGTGGCACCCCGCCGCGGCAGCTGCCCAGACTTACCCACTAACCCCACAGACTTACCCGCTAACTCCGCAGGCCTGCGTGGCAAGGCGCCCCGCTACCGCCACCGGCCAACGCTGCTTCTCTGCGGCCAGGCGAATCACCCGCGCGCGCTGCCCGGCCCGCACCGTCACCTGCAAAGGCGGCAAGAAAGGCCACAATGCCGCGGTCTGCCTGGCCCACGCTGTGGCCGCGGTATCCAGCGACCACCAACAGCCGTTCTTCCAGGTCCCGGCTGTCCAAGGCCCACCGCAGTCTTTGTCCCTCCAGGCAGCGTGCGACCCGTGGCCGCGGCCATTTTGCCCCCCGGCAACCACGCGGGACGGGTGGGCGCCGCCATTTTGTCCCTCGCCACCGCCATCTTCGGAGTCCCCGTCCCCGGACTCCATGTGCGACCCATGGCCGGCGCCATCTTGGATGGGGCCTCAAGCCCCCAGCACGGCTGACTACGCGCTGCCCGACCAGAACTCCCCCTTGCTGCAGCTGGCCTCCGTTACCCTGGACCAGAGTCGGCCCCGGACGCTAGCGAAGGCCACCACATCGATCGCCATCAACGGCCACGTGACGCCGCGCCTGATCGACTCCGGGAGCACGGAAAGCTTTGTCCACGCCGACACGGTAAGGTGCTGTTCTCTGGTCACCTATCCCTGGCCTCCGGGTCACACTCGGTGGAGATACAGGGGTTCTGCCTCGCGAACCTCACCGTCCAAGGCAGGGAATTCCGCAATTTCCGCCTGTACGTGCTGCCGCACCTCTGCGCAGCCACCCTTCTCGGGCTGGATTTCCAGTGCCACCTACAAATCCTGACTTTACAATTCGGCGGCCCTATACCCCCCCCTTACTGTCTGCGGCCTCGCGACCCTTAAGGTCGACCCGCCTTCTCTGTTTGCGAACCTCACCCCGGATTGCAAACCCGTCGCCACCAGGAGCAGATGGTACAGCGCCCAGGACCGCACCTTTATCAGGTCGGAGGTCCAGAGGCTGCTGAGGGAAGGGGTCATTGAAGCGAGCAACAGCCCCTGGAGGGCTCAAGTAGTGTTCGTAAAGACCGGGGAGAAACATAGATGGTCATCGACTACAGCCAGACCATCAATCGGTTAATGCAACTGGGCGCGTACCCTCTTCCCCGTATTGCCGACCTGGTAAACAGGATCGCGCAATACAAGGTCTTCTCCACGGTGGATCTCAAGTCCGCCTACCACCAGCTACCCCTCCGTAATGGCGACCGCCAGTACCCTGCCTTCGAGGCAGACGGGCGGCTCTACCACTTTTTAAGGGTTCCCTTCGGTGTCACGAACGGGGTCTCAGTCTTCCAACGAGAGATGGACCGAATGGTCGACCGGTACGGCTTACACGCAACGTCCCCGTATCTCGATAACATCACCATCTGCGGCCATGACCAGCAGGACCACGACACCAACCTCCGAAAATTTCTCCAGACCGCGCGCATCCTTAATCTGACCTACAATAAGGAGAAGTGCGTGTTTAGCACCGACCGTCTAGCCATCCTAGGCTGCGTAGTGCGAAATGGAGTCATAGGCCCCGACCCTGAGCCCATGCGCCCCCTCATGGAGTTCCCCCTCCCTCACTGCCCCAAGGCCCTAAAGCGCTGCCTCGGCCTCTTCAGCTATTATGCACAGTGGGTCCCTAATTACGCCGACAAGGCTCGACCCCTGATCCAGTCCACAACCTTCGCCCTGTCGACGGAGGCCCACCAGGCCTTCTGCCGCATCAAAGCGGACATCGCAAAAGCCACGATGCGCGCCATCGACGGGTCCCTCCCCTTCCAGGTCGAGAGCGATGCGTCTGACTTTGCTCTGGCGGCCACCCTCAACCAGGCGGGCAGGCCCGTGGCTTTCTTCTCCCGTACCCTCCATGCTTCCGAAATTCGCCACTCCTCCGTCGAAAAGGACGCCCAGGCCATAGTGGAAGCTGTGCGACATTGGAGGCATTACCTGGCCGGCAGGAGATTCACTCTCCTCACCGACCAACGGTCGGTGGCCTTCATGTTCGATAATGCGCAGCGGGGCAAGATAAAAAACGACAAGATCTTGCGGTGGAGGATAGAACTCTCCACCTATAACTACGAGATCTTGTATCGTCCCGGGAAGCTAAACGAGCCTCCTGATGCCCTGTCCCGCGGCACTTGTGCCACCGCCACTTGTGACGCTCCCGCGCATGCGCCGCCCCGACATGTCATTTCCGCGCCAGCTGGCGGGGCGGAAATTCCCCCGGCGTCGGCCTAGCCCCTCAATGTTGGGGCTCCGCCCCCAAAGATGCGGAGCATTCCGGACCTTTGGGGCGGCGCGATGCCCGTCTGATTGGGGCCGTTTTGGGCGCCAGTCGGTGGACATCGCGCCGTTTGGGGAGAATTTCGCCCCATGTCACTCACTGTGCGGAGAATCCCTCCTGAATTCCTGACTGGTTATTTCATTTTTATTTTGGGCTTTTATTCACCAGGGTAACTAACTTCCCTTTTTCAGTTCTTGGGATGAATCAACTGGTTTATATTTGTATTTGTATTACAACTGGTTGTATTTTCAAATGGAATCTGCGTCGAAGCTGTTTTATTCTGACACGTGTAACAAGATAGATTTGCACAGGCTCAGATCCCGGTGCCACAATTTGAAACTTCCAGCATCAACCCCACTCTGTCTTATTTATAAATCAGCAACATGTTAAATCCTATCTCCTGCTCTAAGTATAGACAGAAATATAAATAGACGAGCAATATGGCAGATAGTTGAAGTGTTGCCCTGATTCTTATTCAAACAGGGCCAGCTCGGAATGGCTGGATATTCCATGGAATCTTCCAAAACCAGTTAAAAGAGATTTTCTTGATTTGATTTAAGCTTTGTTGAGTTCACAATGTCCCTGAGCCCCGCAGAGCTGGCCAGTCTGAGTGATGGGGTGCGAGCTCACATACCCCTGTGCCAGCTGGATGTGTATTTACTGAAGCTGTTAACTGGTCCCCATCGTCCTGAAGACATTTACTGTTTTCATTATCAAATCCACTATCACTGACCCCTGACCCTCACCACTGACTCCAGGCCCTCATCACTGACCCCTGACCTAATCACTGACCCGTGACCCCATCACCAAGAAGCAGAAACAAAGAACAAAGAAAGAACAAAGAAATGTACAGCACAGGAACAGGCCCTTCGGCCCTCCAAGCCCGCGCCGACCATACTGCCCGACTAAACTACAATCTTCTACACTTCCTGGGTTTTTCTGTTTTTCTGTTTATTTTCCTGAGGCACCTTGACCAAGAATGTGGCCGAGTCTTTAATCAGCGGAGCCTTCGGACATCCCCAACATGGCCCAACCAATAAGGTGTTTGAATTGTGTTCACTGTTGTAACAGACTGGGGAGAAAAGTTGTGGCTCCTGGAACAACGTGGATAAAAAATTGGTGAATAATACGATGTGTTTCAGGCTGGGGATGTTGTGTCCTGGAGTTTCCCTGGGGTCGGTATGGAGTCCTCACTGGGGCACCACTTAGAACAGGTCCAAACAAATGGGGGAGGCCATGAAAGGGTGGGGGTTGTGAAGAGTGTGGAATGAAGGGGGGGTGCAGAGTGGGGAGTGAAGGGGGGGTGCGGTGTGAAGGGGGTTGTGAAGGGGGGAGTGAAGGGGGGGTATGAAGAGTGGGGAGTGAAGGGGGTTGTGAAGAGTGGGGAGTGAAGGGGGGGGTGTGAAGAGTGGGGAGTGAAGGGGGGGTGTGAAGAGTGGGGAGTGAAGGGGGGGGTGTGAAGAGTGGGGAGTGAAGGGGGGGGTGTGAAGAGTGGGGAGTGAAGGGGGGGGTGTGAAGAGTGGGGAGTGAAGGGGGGGGTGTGAAGAGTGGGGAGTGAAGGGGGGGTGTGAAGAGTGGGGAGTGAAGGGGGGGGTGTGAAGAGTGGGGAGTGAAGGGGGGGTGTGAAGAGTGGGGAGTGAAGGGGGGGGTGTGAAGAGTGGGGAGTGAAGGGGGGGGTGTGAAGAGTGGGGAGTGAAGGGGGGGGGTGTGAAGAGTGGGGAGTGAAGGGGGGGGTGTGAAGAGTGGGGAGTGAAGGGGGGGTGTGAAGAGTGGGGAGTGAAGGGGGGGGTATGAAGAGTGGGGAGTGAAGGGGGGGTGCGGTGTGAAGGGGGTTGTGAAGAGTGGGGAGTGAAGGGGGGGGGGTGTGAAGGGGCTTCATAAAGTTTGGGGGTTGAAGGGAAGATCCTGAAAGGGGTCAAAAAGTGTGGGGCCTCAAAAGAGGGGGCACTTTGCCCCAATGTTGTCCTCACTTGGTTGGGGGGGGGGTAATGCCCATGTCTCTGAGGGGGTGACATTGTCCATGGGTGGGAGTGTGGGGCACCCTCAAACTCTCCGAGATCAAGGCACCCTTTCAAAATGTCGGCCCAGTCCATGAGGAGCCGGTCTTGCCGCCAAGTTCAGCTCCCCGACGAAGAAAGAATTTTTAGTGTGAATGAGGACAAACTCCCACAGCCCAAAATAATGACTGGGGGTGGCTGGAAACGGTGTGGACTTCACCCCAAAAGCATGGGTGAAACACCCCGTCAAACCTGCCCCAAACCGCACTTTGGTTGCATCCTGAAAGGGTGTCTGGGTGGCGGTGCCAGGTGGGCGACCCTACCCTGTCTCTAACAACCAAGGGTTCTCCAATGGCCTGGGAGACACCCCCAGTGCCAATGCAACACGTCCACGTTTGTGTGGGCCCTGGCACCCTGGCAACGGTCTCCCAGGCGCAGGCGGTGAATCCGGGCGGCCGAGTGAATCCGGCGTCCAGGACATTTACGATTCAGATCTGAATCTCACAATGAGGAACACAGTTATGAGGATAGGTTGAAGAGAATTATTCTTATAGGGATGTGGGCGACGCTGGCTAGGCCAGTATTTATTGCCCATCCCTAGTTGCCCTTCAGAAGGTGGGGGTGAGCTGCCTTCTTGAACCGCTGCAGTCCCTGAGGTGTAGGTACACCCACTGTGCTGTTAGGGAGGGAGTTCCAGGATGTTGCCCCAGCGACAGTGAAGGAACGGTGATATTTCCCAGTCAGGGTGGTGAGTGACTTGGAGGGGAACCTCCAGGTGGTGGGGTTCCCAGGTTTCTGCTGCTCTTGTCCTTCTGGACGGTAGTGGTTGTGGGTTTGGAAGGTGCTGTCTGAGGAAGCTTGGTGAGTTTCTGCAGTGCATCTTGTCGATGGTACACACGGCTGCCCTGTTCGTCGGTGGTGGAGGGTTTGAATGTTTGTGGAAGGGGGAGCAAGCGGCTGCTTTGTCCTGGATGATGTAGAGTTTCTTGTGTTGTTGGAGCTGCACTCATCCAGACAAGCGGAGAGTATTCCATTACACTCCTGACTTGTGCCTTGTAGATGGTGGACAGGCTTTGGGGGGTCAGGAGGTGAGAACTCGCTGCAGGATTCCCAGCCTCTGACCTGCCCCGGTACCACAGTATTAATACGGTTAGTTCAGGCCTTGCTCCATTTGGAAAGGGACTGCTTCATTCTCTGAGGAGTCGTGAATGGTGCTGAACATTGTGCAGTCATCGCAAACATCCCCACTTCTGACCTTATGATGGAAGGAAGGTCATTGATGAAGCAGCTGAAGATGGTTGGGGCCGAGGACACTCCCCTGAGGAACTCCTGCAGTGATGTCCTGGAGCTGAGATGATTGACCTCCAACCACCACAACCATCTTCCTTTGTGCCGGGTATGACTCCAACCATCCAATAAGAAGGGAGAGATCACCTTGGTAGGACTGTACTACAGGCCCCAAATAGTCAGCGGGAAATTGAGGAGCAAATATGTAAGGAGATTACAGATAGCTGCAAGAATAATAGGGTGGTAGTAGTAGGGGACTTTAACTTTCCCAACATTGACTGGGACAGCCATAGCATTAGGGGCTTGGATGGAGGGAAATTTGTTGAGTGTATTCAGGAGGAATTTCTCATTCAGTATGTGAATGGACCGACTAGAGAGGGGGCAAAACCTGACCTCGTCTTGGGAAATAAGGAAGGGCAAGTGACAGAAGTGCTAGTGAGGGATCACTTTGGGACAAGTGACCATAACTCCATTAGTTTTAAGATAGCTATGGAGAATGATAGGTCTGGCCCAAGAGTTAAAATTCTTAATTGGGGCAAGGCCAATTTTGATGGTATCAGACAGGAACTTGCAGAGGTAGATTGGGGAGACTGTTGGCAGGCAAAGGGACGGCTGGTAAATGGGAGGCTTTTAAAAATGTGTTAACCAGGGTGCAGAGTAAGCACATTCCCTTTAGAGTGAAGGGTAAGGCTGGTAGAAGTAGGGAACCCTGGATGACTCGAGATATTGAGACTCTGGTCAAAAAGAAGAAGGAGGCATATGACGTACATAAGCAACTGGGATCAAGTGGATCCCTTGAAGAGTATAGAGATTGTCGAAATAGGGCAAAAAGGGGACATGAAATTGCTTTGGCAAATAATGCAAGGGAGAATCCAAAGAGATTCTACAAATACATAAAGGGGAAAAGAGTAACTAGGGACAGAGTAGGGCCTCTTAAGGATCAACAAGGGCATCTATGTGCAGAGCCACAAGAGTTGGGTGAGATCCTGAATGAATATTTCTCATCGGTATTCACAGTGGAGAAAGGCATGGATGTTAGGAAACTAAGGGAAATAAATAGTGATGTCTTGAGAAGTGTGCATATTACAGAGGAGGAGGTGCTGGAAGTCTTAAAGCGCATCAAGGTAGATAAATCCCCGGGACCTGATGAAATGTATCCCAGGGTGTTGTGGGAGGCTAGGGAGGAAATTGCGGGTCCCCTAACAGAGATATTTGAATCATCGGCAGCCACAGGTGAGGTGCCTGAAGATTGGAGAGTGGCGAATGTTGTGCCCTTGTTTAAGAAGGGCAGCAGGGAAAAGCCTGGGAACTACAGACCGGTGAGCCTAACGTCTGTAGTAGGTAAGTTGCTAGAAGGTATTCTGAGAGACAGGATCTACAAACATTTAGAGAGGCAAGGACTGATTCGGGGCAGTCAGCATGGCTTTGTGCGTGGAAAATCATGTCTCACAAATTTGATTGAGTTTTTTGAGGGGGTGACCAAGAAGGTAGATGAGGGCAGTGCAGTAGACGTTGTCTACATGGACTTTAGCAAAGCCTTTGACAAGGTACCGCATGGTAGGTTGTTGCAGAAGGTTAAAGCTCACGGGATCCAGGGTGAGGTTGCCAATTGGATTCAAAATTGGCTGGACGACAGAAGGCAGAGGGTGGTTGTAGAGGGTTGTTTTTCAAACTGGAGGCCTGTGACCAGTGGTGTGCCTCAGGGATCGGTGCTGGGTCCACTGTTATTTGTGATTTATATTAATGATTTGGATGAGAATTTAGGAGGCATGGTTAGTAAGTTTGCAGATGACACCAAGATTGGTGGCACAGTGGATAGTGAAGAAGGTTATCTAGGATTGCAACGGGATCTTGATCAATTAGGCCAGTGGGCCGACGAATGGCAGATGGAGTTTAATTTAGATAAATATGAGGTGATGCATTTTGGCAGATCGAATCAGGCCAGGACCTACTCAGTTAATGGTATGGCGTTGGGGAGAGTTATAGAACAAAGAGATCTAGGAGTACAGGTTCATAGCTCCTTGAAGGTGGAGTCGCAGGTGGACAGGGTGGTGAAGAAGGCATTCGGCATGCTTGGTTTCATTGGTCAGAACATTGAATACAGGAGTTGGGACGTCTTGTTGAAGTTGTACAAGACATTGGTACGGCCACACTTGGAATACTGTGTGCAGTTCTGGTCACCCTATTATAGGAAGGATATTATTAAACTGGAAAGAGTGCAGAAAAGATTTACTAGGATGTTGCCGGGACTTGATGGTTTGAGTTATAAGGAGAGGCTGGATAGACTGGGACTTTTTTCCTTGGAGCGTAGGAGGCTTAGGAGTGATCTTATAGAGGTCTATAAAATAATGAGGGGCATAGATAAGGTAGATAGTCAACATCTTTTCCCAAAGGTAGGGGAGTCTAAAACTAGAGGGCATAGGTTTAAGGTGAGAGGGGAGAGATTCAGAAGGGCCCAGAGGGGCAATTTCTTCACTCAGAGGGTAGTGAGTGTCTGGAATGGGCTGCCAGAGGTAGTAGTAGAGGCAGGTACAATTGTGTCTTTTAAAAAGCATTTAGATAGTTACATGGGTAAGATGGGTATAGAGGGTTATGGGCCAAGTGCGGGCAACTGGGACTAGCTTAATGGTAAAAACTGGGCGGCATGGACTGGTTGGGCCGAAGGGCCTGTTTCCATGCCGTAAACTTCTATGATTCTAACCAGCGGAGAGTTTTCCCCTGATTCCCATTGACTCCAGTTTAGCTCGGGCTCCTTGATGCCACACTCGGTCAAATGCTGCCTTGGTGTGGAGGGCAGACACTCTCACCTCACCTCTGGCATTCAGCTCTTTTGTCCATGTTTGAACCAAGGCTGTAATGAGGTCAGGAGCTGAGTGACCCTGGGGAACCCAAACTGAGCGTCCGTGAGCAGGTTATTGTTGAGTAAGTGCCGCTTGATAGCTCTGTTGATGACTCCTTCCGTCACTGTGCTGATGATGGAGAGTAGACTGATAGGGTGGTAATCGGCTGGGTTGGATTTGTCCTGTTTCTTGTGTACAGGACACACCTGGGCAATTTTCCACATTGCCGGGTAGATGCCAGTGTTATAGCTGTACTGGAACAGCTTGGTGAGGGGCACGGCAAGTTCTGGAGCACAAGTCTTCAGTACTGTTGCTGGAATATTGTCAGGACCAATAGCCTTTGCAGTATCCAGTCCCTTCAGCTGTTACTTGATATCTTGTGGAGTGAATCGTGTTGGCTGAAGACTGACATCTGTGATGCTGGGACCTCCGGAGGAGACCGAGACGGATCATCCACTCGGCACTTCTGGCTGAAGATTGTTGCGAATGCCTCAGCCTCGTCTTTTGCACAGATGTGCTGGGCTCCTCCATCATTGAGGATGGGGATATTCGTGAAACCTCCGCCTCCAGTGAGTTATTTAATTGTCCACCACCATTCAAGGCTGGATGTGGCAGGACTGCAGAGCTTAGATTTGATTCGTTCATTGTGGGATCGCTTCGCTCTGTCTGTTACTTGCTGCTTATGCTGTCTGGCACACAAGTAATCCTGTGTTGTAGCTTCACCAGGTTGACACCAATTTTTCAGGGTGCTTGGTGTTGCTCCTGGCAAGCTCTCCTGCTCTCTTCATTGAACCGGGGTTGACCCCCTGGCTGGGGGGTAATGGGGGAGTGGGGGATACGCCGGGCCAGGAGGTTATAGATTGTGGTTGATACAATTCTGCTGCTGCTGATGGTCCACAGCGCCTCGTGGATGCCCAGTCTGGAGTTGCTCGATCTGTTCGGAGTCTATCCCATTTAGCACGGTGCCACACAACACGATGGAGAATATCCTCAATGTGAAGACAGGACTTTGTCTCCACAAGGACTGTGCGGTGGTCACTTCTACCGATACTGTCAGGGACAGATACATCTGCAGCAGGCAGGTTGGGGAGGATGAGGTCAAGTATGTTTTTCTCTCTTGTTGGTTCCCTCACCACCTGCTGCAGTCCCAGTCTAGCAGCTCTGTCCTTTAGGACCCGGCCAGCTCGGTCTCCGGTGGTGTTACCGAGCCACTCATTGTGATGGACATTGAAGTCCCCACCCAGAGTATATTCTGTGCCCTTGCCACCCTCAGTGCTTCCTCCAAGTGGTGTTCAACATGGAGGAGAACTGACTCATCAGCTGATGGTGGCCGGTACGTGGTAATCAGCAGGAGGTTTCCTTGCCCATGTTTAATCTGAAGCCAGGAGAATTCATGGGATCCAGAGTCCATGGGCGTCATTCTCCGACCCCCCAGCGGGTCGGAGAATGGCCGTTGGCCGCCGTGAATCCCGCCCCCGCCGGTTGCCGAAGTCTCCGGCACCGGATATTCAGGGGAGGCGGGAATCGCGGCGCGTCGGTTGGCGGGCCCCCCCGCTGGATTCTCCGACCCGGATGGGCCGAAGTCCCGCCGATAAATTGCCTGTCCCGCCAGCGTGGATTAAACCACCTTTTGAACGGCGGGACAAGGCGGCGTGGGCGGGCTCCGGGGTCCTGGGGGGGGCGCGGGGCGATATGGCCCCGGGGGGTGCCCCCACGGTGGCCTGGCCCGCGATCAGGGCCCACCAATCCGCGGGCGGGCCTGTGCCGTGGGGGCACTCTTTCCCCTCCGCCTCCGCCACGGTCTCCACCATGGCGGAGGCGGAAGAGACTCCCTCCACTGCGCATGCGCAGGAAACTGTCAGCTGCCACTGACGCTCCCGCGCATGCCCCGCCCCGAGATGTCATTTCCGCGCCAGCTGGCGGGGCAACAAAGGCCGTTTCCGCCAGCTGGCGGGGCGGAAATTCCTCCGGCGCCGGCCTAACCCCTCAATGTTGGGGCTCGGCCCCCAAAGATGCGCAGCATTCCGCACCTTTGGGTCGGGGCGATGCCCGTCTGATTGGCGCCGTTTCGGGAGGATTTCGCCCAATGTTGAGGACTCCCAGGGCAACCTCCCCCCGACTGTATCCCACTGAGCCGCCACCTCTGCTGGGTCTGTCCTGCCGGTGAGACACGACATACGCAGGAATGGTGAGGGTGATGTCTGGGACATTGTCTGTAAGGTCTGATTCTGTGAGTATGACTGTCAGGCTGTATTATGACGGGTCTGTGAGACAGCTCGCCCAACTTTGGCACAAGCCCCCAGATGTTAGTGAGGAGGACTTTGCAGGGTCGGCAGGGCTGGGTTTGCCGTTGTCATTTCCGGTGCCTGGGTCGATGCCGGGTGGTCCGTCCGGATTCATTCCTTTTTTGTGTTGTAACGGTTTAATACAACTGAGTGTCTTGCTCGGGTGACAAGGTAGCACAGTGATCAGCACTGTTGCTTCACAGCGCCGGGGTCCCAGGTTTGATTCCCGTTTTGGATCACTGTCATTGCGGAGTTTGCACATTCTCCCTGTGTCTGCGTGGTGTCAGGTGAGAGTACCTTTAAGAAATGGATGTTTCAGCAATGTACCTTTAAGAAATGGAGCTGATCATATTACTGAAGTGATGTCAGAGGGTGGGGGAGCTGAGCTCACTTCTGCTTTTGGTTTCAGTTTGAGGAGGCATCTGGGAGTGTCTGTGTGTTTTGCTGAGAGCTGCAGGAAGAAACTGAGCTGGTCTGTTGATGTCTGCAATCCAAAGACTATAAATATATTGAATGTAACCTCATGTCTGTTTTTGAAGGTTGAAGTCTTTTGGATGTTTAAAGGAACAGTTTGAAGGATTATTTAGTGTTGTAGTCTTTTGGGGTTATCTTTGAAGTAATGGGTGTTAAGATATTCAATGTTTGTTTTTAAAAGGTTAGCTTGAATTCATGGAATAAACATTGTTTTGTTTTAAAAACCATTTGTCCATAATTGCTGTATCACACCTGGAGAGTACGCTGTGTGCTTCCCACACCACAATCTATTACAAGTTGTGGGTCGGTTGAACTCCATTGGACACTTTGGGGTTCTGTAAACCCGGACCCATAACATGGGTTTCCTCCGGGTGCTCCGGTTTCCTCCCACAGTCCAAAGATCTGCAGGTTAGGCCATGATAAATTGCCCTTAGTGTCCAAAAAGGTTTGGTGGGGTTACAGGGTGACAGGGTTAAGGTGGAGGTAGGGTCCCGAAAGACGTGCTTGTTAGGTGAATTGGACATTCTGAATTCTCCGTAAAGTGTACCTGAACAGGCGCCAGAGTATGGCGACTAGGGGCTTTTCACAGTAACTTCATTGCAGTGTTAATGTAAGCCTACTTGTGACAATAATAAAGATTGTTATTAAAAAGTGAGAGATCTTGGCGTACAGGTACGCAGGTCCCTAAAGGAAGCAGTAGGAAGTAGAGAGGTTGTAAAGAAAGCAAATGGAATGCTCTGCTTCATTGGCAGAAATGTAGAATATAAAAGTCAGGATATAATGTTGGAATTGTATAAAACACTGGTGAGGCTACAACTAGAGTATTTTGTGCAGTTCAGGTCGCCAGATTACAGGAAGGACGTTATTGATCTGGAGAGAGAGAGAGCAGAGGAGGTTTACAAGAATGTTGCCAGGGCTGGAAAAGTGTAGCTACGAGGAGAGATTGGATAAGTTGGGGTTATTTTCCTTGGAACAAAGAAGGCTGAGGGGTGACTTAATTGAGTTGTACAAAATTATGAGGGGAAGAGGTAGAGTGGACAGGATAAAATTGTTTCCCCTGGTGGAGAATTCTAGAACCAGCGGACATAGATTCAAGATAAGTGGCAGAAGGTGTAGAGGGGACAAGAGGAAGAACCTTTTTACACAGTGTGATAGTATTATATTTTATGTATGGGTATTACGGTAAGGCCCCTGTACTACAGGTACGGGGGTAGATCCCTGCCTGCTGGCTCCGCCCAGTAGGCAGAGTATAAATGTGTGTGCTCTCCGAACAGCAGCCATTTCATAAGCTGCTGTAGGAGGCCACACATCTCTGTGTAATAAAGCCTCGATTACATTCAACTCTCGTCTTGTCGTAAAATTGATAGTGCATCACACAGAGAGTAGTGTGGGTCAGGAATACGCTGCCCGCGTTGGTGGTGGAGGCAGAGACCCTAAACCCATTTATAAAAGTTACCTGGATCTGCACCTTAAGTGATGTAAACTATGTACCGGGTACGCAAAGGTGGATGAGAAAGGGCATCTCCGGCTGGCGTGGGCAAGATGTGTTGAATGGCCTCCTTATGTGCTGCCCCCCCCCCCCGCTGTATCATTTCTGTGGTTCAATGAGGTCCAACCTTGGGCCCTAAAACTAGGCCCGATGCTGGATCTGAATATAGGCCCGACCCGCCGCAGGGCCCGACCCGCCGCAGGGCCCGACCCGCCGCAGGGCCCGACCCGCCGCAGGGCCCGACCCGCCGCAGGGCCCGACCCGCCGCAGGGCCCGACCCGCCGCAGGGTCCGACCCGCCGCAGGGCCCGACCCGCCGCAGGGCCCGACCCGCCGCAGGGCCCGACCCGCCGCAGGGCCTGACCCGCCGCAGGGCCCGACCCGCCGCAGGGCCTGACCCGCCGCAGGGCCCGACCCGCCGCAGGGTCCGACCCGCCGCAGGGCCCGACCCGCCGCAGGGTCCGAGCCGCCGCAGGGCCCGACCCGCCGCAGGGCCCGACCCGCCGCAGGGCCCGACCCGCCGCAGGGCCCGACCCGCCGCAGGGCCCGACCCGCCGCAGGGCCCGACGATAAGTAGATGTTTTGCTGTAAACATAATTTTATGTTTTTTTGTGTCACCACATCAGCTTCACTACTGACAGGAAGATTCAGAGTGTGAATCAGGTCATTGAGGAAATGTATTGTTGGACAGTGAATTTGGTGCTGAAATGGGTTTGCTGATAATGAAATGAAAGTAATTCTCAGACTGGGTCCTCCAGCGACACATTAACATTAAAGGCTGCAGCTGAGAGGCAGCAGTGGGTCGTGTCTGCACCACCTGTGTAGTGGCATTCCGATCTCTCGCTATACTCAGGGTTACAAGCAAGCGAAGCTCCTCGGAGGAGAAAACGGGCGATGTATGGCCTCCAGCTGAGGCTCCTTGTTTAATGTGAGTGGCGTTGTGAAGCTCTGTGTTTCTCGGTGACGTGAGCGGCACGTGACGAAATGCACTCGCTATGAGACTTTGTTCCAATTTAGTCCAATCAGGCCCTTTCTCCTTTCCCACCTACTTCAGTATCAACTGCAAATTTTGCTCTGTTACACCCTGTCCCTGCGTGCAGATCAGTTCTATAATTTGTAAACAGTTGAGGTCCGAGGACTGACCCGTGCGGCACCCGCTAGTTACAGTGCAGCAGCCAGAGAAGGACCCATTTATCCCGACACTCTGCTTCCTGTCAGTCAGCCAGTGCTCAATCCAATCTGGTATTCTACCCAATGCCCTGCGATCACACCTTGTGGGTCAGCTGCATTGTGGGATATTTCCTTGGTCACATTATCAATGCACTTTAACATTTGGAAAGCCACAGTGAAAATTCCCTGCAGGTATCTAGATATCCTTGGGTAAGTCAGGTTTCATCCTGATAACCTGTCCTGCGACCTGTACAAGATCTCCTCAGCAATGGCGAAACAATTAGCTCCGCAATTGGATAAATTGACAGAGTTGAGGCTGAGTCAGACGACACACGATAACCTGTCTAAGATCCAGCAGAGATATCAGATACAGATAATCACTGTCAGAGATTTAAAATGGCTAATTACTTCTTCACAACAACAACCCTGTGAGAAAAATATGGCTCAGTACTCCCTCAGTACTGACCCTCTGACAGTGCAGTACTCCCTCAGTACTGACCCTCTGACAGTGCGGCACTCCCTCAGTACTGACCCTCTGACAGTGCAGCACTCCCTCAGTACTGACCCTCTGACAGTGCGGCACTCCCTCAGTACTGACCCTCTGACAGTGCAGCACTCCCTCAGTACTGACCCTCTGACAGTGCAGCACTCCCTCAGTACTGACCCTCTGACAGTGCAGCACTCCCTCAGTACTGACCCACTGACAGTGCGGCACTCCCTCAGTACTGACCCTCTGACAGTGCAGCACTCCCTCAGTACAGACCCTCTGACAGTGCGGCACTCCCTCAGTACTGACCCTCTGACAGTGCAGCACTCCCTCAGTACTGACGCTCTGACAGTGCAGCACTCCCTCAGTACTGACCCACTGACAGTGCGGCACTCCCTCAGTACTGACCCTCTGACAGTGCAGCACTCCCTCAGTACTGACCCGCTGACAGTGCGGCACTCCCTCAGTACTGACCCTCTGACAATGCGGCACTCCCTCAGTACTGACCGTCTGACAGTGCGGCACTCCCTCAGTACTGACCCTCTGACAGTGCGGCACTCCCTCAGTACTGACTCTCTGACAGTGGAGCACCCACAGTACTGACCCTCTGACAGTGCAGCACTCCCTCAGTACTGACCCTCTGACAGTGCAACACTCCCTCAGTACTGACCATCTGACAGTGCAGCACTCCCTCAGTACTGACCCTCTGACAGTGCGGCACTCCCTCAGTACTGACCCGCTGACAGTGCGGCACTCCCTCAGTACTGACCATCTGACAGTGCGGCACTCCCTCAGTACTGACCCTCTGACAGTGCAGTACTCCCTCAGCACTGACCCTCTGACAGTGCGGCACTCCCTCAGTACTGACCCTCTGACAATGCGGCACTCCCTCAGTACTGACCCTCTGACAGTGCGGCACTCCCTCAGTACTGACCCTCTGACAGTGCGGCACTCCCTCAGTACTGACTCTCTGACAGTGGAGCACCCACAGTACTGACCCTCTGACAGTGCAGCACTCCCTCAGTACTGACCCTCTGACAGTGCAGCACTCCCTCAGTACTGACCCTCTGACAGTGCGGCACTCCCTCAGTACTGACCCTGACAGTGCGGCACTCCCTCAGTACTGACGCTCTGACAGTGCGGCACTCCCTCAGTACTGACCCTCTGACAGTGCGGCACTCACTCAGTACTGACCCTGACAGTGCGGCACTCCCTCAGTACTGACCCTCTGACAGTGCGGCACTCCCTCAGTACTGACCCTCTGACAGTGCGGCACTCCCTCAGTACTGACCCTCTGACAGTGCGGCACTCCCTCAGTACTGACTCTCTGACAGTGCGGCACTCCCTCAGTACTGACCCTGACAGTGCGGCACTCCCTCTGTACTGACCCTCTGACAGTGCGGCACTCCCTCAGTACTGACCCTCTGACAGTGCAGCACTCCCTCAGTACTGACCCTCTGACAGTGCGGCACTCCTTCAGTACTGACCCTCTGACAGTGCAGCACTCCCTCAGTACTGACCCTCTGACAGTGCGGCACTCCCTCAGTACTGACACTCTGACAGTGTGGCACTCCCTCAGTACTGACCCTCTTGCAGTGCAACACTCCCTCAGTATTGACCCTCTGACAGTGCGGCACTCCCTCAGTACTGACCCTCTGACAGTGCAGCACTCCCTCAGTACTGACCCTGACAGTGCGACATTCCCTCAGTACTGACCCTCTGACAGTGCAGCACTCCCTCAGTACTGACCCTCTGACAGTGCGGCACTCCCTCAGTACTGACCCTCTGACAGTGCGGCACTCCCTCAGTACTGACCCTCTGACAGTGCGGCACTCCCTCAGTACTGACCCTCTGACAGTGCGGCACTCCCTCAGTACTGACCCTCTGACAGTGCGGCACTCCCTCAGTACTGACCCTCTGACAGTGCAGCACTCCCTCAGTACTGACCCTGACAGTGCGACATTCCCTCAGTACTGACCCTCTGACAGTGCAGCACTCCCTCAGTACTGACCCTCTGACAGTGCGGCACTCCCTCAGTACTGACCCTCTGACAGTGCGGCACTCCCTCAGTACTGACCCTCTGACAGTGCGGCACTCCCTCAGTACTGACTCTCTGACAGTGCGGCACGCCCTCAGTACTGACTCTCTGACAGTGCGGCGTTCCCTCAGTACTGACCCTCTGACAGTGCGGCACTCCCTCAGTACTGACTCTCTGACAGTGCGGCACTCCCTCAGTACTGACTCTCTGACAGTGCGGCACTCCCTCAGTACTGACCATCTGACAGTGCGGCACTCCCTCAGTACTGACCCTCTGACAGTGCGGCGTTCCCTCAGTACTGACCCTCTGACAGTGCGGCACTCCCTCAGTACTGACCCTCTGAAGATGCAGAACTCCCTCAGTACTGACCGCCTGACAGTGCAGCACTCCCTCAGTACTGACCCTCTGACAGTGCGGCACTCCCTCAGTACTGACCCTCTGACAGTGCGGCACTCCCTCAGTACTGACCCTCTGACAGTGTAGCACTCCCTCAGTACTGACCCTCTGACAGTGCGGCACTCCCTCAGTACTGACCCTCCGACAGTGCGGCACTCCCTCAGTACTGACCCCCTGACAGTGCGGCGCTCCCTCAGTACTGACCCTCTGACAGTGCAGCACTCCCTCAGTACTGACCCTCTGACAGTGCGGCACTCCCTCAGTACTGACCCTCTGACAGTGCAGCACTCCCTCAGTACTGACCCACTGACAGTGCGGCACTCCCTCAGTACTGACCCTCTGACAGTGCAGCACTCCCTCAGTACTGACCCTCTGACAGTGCAGCACTCCCTCAGTACTGACCCTCTGAGTGCGGCGCTCCCTCAGTACTGACCCTCTGACAGTGCAGCACTCCCTCAGTACTGACCCTCTGACAGTGCGGCACTCCCTCAGTACTGAACCTCTGACAGTGTAGCACTCCCTCAGTACTGACCCTCTGACAGTGCGGCACTCCCTCAGTATTGACCCTGACAGTGCGGCACTCTCTCAGTACTGACCCTCTGACAGTGTAGCACTCCCTCAGTACTGACCCTCTGACAGTGCGGCACTCCCTCAGTACTGACCCTCCGACAGTGCGGCACTCCCTCAGTACTGACCCCCTGACAGTGCGGCGCTCCCTCAGTACTGACCCTCTGACAGTGCAGCACTCCCTCAGTACTGACCCTCTGACAGTGCGGCACTCCCTCAGTACTGACCCTCTGACAGTGCAGCACTCCCTCAGTACTGACCCACTGACAGTGCGGCACTCCCTCAGTACTGACCCTCTGACAGTGCAGCACTCCCTCAGTACTGACCCTCTGACAGTGCAGCACTCCCTCAGTACTGACCCTCTGAGTGCGGCGCTCCCTCAGTACTGACCCTCTGACAGTGCAGCACTCCCTCAGTACTGACCCTCTGACAGTGCGGCACTCCCTCAGTACTGAACCTCTGACAGTGGAGCACCCACAGTACTGACCCTCTGACAGTGCAGCACTCCCTCAGTACTGACCCTCTGACAGTGCGGCACTCCCTCAGTACTGACCCTCTGACAGTGCGGCGTTCCCTCAGTACTGACCCTCTGACAGTGCGGCACTCCCTCAGTACTGACCCTCTGACAGTGCGGCGTTCCCTCAGTACTGACCCTCTGACAGTGCGGCACTCCCTCAGTACTGACCCTCTGAAGATGCAGAACTCCCTCAGTACTGACCACCTGACAGTGCAGCACTCCCTCAGTACTGACCCTCTGACAGTGCGGCACTCCCTCAGTACTGACCCTCTGACAGTGCGGCACTCCCTCAGTACTGACCCTCTGACAGTGTAGCACTCCCTCAGTACTGACCCTCTGACAGTGCGGCACTCCCTCAGTACTGACCCTCTGACAGTGCAGCACTCCCTCAGTACTGACCCTCTGACAGTGCGGCACTCCCTCAGTTCTGACCCTCTGACAGTGCAGCACTCCCTCAGTACTGACCCACTGACAGTGCGGCACTCCCTCAGTACTGACCCTCTGACAGTGCAGCACTCCCTCAGTACTGACCCTCTTACAGTGCAGCACTCCCTCAGTACTGACCCTCTGAGTGCGGCGCTCCCTCAGTACTGACCCTCTGACAGTGCAGCACTCCCTCAGTACTGACCCTCTGACAGTGCGGCACTCCCTCAGTACTGAACCTCAGACAGTGGAGCACCCACAGTACTGACCCTCTGACAGTGCAGCACTCCCTCAGTACTGACCCTCTGACAGTGGAGCACCCACAGTACTGACCCTCTGACAGTGCTGCATTCCCTCAGTACTGACCCTCTGACAGTGTAGCACTCCCTCAGTACTGACTCTCTGACAGTGCAGCACTCCCTCAGTACTGACCCTCTGACAGTGCGGCACTCCCTCAGTACTGACCCTCTGACAGTGCGGCACTCCCTCAGTACTGACCCTCTGACAGTGCGGCACTCCCTCAGTACTGACCCTCTGACAGTGCGGCACTCCCTCAGTACTGACCCTCTGACAGTGCGGCACTCCCTCAGTACTGACCCTCTGACAGTGCAGCACTCCCTCAGTACTGACACTCTGACAGTGCAGCACTCCCTCAGTACTGACCCTCTGATAGTGCGGCACTCCCTCAGTACTGACTCTCTGACAGTGCAGCACTCCCTCAGTACTGACTCTCTGGCAGTGCAGCACTCCCTCAGTACTGACCCTCTGACAGTGCAGCACTCCCTCAGTACTGACCCTCTGACAGTGCGGCACTCCCTCAGTACTGACCCTCTGACAGTGCAGCACTCCCTCAGTACTGACGCTCTGACAGTGCGGCACTCCCTCAGTACTGACCCTGACAGTGCGGCACTCCCTCAGTACTGACCTCTGACAGTGCGGCACTCCCTCAGTACTGACCCTCTGACAGTGCTGCATTCCCTCAGTACTGACCCTCTGACAGTGCGGCTCTCCCTCAGTACTGACCCTCTGACAGTGCGGCACTCCCTCAGTACTGACCCTCTGACAGTGCGGCACTCCCTCAGTACTGACCCTCTGACAGTGCAGCACTCCCTCAGTACTGACACTCTGGCAGTGCAGCACTCCCTCAGTACTGACCCTCTGACAGTGCAGCACTCCCTCAGTACTGACCCTCTGACAGTGCGGCACTCCCTCAGTACTGACCCTCTGACAGTGCAGCACTCCCTCAGTACTGACCCTCTGACAGTGCGGCACTCCCTCAGTACTGACCCTCTGACAGTGCAGCACTCCCTCAGTACTGACGCTCTGACAGTGCGGCACTCCCTCAGTACTGACCCTGACAGTGCCGCACTCCCTCAGTACTGACCTCTGACAGTGCGGCACTCCCTCAGTACTGACCCTCTGACAGTGCGGCACTCCCTCAGTACTGACCCTCTGACAGTGCGGCGTTCCCTCAGTACTGACCCACTGACAGTGCAGCACTCCCTCAGTACTGACCCTCTGACAGTGCGGCACTCCCTCAGTACTGACCCTGACAGTGCGGCACTCCCTCAGTACTGACGCTCTGACAGTGCGGCACTCCCTCAGTACTGACCCTCTGACAGTGCGGCACTCACTCAGTACTGACCCTGACAGTGCGGCACTCCCTCAGTACTGACCCTCTGACAGTGCGGCACTCCCTCAGTACTGACCCTCTGACAGTGCGGCACTCCCTCAGTACTGACTCTCTGACAGTGCGGCACTCCCTCAGTACTGACCCTGACAGTGCGGCACTCCCTCTGTACTGACCCTCTGACAGTGCGGCACTCCCTCAGTACTGACCCTCTGACAGTGCAGCACTCCCTCAGTACTGACCCTCTGACAGTGCAGCACTCCCTCAGTACTGACCCTCTGACAGTGCAGCACTCCCTCAGTACTGACCCTCTGAGTGCGGCGCTCCCTCAGTACTGACCCTCTGACAGTGCAGCACTCCCTCAGTACTGACCCTCTGACAGTGCGGCACTCCCTCAGTACTGAACCTCTGACAGTGTAGCACTCCCTCAGTACTGACCCTCTGACAGTGCGGCACTCCCTCAGTATTGACCCTGACAGTGCGGCACTCTCTCAGTACTGACCCTCTGACAGTGTAGCACTCCCTCAGTACTGACCCTCTGACAGTGCGGCACTCCCTCAGTACTGACCCTCCGACAGTGCGGCGCTCCCTCAGTACTGACCCTCTGACAGTGCAGCACTCCCTCAGTACTGACCCTCTGACAGTGCGGCACTCCCTCAGTACTGACCCTCTGACAGTGCAGCACTCCCTCAGTACTGACCCACTGACAGTGCGGCACTCCCTCAGTACTGACCCTCTGACAGTGCAGCACTCCCTCAGTACTGACCCTCTGACAGTGCAGCACTCCCTCAGTACTGACCCTCTGAGTGCGGCGCTCCCTCAGTACTGACCCTCTGACAGTGCAGCACTCCCTCAGTACTGACCCTCTGACAGTGCGGCACTCCCTCAGTACTGAACCTCTGACAGTGGAGCACCCACAGTACTGACCCTCTGACAGTGCAGCACTCCCTCAGTACTGACCCTCTGACAGTGCGGCACTCCCTCAGTACTGACCCTCTGACAGTGCGGCGTTCCCTCAGTACTGACCCTCTGACAGTGCGGCACTCCCTCAGTACTGACCCTCTGACAGTGCGGCGTTCCCTCAGTACTGACCCTCTGACAGTGCGGCACTCCCTCAGTACTGACCCTCTGAAGATGCAGAACTCCCTCAGTACTGACCACCTGACAGTGCAGCACTCCCTCAGTACTGACCCTCTGACAGTGCGGCACTCCCTCAGTACTGACCCTCTGACAGTGCGGCACTCCCTCAGTACTGACCCTCTGACAGTGTAGCACTCCCTCAGTACTGACCCTCTGACAGTGCGGCACTCCCTCAGTACTGACCCTCTGACAGTGCAGCACTCCCTCAGTACTGACCCTCTGACAGTGCGGCACTCCCTCAGTTCTGACCCTCTGACAGTGCAGCACTCCCTCAGTACTGACCCACTGACAGTGCGGCACTCCCTCAGTACTGACCCTCTGACAGTGCAGCACTCCCTCAGTACTGACCCTCTTACAGTGCAGCACTCCCTCAGTACTGACCCTCTGACAGTGCAGCACTCCCTCAGTACTGACCCTCTGAGTGCGGCGCTCCCTCAGTACTGACCCTCTGACAGTGCAGCACTCCCTCAGTACTGACCCTCTGACAGTGCGGCACTCCCTCAGTACTGAACCTCAGACAGTGGAGCACCCACAGTACTGACCCTCTGACAGTGCGGCACTCCCTCAGTATTGACCCTGACAGTGCGGCACTCTCTCAGTACTGACCCTCTGACAGTGTAGCACTCCCTCAGTACTGACCCTCCGACAGTGCGGCACTCCCTCAGTACTGACCCCCTGACAGTGCGGCGCTCCCTCAGTACTGACCCTCTGACAGTGCGGCACTCCCTCAGTACTGACCCTCTGACAGTGCAGCACTCCCTCAGTACTGACCCACTGACAGTGCGGCACTCCCTCAGTACTGACCCTCTGACAGTGCAGCACTCCCTCAGTACTGACCCTCTGACAGTGCAGCACTCCCTCAGTACTGACCCTCTGAGTGCGGCGCTCCCTCAGTACTGACCCTCTGACAGTGCAGCACTCCCTCAGTACTGACCCTCTGACAGTGCGGCACTCCCTCAGTACTGAACCTCTGACAGTGGAGCACCCACAGTACTGACCCTCTGACAGTGCAGCACTCCCTCAGTACTGACCCTCTGACAGTGCGGCACTCCCTCAGTACTGACCCTCTGACAGTGCGGCGTTCCCTCAGTACTGACCCTCTGACAGTGCGGCACTCCCTCAGTACTGACCCTCTGACAGTGCGGCGTTCCCTCAGTACTGACCCTCTGACAGTGCAGCACTCCCTCAGTACTGACCCTCTGACAGTGCGGCACTCCCTCAGTACTGACCCTCTGACAGTGCGGCGTTCCCTCAGTACTGACCCTCTGACAGTGCGGCACTCCCTCAGTACTGACCCTCTGACAGTGCGGCGTTCCCTCAGTACTGACCCTCTGACAGTGCGGCACTCCCTCAGTACTGACCCTCTGAAGATGCAGAACTCCCTCAGTACTGACCACCTGACAGTGCAGCACTCCCTCAGTACTGACCCTCTGACAGTGCGGCACTCCCTCAGTACTGACCCTCTGACAGTGCGGCACTCCCTCAGTACTGACCCTCTGACAGTGTAGCACTCCCTCAGTACTGACCCTCTGACAGTGCGGCACTCCCTCAGTACTGACCCTCTGACAGTGCAGCACTCCCTCAGTACTGACCCTCTGACAGTGCGGCACTCCCTCAGTTCTGACCCTCTGACAGTGCAGCACTCCCTCAGTACTGACCCACTGACAGTGCGGCACTCCCTCAGTACTGACCCTCTGACAGTGCAGCACTCCCTCAGTACTGACCCTCTTACAGTGCAGCACTCCCTCAGTACTGACCCTCTGACAGTGCAGCACTCCCTCAGTACTGACCCTCTGAGTGCGGCGCTCCCTCAGTACTGACCCTCTGACAGTGCAGCACTCCCTCAGTACTGACCCTCTGACAGTGCGGCACTCCCTCAGTACTGAACCTCAGACAGTGGAGCACCCACAGTACTGACCCTCTGACAGTGCAGCACTCCCTCAGTACTGACCCTCTGACAGTGGAGCACCCACAGTACTGACCCTCTGACAGTGCTGCATTCCCTCAGTACTGACCCTCTGACAGTGCAGCACTCCCTCAGTACTGACTCTCTGACAGTGCAGCACTCCCTCAGTACTGACCCTCTGACAGTGCGGCACTCCCTCAGTACTGACCCTCTGACAGTGCGGCACTCCCTCAGTACTGACCCTCTGACAGTGCGGCACTCCCTCAGTACTGACCCTCTGACAGTGCGGCACTCCCTCAGTACTGACCCTCTGACAGTGCGGCACTCCCTCAGTACTGACCCTCTGACAGTGCAGCACTCCCTCAGTACTGACACTCTGACAGTGCAGCACTCCCTCAGTACTGACCCTCTGATAGTGCGGCACTCCCTCAGTACTGACTCTCTGACAGTGCAGCACTCCCTCAGTACTGACTCTCTGGCAGTGCAGCACTCCCTCAGTACTGACCCTCTGACAGTGCAGCACTCCCTCAGTACTGACCCTCTGACAGTGCGGCACTCCCTCAGTACTGACCCTCTGACAGTGCAGCACTCCCTCAGTACTGACGCTCTGACAGTGCGGCACTCCCTCAGTACTGACCCTGACAGTGCGGCACTCCCTCAGTACTGACCTCTGACAGTGCGGCACTCCCTCAGTACTGACCCTCTGACAGTGCTGCATTCCCTCAGTACTGACCCTCTGACAGTGCGGCTCTCCCTCAGTACTGACCCTCTGACAGTGCGGCACTCCCTCAGTACTGACCCTCTGACAGTGCGGCACTCCCTCAGTACTGACCCTCTGACAGTGCAGCACTCCCTCAGTACTGACACTCTGGCAGTGCAGCACTCCCTCAGTACTGACCCTCTGACAGTGCAGCACTCCCTCAGTACTGACCCTCTGACAGTGCGGCACTCCCTCAGTACTGACCCTCTGACAGTGCAGCACTCCCTCAGTACTGACCCTCTGACAGTGCGGCACTCCCTCAGTACTGACCCTCTGACAGTGCATCACTCCCTCAGTACTGACGCTCTGACAGTGCGGCACTCCCTCAGTACTGACCCTGACAGTGCGGCACTCCCTCAGTACTGACCTCTGACAGTGCGGCACTCCCTCAGTACTGACCCTCTGACAGTGCGGCACTCCCTCAGTACTGACTCTCTGACAGTGCGGCACTCCCTCAGTACTGACCCTCTGACAGTGCGGCGTTCCCTCAGTACTGACCCACTGACAGTGCAGCACTCCCTCAGTACTGACCCTCTGACAGTGCGGCACTCCCTCAGTACTGACCCTGACAGTGCGGCACTCCCTCAGTACTGACGCTCTGACAGTGCGGCACTCCCTCAGTACTGACCCTCTGACAGTGCGGCACTCACTCAGTACTGACCCTGACAGTGCGGCACTCCCTCAGTACTGACCCTCTGACAGTGCGGCACTCCCTCAGTACTGACCCTCTGACAGTGCGGCACTCCCTCAGTACTGACTCTCTGACAGTGCGGCACTCCCTCAGTACTGACCCTGACAGTGCGGCACTCCCTCTGTACTGACCCTCTGACAGTGCGGCACTCCCTCAGTACTGACCCTCTGACAGTGCAGCACTCCCTCAGTACTGACCCTCTGACAGTGCGGCACTCCCTCAGTACTGACCCTCTGACAGTGCAGCACTCCCTCAGTACTGACCCTCTGACAGTGCGGCACTCCCTCAGTACTGACACTCTGACAGTGTGGCACTCCCTCAGTACTGACCCTCTTGCAGTGCAACACTCCCTCAGTATTGACCCTCTGAAAGTGCAGCACTCCCTCAGTACTGACCCTCTGAAAGTGCAGCACTCCCTCAGTACTGACCCTCTGAAAGTGCAGCACTCCCTCAGTACTGACCCTCTGACAGTGCGGCGCTCCCTCAGTACTGACCCTCTGACAGTGCGGCGCTACCTCAGTACTGACCCTCTGACAGTGCGGCACTCCCTCAGTACTGACCCTCTGACAGTGCAGCACTCCCTCAGTACTGACCCTGACAGTGCGACATTCCCTCAGTACTGACCCTCTGACAGTGCAGCACTCCCTCAGTACTGACCCTCTGACAGTGCGGCACTCCCTCAGTACTGACCCTCTGACAGTGCGGCACTCCCTCAGTACTGACCCTCTGACAGTGCGGCACTCCCTCAGTACTGACTCTCTGACAGTGCGGCACGCCCTCAGTACTGACTCTCTGACAGTGCGGCGTTCCCTCAGTACTGACCCTCTGACAGTGCGGCACTCCCTCAGTACTGACTCTCTGACAGTGCGGCACTCCCTCAGTACTGACTCTCTGACAGTGCGGCACTCCCTCAGTACTGACCCTCTGACAGTGCGGCACTCCCTCAGTACTGACCCTCTGACAGTGCGGCGTTCCCTCAGTACTGACCCTCTGACAGTGCGGCACTCCCTCAGTACTGACCCTCTGAAGATGCAGAACTCCCTCAGTACTGACCGCCTGACAGTGCAGCACTCCCTCAGTACTGACCCTCTGACAGTGCGGCACTCCCTCAGTACTGACCCTCTGACAGTGCGGCACTCCCTCAGTACTGACCCTCTGACAGTGTAGCACTCCCTCAGTACTGACCCTCTGACAGTGCGGCACTCCCTCAGTACTGACCCTCCGACAGTGCGGCACTCCCTCAGTACTGACCCCCTGACAGTGCGGCGCTCCCTCAGTACTGACCCTCTGACAGTGCAGCACTCCCTCAGTACTGACCCTCTGACAGTGCGGCACTCCCTCAGTACTGAACCTCTGACAGTGGAGCACCCACAGTACTGACCCTCTGACAGTGCAGCACTCCCTCAGTACTGACCCTCTGACAGTGCGGCACTCCCTCAGTACTGACCCTCTGACAGTGCGGCGTTCCCTCAGTACTGACCCTCTGAAGATGCAGAACTCCCTCAGTACTGACCACCTGACAGTGCAGCACTCCCTCAGTACTGACCCTCTGACAGTGCGGCACTCCCTCAGTACTGACCCTCTGACAGTGCGGCACTCCCTCAGTACTGACCCTCTGACAGTGTGGCACTCCCTCAGTACTGACCCTCTGACAGTGCGGCACTCCCTCAGTACTGACCCTCTGACAGTGCAGCACTCCCTCAGTACTGACCCTCTGACAGTGCGGCACTCCCTCAGTTCTGACCCTCTGACAGTGCAGCACTCCCTCAGTACTGACCCACTGACAGTGCGGCACTCCCTCAGTACTGACCCTCTGACAGTGCAGCACTCCCTCAGTACTGACCCTCTTACAGTGCAGCACTCCCTCAGTACTGACCCTCTGACAGTGCAGCACTCCCTCAGTACTGACCCTCTGAGTGCGGCGCTCCCTCAGTACTGACCCTCTGACAGTGCAGCACTCCCTCAGTACTGACCCTCTGACAGTGCGGCACTCCCTCAGTACTGAACCTCAGACAGTGGAGCACCCACAGTACTGACCCTCTGACAGTGCAGCACTCCCTCAGTACTGACCCTCTGACAGTGGAGCACCCACAGTACTGACCCTCTGACAGTGCTGCATTCCCTCAGTACTGACCCTCTGACAGTGCAGCACTCCCTCAGTACTGACTCTCTGACAGTGCAGCACTCCCTCAGTACTGACCCTCTGACAGTGCGGCACTCCCTCAGTACTGACCCTCTGACAGTGCGGCACTCCCTCAGTACTGACCCTCTGACAGTGCGGCACTCCCTCAGTACTGACCCTCTGACAGTGCGGCACTCCCTCAGTACTGACCCTCTGACAGTGCGGCACTCCCTCAGTACTGACCCTCTGACAGTGCAGCACTCCCTCAGTACTGACACTCTGACAGTGCAGCACTCCCTCAGTACTGACCCTCTGATAGTGCGGCACTCCCTCAGTACTGACTCTCTGACAGTGCAGCACTCCCTCAGTACTGACTCTCTGGCAGTGCAGCACTCCCTCAGTACTGACCCTCTGACAGTGCAGCACTCCCTCAGTACTGACCCTCTGACAGTGCGGCACTCCCTCAGTACTGACCCTCTGACAGTGCAGCACTCCCTCAGTACTGACGCTCTGACAGTGCGGCACTCCCTCAGTACTGACCCTGACAGTGCGGCACTCCCTCAGTACTGACCTCTGACAGTGCGGCACTCCCTCAGTACTGACCCTCTGACAGTGCTGCATTCCCTCAGTACTGACCCTCTGACAGTGCGGCTCTCCCTCAGTACTGACCCTCTGACAGTGCGGCACTCCCTCAGTACTGACCCTCTGACAGTGCGGCACTCCCTCAGTACTGACCCTCTGACAGTGCAGCACTCCCTCAGTACTGACACTCTGGCAGTGCAGCACTCCCTCAGTACTGACCCTCTGACAGTGCAGCACTCCCTCAGTACTGACCCTCTGACAGTGCGGCACTCCCTCAGTACTGACCCTCTGACAGTGCAGCACTCCCTCAGTACTGACCCTCTGACAGTGCGGCACTCCCTCAGTACTGACCCTCTGACAGTGCATCACTCCCTCAGTACTGACGCTCTGACAGTGCGGCACTCCCTCAGTACTGACCCTGACAGTGCGGCACTCCCTCAGTACTGACCTCTGACAGTGCGGCACTCCCTCAGTACTGACCCTCTGACAGTGCGGCACTCCCTCAGTACTGACTCTCTGACAGTGCGGCACTCCCTCAGTACTGACCCTCTGACAGTGCGGCGTTCCCTCAGTACTGACCCACTGACAGTGCAGCACTCCCTCAGTACTGACCCTCTGACAGTGCGGCACTCCCTCAGTACTGACCCTGACAGTGCGGCACTCCCTCAGTACTGACGCTCTGACAGTGCGGCACTCCCTCAGTACTGACCCTCTGACAGTGCGGCACTCACTCAGTACTGACCCTGACAGTGCGGCACTCCCTCAGTACTGACCCTCTGACAGTGCGGCACTCCCTCAGTACTGACCCTCTGACAGTGCGGCACTCCCTCAGTACTGACTCTCTGACAGTGCGGCACTCCCTCAGTACTGACCCTGACAGTGCGGCACTCCCTCTGTACTGACCCTCTGACAGTGCGGCACTCCCTCAGTACTGACCCTCTGACAGTGCAGCACTCCCTCAGTACTGACCCTCTGACAGTGCGGCACTCCCTCAGTACTGACCCTCTGACAGTGCAGCACTCCCTCAGTACTGACCCTCTGACAGTGCGGCACTCCCTCAGTACTGACACTCTGACAGTGTGGCACTCCCTCAGTACTGACCCTCTTGCAGTGCAACACTCCCTCAGTATTGACCCTCTGAAAGTGCAGCACTCCCTCAGTACTGACCCTCTGAAAGTGCAGCACTCCCTCAGTACTGACCCTCTGACAGTGCGGCGCTCCCTCAGTACTGACCCTCTGACAGTGCGGCGCTACCTCAGTACTGACCCTCTGACAGTGCGGCACTCCCTCAGTACTGACCCTCTGACAGTGCAGCACTCCCTCAGTACTGACCCTGACAGTGCGACATTCCCTCAGTACTGACCCTCTGACAGTGCAGCACTCCCTCAGTACTGACCCTCTGACAGTGCGGCACTCCCTCAGTACTGACCCTCTGACAGTGCGGCACTCCCTCAGTACTGACCCTCTGACAGTGCGGCACTCCCTCAGTACTGACTCTCTGACAGTGCGGCACGCCCTCAGTACTGACTCTCTGACAGTGCGGCGTTCCCTCAGTACTGACCCTCTGACAGTGCGGCACTCCCTCAGTACTGACTCTCTGACAGTGCGGCACTCCCTCAGTACTGACTCTCTGACAGTGCGGCACTCCCTCAGTACTGACCCTCTGACAGTGCGGCACTCCCTCAGTACTGACCCTCTGACAGTGCGGCGTTCCCTCAGTACTGACCCTCTGACAGTGCGGCACTCCCTCAGTACTGACCCTCTGAAGATGCAGAACTCCCTCAGTACTGACCGCCTGACAGTGCAGCACTCCCTCAGTACTGACCCTCTGACAGTGCGGCACTCCCTCAGTACTGACCCTCTGACAGTGCGGCACTCCCTCAGTACTGACCCTCTGACAGTGTAGCACTCCCTCAGTACTGACCCTCTGACAGTGCGGCACTCCCTCAGTACTGACCCTCCGACAGTGCGGCACTCCCTCAGTACTGACCCCCTGACAGTGCGGCGCTCCCTCAGTACTGACCCTCTGACAGTGCAGCACTCCCTCAGTACTGACCCTCTGACAGTGCGGCACTCCCTCAGTACTGACCCTCTGACAGTGCAGCACTCCCTCAGTACTGACCCACTGACAGTGCGGCACTCCCTCAGTACTGACCCTCTGACAGTGCAGCACTCCCTCAGTACTGACCCTCTGACAGTGCAGCACTCCCTCAGTACTGACCCTCTGAGTGCGGCGCTCCCTCAGTACTGACCCTCTGACAGTGCAGCACTCCCTCAGTACTGACCCTCTGACAGTGCGGCACTCCCTCAGTACTGAACCTCTGACAGTGTAGCACTCCCTCAGTACTGACCCTCTGACAGTGCGGCACTCCCTCAGTATTGACCCTGACAGTGCGGCACTCCCTCAGTACTGACCCTCTGACAGTGTAGCACTCCCTCAGTACTGACCCTCTGACAGTGCGGCACTCCCTCAGTACTGACCCTCCGACAGTGCGGCACTCCCTCAGTACTGACCCCCTGACAGTGCGGCGCTCCCTCAGTACTGACCCTCTGACAGTGCAGCACTCCCTCAGTACTGACCCTCTGACAGTGCGGCACTCCCTCAGTACTGACCCTCTGACAGTGCAGCACTCCCTCAGTACTGACCCACTGACAGTGCGGCACTCCCTCAGTACTGACCCTCTGACAGTGCAGCACTCCCTCAGTACTGACCCTCTGACAGTGCAGCACTCCCTCAGTACTGACCCTCTGAGTGCGGCGCTCCCTCAGTACTGACCCTCTGACAGTGCAGCACTCCCTCAGTACTGAACCTCTGACAGTGGAGCACCCACAGTACTGACCCTCTGACAGTGCAGCACTCCCTCAGTACTGACCCTCTGACAGTGCGGCACTCCCTCAGTACTGACCCTCTGACAGTGCGGCGTTCCCTCAGTACTGACCCTCTGACAGTGCGGCACTCCCTCAGTACTGACCCTCTGACAGTGCGGCGTTCCCTCAGTACTGACCCTCTGACAGTGCGGCACTCCCTCAGTACTGACTCTCTGAAGATGCAGAACTCCCTCAGTACTGACCCTCTGACAGTGTAGCACTCCCTCAGTACTGACCCTCTGACAGTGCGGCACTCCCTCAGTACTGACCCTCTGACAGTGCAGCACTCCCTCAGTACTGACCCTCTGACAGTGCGGCACTCCCTCAGTACTGACCCTCTGACAGTGCAGCACTCCCTCAGTACTGACCCTCTGAGTGCGGCGCTCCCTCAGTACTGACCCTCTGACAGTGCAGCACTCCCTCAGTACTGACCCTCTGACAGTGCGGCACTCCCTCAGTACTGAACCTCAGACAGTGGAGCACCCACAGTACTGACCCTCTGACAGTGCAGCACTCCCTCAGTACTGACCCTCTGACAGTGGAGCACCCACAGTACTGACCCTCTGACAGTGCAGCACTCCCTCAGTACTGACCCTCTGACAGTGCGGCACTCCCTCAGTACTGACCCTCTGACAGTGCTGCATTCCCTCAGTACTGACCCTCTGACAGTGCAGCACTCCCTCAGTACTGACTCTCTGACAGTGCAGCACTCCCTCAGTACTGACCCTCTGACAGTGCAGCACTCCCTCAGCACTGACCCTCTGACAGTGCAGCACTCCCTCAGTACTGACCCTCTGACAGTGCGGCACTCCCTCAGTACTGACCCTCTGACAGTGCGGCACTCCCTCAGTACTGACCCTCTGACAGTGCGGCACTCCCTCAGTACTGACCCTCTGACAGTGCAGCACTCCCTCAGTACTGACACTCTGACAGTGCAGCACTCCCTCAGTACTGACCCTCTGATAGTGCGGCACTCCCTCAGTACTGACTCTCTGGCAGTGCAGCACTCCCTCAGTACTGACCCTCTGACAGTGCAGCACTCCCTCAGTACTGACCCTCTGACAGTGCGGCACTCCCTCAGTACTGACCCTCTGACAGTGCAGCACTCCCTCAGTACTGACGCTCTGACAGTGCGGCACTCCCTCAGTACTGACCCTCTGACAGTGCGGCACTCCCTCAGTACTGACCGTGACAGTGTGGCACTCCCTCAGTACTGACCCTCTGACAGTGCAGCACTCCCTCAGTACTGACCCTCTGACAGTGCAGCGCTCCCTCAGTACTGACCCTCTGACAGTACAGCACTCCCTCAGTACTGACCCTCTGACAGTGCTGCATTCCCTCAGTACTGACCCTCTGACAGTGCGGCACTCCCTCAGTACTGACCCTCTGACAGTGCAGCACTCCCTCAGTACTGACCCTCTGACAGTGCGGCACTCCCTCAGTACTGACCCTCTGCCAGTGCGGCACTCCCTCAGTACTGACCCTCTGACAGTGCGGCACTCCCTCAGTACTGACCCTCTGACAGTGCGGCACTCCCTCAGTACTGACCCTCTGACAGTGCAGCACTCCCTCAGTACTGACACTCTGACAGTGCAGCACTCCCTCAGTACTGACCCTCTGATAGTGCGGCACTCCCTCAGTACTGACTCTCTGACAGTGCGGCACTCCCTCAGTACTGACGCTCTGACAGTGCAGCACTCCCTCAGTACTGACCCTCTGACAGTGCAGCACTCCCTCAGTACTGACCCTCTGACAGTGCAGCGCTCCCTCAGTACTGACCCTCTGACAGTGCAGCACTCCCTCAGTACTGACCCTCTGACAGTGCAGCACTCCCTCAGTACTGACCCTCTGACAGTGCAGCGCTCCATTAGTACTGACCCTCTGACAGTACAGCACTCCCTCAGTACTGACCCTCTGACAGTGCTGCATTCCCTCAGTACTGACCCTCTGACAGTGCGGCACTCCCTCAGTACTGACCCTCTGACAGTGCAGCACTCCCTCAGTACTGACCCTCTGACAGTGCGGCACTCCCTCAGTACTGACCCTCTGCCAGTGCGGCACTCCCTCAGTACTGACCCTCTGACAGTGCGGCACTCCCTCAGTACTGACCCTCTGACAGTGCGGCACTCCCTCAGTACTGACCCTCTGACAGTGCAGCACTCCCTCAGTACTGACACTCTGACAGTGCAGCACTCCCTCAGTACTGACCCTCTGATAGTGCGGCACTCCCTCAGTACTGACTCTCTGACAGTGCAGCACTCCCTCAGTACTGACTCTCTGGCAGTGCAGCACTCCCTCAGTACTGACCCTCTGACAGTGCAGCACTCCCTCAGTACTGACCCTCTGACAGTGCGGCACTCCCTCAGTACTGACCCTCTGACAGTGCAGCACTCCCTCAGTACTGACGCTCTGACAGTGCGGCACTCCCTCAGTACTGACCCTCTGACAGTGCAGCACTCCCTCAGTACTGACCTCTGACAGTGCGGCACTCCCTCAGTACTGACCCTCTGACAGTGCGGCACTCCCTCAGTACTGACCCTCTGACAGTGCAGCACTCCCTCAGTACTGACGCTCTGACAGTGCGGCACTCCCTCAGTACTGACCCTCTGACAGTGCAGCACTCCCTCAGTACTGACCTCTGACAGTGCGGCACTCCCTCAGTACTGACCCTCTGACAGTGCGGCACTCCCTCAGTACTGACTCTCTGACAGTGCGGCACTCCCTCAGTACTGACCCTCTGACAGTGCGGCGTTCCCTCAGTACTGACCCTCTGACAGTGCGGCACTCCCTCAGTACTGACTCTCTGACAGTGCGGCACTCCCTCAGTACTGACCCTCTGACAGTGCGGCAATCCCTCAGTACTGACCCTCTGACAGTGCAGCACTCCCTCAGTACTGACTCTCTGACAGTGCGGCAATCCCTCAGTACTGACCCTCTGACAGTGCAGCACTCCCTCAGTACTGACCCTCTGACAGTGCAGCACTCCCTCAGTACTGACTCTCTGACAGTGCGGCACTCCCTCAGTACTGACCCTCTGACAGTGCGGCGTTCCCTCAGTACTGACCCTCTGACAGTGCGGCACTCCCTCAGTACTGACCCTCTGACAGTGCAGCACTCCCTCAGTACTGACACTCTGACATTGCAGCACTCCCTCAGTACTGACCCTCTGATAGTGCGGCACTCCCTCAGTACTGACTCTCTGACAGTGCAGCACTCCCTCAGTACTGACTCTCTGGCAGTGCAGCACTCCCTCAGTACTGACCCTCTGACAGTGCAGCACTCCCTCAGTACTGACCCTCTGACAGTGCGGCACTCCCTCAGTACTGACCCTCTGACAGTGCAGCACTCCCTCAGTACTGACGCTCTGACAGTGCGGCACTCCCTCAGTACTGACCCTGACAGTGCGGCACTCCCTCAGTACTGACCTCTGACAGTGCGGCACTCCCTCAGTACTGACCCTCTGACAGTGCGGCACTCCCTCAGTACTGACTCTCTGACAGTGCGGCACTCCCTCAGTACTGACCCTCTGACAGTGCGGCACTCCCTCAGTACTGACCCTCTGACAGTGCGGCACTCCCTCAGTACTGACTCTCTGACAGTGCGGCACTCCCTCAGTACTGACCCTCTGACAGTGCGGCACTCCCTCAGTACTGACCCTCTGACAGTGCGGCACTCCCTCAGTACTGACCCTCTGACAGTGCGGCACTCCCTCAGTACTGACCCTCTGACAGTGCGGCACTCCCTCAGTACTGACCCTCTGACAGTGCGGCACTCCCTCGGTACTGACCCTCTGACAGTGCGATTATATTTGCTGAAACTGGATTGTTGAGTTCCAGTTTTGTGATGTCAGTATTTATAAGTAAACGAAAAACTGAGATTTATGTGATGCGCTTTCTGAGATTTTGCCAGGTTTAACTAAAATGACATATTTTGATTTTATTAATCAAGTTGTCCTAATTCTTCTGGAGATTTGGAATCTGTTGCCAATTCTGAGAAACGTTTGTCATGTTGAAAATATGTCTGCGATTGGCATTCCCATTCGAATTAGAAAGTGATTTCATTGTAACTGGGGGCAGCTCATCGAGGTCTGACTCACTCAGCTGGAAACAGCCTCAACTGATCCTGTTGTCCACCAAAATGTCCCCTTGTCCTGACCCCGAAATCCGATGCTGTCCCGAATGTCCGACTTGTTAAGGGTAGTTTTTGAAAACAACCACAGAACTGCTCAGAAGTGGATCAGAAATACTCCCAGGGCAGTGGAGGAGATCTCAGACAGTGGAGGGAGCATCGGTTTGAACCCCGATTCATAATAACCGTCGGTTTGTACCGGGTAGGCTAGATGGTGGGTTCCGGAGGTGGCAAAGGGCAGGAATTAGAAGGATGGGGGATCTATTTATAGACGGGAGCTTTCCCAGCTTCAAAGCCTTGGAGGATAAATTTGAATTGCCAGCAGGGAACGGGTTCAGGTATTTGCAGGTGCGAGGCTTCCTGAGAAAGCAGGTTCCGGCCTTCCCGCTGCTGCCGCCACGGGGGATACAGGAAAGAGTAGTTTCCAGTACCTGGGTGGGAGAGGGGAAGGTATCGGATATTTACCAGGAGCTGTCGGAGGCGGAGCAAACTCCGGTGGAGGAGCTTGAGGGCAAGTGGGAGGACGAGCTAGGAGGAGAGATACAGGCGGGTCAATGGGCAGATGCCCTAAGCAGGGTTAGTACTTCCTCATCATGTGCCAGGCTTAGCCTGATACAATTTAAGGTATTCCACCGGGCACACATGACAGCGGCTAGGATGAGCAGGTTTTTCGGGGTAGAGGGAAGCCCAGCAAATCATGTCCACATGTTTTGGGCATGCCCGAAGCCGAGAGGGTTTTGGCAGGGTTTTATTCAGGCAATGTTCACAGTGCTAAAAACACAGGTGGTGCCGAGTCCGGAGGTCGCGATCTTTGGAGCCGGGAGTTCAAGGGGCGAGAGAGGCTGACGTCTTGGCCTTTGCCTCCCTGGTAGCCCGGAGACGGATCTTGTTAATGGGGAGGGACTCGAATCCCCCGAGTGTAGAGACCTGGGTTAGTGACGTGGCTGGGTTTCCCAGTCTCGAGAAAATAAAGTTCGCCTTAAGAGGGTCCATGGCGGGTTCACCCGGAGGTGGCGGCCGCTCGGCGACTTCCTCGGGGGAAATTGAAATGTCAGCAGAGGCAGTATTCGGGGGGGGGGGCGATTGTTGCTGTATGGTTGGGGTGTGTGAAGATTGGGATGGGGGGGGAAATGTTTATTATACCATGTTTATGTCATTGTTATTATTATATAAACTTTCAAATACCTTAATAAAAATATTTTTAAAAAGAAATGCTCCCATGAACCGGCACAGATAAACGGGAAGGATAACGCTCCCACATGCTGGAATTTGGCAAGATTTCTGCAGAATATCTGCAGAAAGATTTAGACAGTTTAGGAGAGTGGTCCAAGAAATGGCTGATGAAATTCAACGTGGGCAAGTGCGAGGTCTTGCACTTTGGAAAAAAGAATAGAGGCATGGACTATTTTCTAAACGGTGACAAAATTCATAATGCTGAAGTGCAAAGGGACTTGGGAGTCCTAGTCCAGGATTCTCTAACGGTAAACTTGCAGGTTGAGTCCGTAATTAAGAAAGCAAATGCAATGTTGTCATTTATCTCAAGAGGCTTGGAATATAAAAGCAGGGATGTACTTCTGAAGCTTTATAAAGCATTAGTTAGGCCCCATTTAGAATACTGTGAGCAATTTTGGGCCCCACACCTCAGGAAGGACATACTGGCACTGGAACGGGTCCAGCGGAGATTCACACGGATGTTCCCAGGAATGGTAGGCCTAACATACGATGAACGTCTGAGGATCCTGGGATTATATTCATTGGAGTTTAGGAGGTTGAGGGGAGACCTAATAGAAACTTACAAGATAATGAATCGCTTAGATAGGGTGGATGTAGAAAAGTTGTTTCCATTAGCAGGGGAGACTAGGACCCGGGGGCACAGCCTTAGAATAAAAGAGAGTCACTTAGAACAGAGATGAGGAGAAATTTCTTCAGCCAGAGAGTGGTGGGTCTGTGGAATTCATTGCCACAGAGGGCGGTGGAGGCCGGGACGTTGAGTGTCTTTAAGACAGAAGTTGATAAATTCTTGATTTCTCGAGGAATTAAGGGCTATGGAGAGAGAGCGGGTAAATGGAGTTGAAATCAGCCATGATTGAATGGTGGAGTGGACTCGATGGGCCGAATGGCCTTGCTTCCGCTCCTATGTCTTATGGTCTTAAGGTGCCGGGCTTGGTGTGAAACCCGGCGTGGGTGATGATCTGCATTCAGCAAGTTTGTCCATAATGTAATGCATGACCTCCGACCACTAGGTGGCATTGTAAACCCATCACATGACCCTGTGGGCTGGGAGTTGGGAGCAGGTGGTGCTGGTGGATAGATGTATTTTTCAGTACCTCTAACAATAATTAATTAGTGTTAGTTATTTATTATTTTATTTGTCCTAGTTATCTTACCACTCCGATGTTCTACAACAAATTATTTAAACTACATGGTCTATTGTTCATCATCCACTTCACCAGCCTACAGAACATGACCATGTGTCGCTCTCCGGCTGCACCAATCAGTTTTCACTCCAGATCTTTGAGAATTGAGCTGGCGGGTTTACTGCATCGCTGTGTTGGGGCGGGGCCTGATAGGGCCGACACCCAGCACCCGGCACAATGAGACTGGGGCACCATCTTTGATAGACGCCCTGCTCAGAGATGAAACTGAATATCCCAGTCCCCACCACGGAGGTATTGGGAGCTCCCCTGAACCCCCCTCCCCCGACAATCATCGAGGGCCCCCCCCCGACAATCATCGAGGGCTCCCCCCCCCCGACAATCATCGAGGGCTCCCCCCACCCCCGACAATCATTGAGGGCTCTCCCCCCCCCCCCCCGACAATCATCAGCCCCCCCCGACAATCATTGGGGGCTCCCCCCCCCCCCGACAATCATCAAGGGCTCCCCCCACCCCCGACAATCATCGAGGGCTCCCCCCACCCCCGACAATCATTGAGGGCTCTCCCCCCCTCCCCCCCGACGATCATCGAGGGCTCCCCCCCACCCCCGACAATCATCGAGGACTCCCCCCCACCCCCGACAATCATTGAGGGCTCTCCCCCCCGACAATCATCGAGGGCTCCCCCCACCCCCGACAATCATCGAGGGCTCTCCCCCCCCCCCCCTTGACAATCATCAGCCCCCACCCCCGACAATCATTGGGGGCTCCTCCTAAGCCAGCACCTTGGAGGCCCTCCCCCGCCCCCCTCCCCCTCCCCGCCACAGCCCACTCTCCCCCCCCCCCGCCACAGCCCACTCTCCCCCCGCACCCCCACCCCCTGGTAATTATATTAAAATGTGTTAAAATCCTACCCTTTGTAGACGTGAAGCTGGTGGTGTCTCCGGTGAGGGCCGTCGCGGCTCTCTGACAGCAAGCACAGGTGAAAAACCACCCGCAGGGGGCGAATGTTTTAAACGGTTCATTTAGGATAACAATCTGATGATGAAATGGTTAATTTCAATGTGATAGGAAGGAATCCAGTCAGCATTAACTGGAATAGTAGACCAACAGGAAGAACTGCAACAGATCAAAAGCTCATCTTGAAGCTGGAGATGTTTCAGCTACAAAACTCTGTAAACTCCAACAAGGGGAACATAGAAACAGAGAAAATAGAAGCAGGAGGAGGCCCTTCGGCCCTTCGAGCCTGCTCTGTCATTCACTATGATCATGGCTGATCATCAAGGTCAATACCCGGCTCCTGGAAAGAGCCCCCTACCCAAGGTCAACACCTCCACCCTATCCCCATAACCCAGTAACCCCACCCAACACCAAGGGCAATTTTGGACATTAAGGGCAATTCATCATGGCCAATCCACCTAACCTGCACATCTTTGGACTGTGGGAGGAAACCGGAGCACCCGGAGGAAACCCACGCAGACACGGGAAGAACGTGCAGACTCCACACAGACAGTGACCCAAGCCGGGAATCGAACCTGGGACCCTGGAGTTGTGAAGCAATTGTGCTAATCACCATGCTACCGTGCTGCCCACTAATCTACCCTGTCTAATCCTGTTAGAATTTTATAAGTTTCCGTGCGATCCCCTCTCACTCTTAGTCTCTCCTCATATGACAGTCCCGCCATCCCAGGAATCAGCCTGGTTAACCTTCGCTGCTCTCCCTCCACAGCAAGAACATCCTTTCTCAGGTAAGGACACCAAAACTGCCCACAATACTCCAGGTGTGGCCTCATCAATGCCCTGTACAACTGTCATCAAACATCTCGATTCCTATACACAAAACCTCTCGCTATGAGGGAAGCATATCATTTGCCTTCTTTCCTGCCTGCTGTACCTGCACGTTTACTTTCAGTGATGCACAAGGACACTGAGTTCTCGCCAAATATCCAAGATGGAAGGGAGGGAAACAGAAACGATGCTCCTTCGATGACAAGGGCGACTGGAGGAGGAGGCCCCACAAACATCCTCATTCTCAATAACGGCAGAGCCCAGCACATCAGGGCACAAGGCAAAGTTGAAGCATGTGGAACCATCTACAGCCAGAAGTGATCAATGGCGGCCTCCAGCGGAGCAGGTCAGCGGCCTACCCACAATCTCCAAGGCACAAGTCGGGAGTGTGATGGGATACTCTCCACTTGCCTGGATGAGCGCAGAACCAACAACACTCTGGAGTCTGCACGGTCTCCCGTGTTTGCGTGGGTTTCCTCCGGGTGCTCCGGTTTCCACCCACAGTTCAAATATGTGCAGGTTAGGTGGATTGGCCATGACCAATAATAATAATAGTAATCGCTTATTGTCACAAGTAGGCTTCAATGAAGTTACTGTGAAAAGCCCCTAGTCGCCACATTCCGGCACCTGTTTGGGGAGGCCGGTACGGGAATTGATCCGTGCTGCTGGCCGTGTTCTGCATCACAAACCAGCTGTTTAGCCCACTGTGCTAAACCAGCCCCATATTTCCCATAGTGTCCACAGGTTAGATGTAATGGGGGTAGGGTGGGGGGGGTAGGGTGGGGATTGGGTGGGCGGTAGGGCGCTCTTTCATAGGATAGGTGCAGACTCGATGGGTTGAATGGCCTCCTCCTGCATTGTAGTGATTGTGTGAATATAGAGGAAGCCGGATGGATACAGAATATTTGTGCTTTGGAATCGGGATAGACTCCATACATTCTGCTTATTGCCATTTGTACACAAACATTAGCTCGTTATTAATGACACCACAATTAACCCAACATTCTCATAACTGTACTTAGATCATCCTGAACCAGTCTTTAATTTGTGAAATTGCACAAGTTAATTTCTTTAACTTGGTCTGACTCACACTAACGTCTTGGTCAATGTAAAAATGCAAACATTCATTTCCATATTGAGATTGTCCTGATTAAACAGACAATATTGGATGAAGATCTCCACCTGGAATGCCTGCGTCTGTTCCATGGAAATGTGCAATCGATCAGGCAATCGATCAGGCAATACCTAATCGGATAATGATTCAAATGTTGATTCTTCCTGGGTTTGGTTGTTACATTCACCATGGCAGCCAATTGCCTTGTCTCACTGAGTAAACATCTCACAACAAGGTTGTGTGTTCCAGCCCCAGGCACAGAGTCATTTATAGCACAGGAGGGGGGCGTATAAATCACCCAGGCAGCCCCACTGCCCGGCTCAATCCCCGGAATCCTGCAAATTCATTTTCTTCCTGTCTTTGTCCAATTTCCATTTGAGATTATTGATTGTTTCAGCTCCCACTCCTCGGGGAGTGTCCCAGGTCATTATCACTCACTGTGTAAAACTGCCCCACCGCACATTCCCCGCACATCACTGCCCAAAACCTTGGCCGGGATTCTCCGACCCCCCACCGGGTCGGAGAATCCCCGGGGGGTGGCACGAATCCCGCCCCAACGGCGGCTGCCGTATTCTCCGGCTCCAATTTTTGGGCTGGGGCAGGATTCACGCAAGGCCGGTTGGGGGCTGTTGGCAGCGGCCCTCCTGCCGATTCTTCAGGCCCCAATGGGCAGATCGGCCGTCCGTTTTTGGCCAGTCCCGCCGGCGTGAATCACTCAACGCACGCACCGGCGGGACCCGGCAGGTGAGTATGCATGGGCGGGCCTGGGGGGGGTCTCCAACCTCGGGCGGGCCCACACGGTGGCCTGGCCCGCGATCAGGGCCCACCGTTCTGCGGGCGGGCCTGTTCCGTGGGGACACTTCTTCCTTCTGCGCCGGCCCCTGTCGGGCTCCTCCATGGCCGACGCGGAGAAGAGAACCGACCCACGCATGCGCCAAAATACGCTGGCCGATTTGCGCATGTGCGGAACCACGCCACCGGTTCCACACATGCCCGAGATCACACCGGCCCCTCGGCGCAAACTCGTGCAGTCCCTTCGGCGCCAGCTGGAGCGGCGCCAACCCCTCTGCCGTCCACCTCGCCCCCGGAAATGCTGAGAATTCCGCACTTTCGGGGCTGTTGACGCCGCAGCGGTTGGTCTCCCGCCGGCCTGGGGACTGAGTCCCCAGAAGGGAGAATCCCGGCCCTTAAATCTGTGTTCACTGGTCCTAATCAAAAAGATATTGTGATAATCCTGGGGATGGGGGTGGGGGTTACTTTAATTTAATTTAACAATCTTTATTGTCACAAGTCGGCTTATATTCACACTGCAATGAAGTTACTGTGAAAAGCCCCTAGTCGCCACATTCCGGCGCCTGTTCGGGTACACAGAGGGAGAATTCAGAATGTCCAATTCTCCTAACAAGCACGTCTTTCGGGCCGTGTGGGAGGAAACCGGGGCACCCGGAGGAAACCCACGCAGACACGGGGAGAACGTGCAGACTCCGCACAGACAGTGACCCAAGCCGGGAATCGAACCTGGGATCCTGGAGCTGTGAAGCAACAGTGATAACCACTGTGCTACCATGCCGCCCTCTACATATAGATGGCAGTAAATTGCAGATTAACGAGCTAACAGGATTAACAGGGTCACTGTTTGTAAATAAGGAGTCCACACGGAGCCGAACAAGTTAGATCAAAAAAAGTTTATTGCAGCAGAACACGAGTACAGAGCAGTTACTGTACCAGAGGGGCCAGCTCACAGTTCATGGCCCTCCGGTTTTATACAAAGAACAAAGAAAAGTACAGCAAAGGAACAGGCCCTTCGGCCCTCCAAGCCTGTGCCGACCATGCTGCCCGTTGATGCGACCATCAATTCACACGAGCCAAAGAGTTGAAGTGAGCAGTGGTTGCATCAATTTAATCAGCTGGATCTGTGCCTGCCTGCGACTGCTCTGTACTGAGTGCCGCCTACAGGCTGCAGCTCTATATACCTCCCCCGAGGGGGCAGAACCATAGGCGGAGCCCACAAGGGCATCAACATAATACTATACAATGTAATGCAATACAATGGTGAATGGTAGCAGTAATACATTCACCACACCCGTCTAAACTACAATCTTCTACACTTCCTGGGTCCGTATCCCTCTATTCCCATCCTATTCATGTATTTGTCAAGATACCCCTTAAATGTCACTATCGTCCCTGCTTCCACCACCTCCTCCGGTAGCGAGTTCCAGGCACCCACTACCCTCTGTGTAAAAAACTTGCCTCGTACATCTCCTCTAAACCTTGCCCCTCGCACCTTAAACCTATGCCCCCTAGTAATTGACCCCTCTACCCTGGGGAAAAACCTCTGACTATCCACTCTGTCTATGCCCCTCATAATTTTGTAGACCTCTGTCAGGTCGCCCCTCAACCTCCGTCGTTCCAGTGAGAACAAACCGAGTTTATTCAACCGCTCCTCATAGCTAATGCCCTCCATACCAGGCAACATCCTGGTAAATCTCTTCTGCACCCTCTCTAAAGCCTCCACATCCTTCTGGTAGTGTGGCGACCAGAATTGAACACTATACTGCAAGTGTGGCCTACATAGATACATAGAAGATAGGAGCAGGAGGAGGCCATTCGGCCCTTCGAACCTGCTCCACTATTCATCACGATCATGGCTGATCATCCAACTCAATAGCCTAATCCTGCTTTCTCCCCGTAGCCTTTGATCCCATTCTCCCCAAGTGCTATATCCAGCCGCCTCTTGAATATATTCAAAGTTTTAGCAGCAACTACTTCCTGTGGTAATGAATTCCACAGGCTCACCACTCTTTGGGTGAAGAAATGTCTCCTTATCTCTGTCCGAAATGGTTTACCCCGAATACTCAGACTGTGACCCCTGGTTCTGGACACACCCACCATCGGAAACATCCTTCCTGCATCTACCCTGTCCAGCCTGGTTAGAATTTTATAATCTCGATGAGATCCCCCCTCATTCTTCTGAACTCCAGCGAGAACAATCCCAACCGAGTCAATCTCTCCTCGTATGACAGTCCCGCCATCCCTGGAATCAGTCTGGTAAACCTTCGCTGCTCTCCCTCGAGAGCAAGAACATCCTTCCACAGAGAAGGAGACCAAAACTGCTCACAATACTCCAAATGGGGTCTGACCAGAGCCTTATACAGCCTCAGAAGTACATCCCTGGTCTTGTGTTCTAGCCCTCTTGACATGAATGCTAACATTGCATTTGCCGACTTCCGGGTGCGGCGATGACCAGCTGAGTCGCACGTTTCGGCAGCTCCCTGTGAAACGGACTTTTGGGCTCTTGAAAGGAGCCCCAACGGCAATTTTAACGGCTGAAAACACTGTGCGGTAAACCAGAAGGGGATTCCCCCTGGACACGGATGGAAAAAGGAGAGGAAAGTGGCCGGATTGCAGCGGATCCTTTGGAACAACGGCAAGGAAGGCAAGCAGAAACCAAGATGGCGTCGGAAGGTGGCAGTTTCATATGGGGCCCTGAACAACAAGAGTTTTTGAAACGCTGCGTGGAGGAGATAAAAAAGGAAATGAAGAAAGAGTTGTTGGCCCCGATATTACAGGCGATTGAAGGGCTGAAAGAGGAACAAAAGACCCAGGAGCAGGAGCTTCGGGTCGTGAAGGCGAAAGCAGCAGAGAATGAAAACGACATACAGGGCCTGGTGGTGAAGTCGGAGATACAGGAGGCACACCAGAAACGATCTGTGGAGAGGTTGGAGGCACTGGAAAATAACGCAAGGAGGAACAACTTGAGGATTCTTGGCCTTCCTGAAGGTGTGGAGGGGGCGGACGTCGGGGCATATGTGAGCACGATGCTGCACTCGTTAATGGGAGTGGAGGCCCCGACGGGTCCGTTGGAGGTGGAGGGAGCATACCGAGTTATGGTGCGAGGACCGAGAGCAGGAGAAGCTCCCAGAGCCATAGTGGTGAGATTTCTCCGTTTTAAGGATAGAGAAATGGTCCTTAGATGGGCGAAGAAAACTCGGTGTAGTAAATGGGAGAACGCGGTGATCCGCGTCTATCAAGATTGGAGTGCGGAGGTGGCGAGAAGGAGGGCGAGCTTTAATCGGGCCAAAGCGGTACTTCACAAAAAAAAGATAAAGTTTGGAATGCTGCAACCGGCAAGACTGTGGGTCACATATCAAGGGAGGCACCACTACTTTGAGACGGCGGATGAAGCGTGGACTTTTATTGTAGAAGAAAAATTGGAATGATTGGACAACGAAAATGAACGTTTGGACAAAGTGGTGGGACGAGTGGGGGGGGGGGGGCGAAGAGGGATTGTATGATTAATCCTGTGGTATGGTAACTTTTCTTTCTCCCGCAGGTGGTGATGGGGGGAGGTGGGGAGGGAGAGGAGATGGGGCGTTGGCCATGGGAGGCGGGGCCGAGGGAGAGGCGCGGGCTTGGTTCCCGCGCTATGATAATTATGGCGGGAATAGAGAAGCAGGAAGGAGGGGGCGCCGCACGGGGCGAGCCGTGATCACGGGGGGAAGCCGAGGTCAGCCAGAGTTTGCTGACTTCTGGGAGCAACATGGGGGGAGTAATTACGCTAGCGGGGGGTCTAGCGGGGGGGGGGGGAGGGGGGAATTACTGGGTTGCTGCTGCTGGGGAAAGGGAGGAGTGGGTGCGGGAAAGGATGGGCGGGGGGCACCGTCAGGGAGAAATACAGCCGCGTGGGAACTGGGCGAGAAGCTGGAAAAAGATGATGGCTAACCGGCAAGGGGGGGGGGTGGGAAGTCCCCCAACTCGGCTGATCACGTGGAACGTGAGGGGGCTTAACGGGCCGATAAAGAGGGCACGAGTACTCGCACACCTTAAGAAACTTAAAGCAGATGTGGTCATGTTACAGGAAACGCACCTGAAACTGATAGATCAGGTTAGGTTGCGCAAAGGATGGGTAGGGCAGGTGTTCCATTCGGGGCTGGTTGCGAAAAACAGGGGGGTGGCTATATTAGTGGGGAAGCGGGTAATGTTCGAGGCAAAGACTATAGTGGCGGATAACGGGGGCAGATACGTGATGGTGAGTGGCAAATTACAGGGAGAGATGGTGGTGTTGGTAAACGTGTATGCCCCGAATTGGGACGATGCCAATTTTATGAGGCGAATGCTAGGACGCATCCCAGACCTAGAGACCGGAAAGCTGATAATGGGGGGAGACTTTAACACGGTGTTGGAACCAAGGCTGGATAGGTCGAAGTCCAGGACTGGTAGGAGGCCGGCAGCAGCCAAGGTGCTTAAGGATTTTATGGAGCAGATGGGAGGGGTGGACCCGTGGAGATTCAGTAGACCTAGGAGTAAGGAGTTCTCATTTTTCTCCTATGTCCATAAAGTCTATTCACGCATAGACTTTTTTGTGTTGGGTAGGGCATTGATCCCGAGGGTGAGGGGAACGGAATATACGGCTATAGCCATTTCGGATCATGCCCCACACTGGGTAGACTTGGAGATAGGGGAGGAAACAAGAGGGCGTCCACCCTGGAGAATGGATATGGGACTAATGGCGGATGAGGGGGTGTGCTTAAGGGTGAGGGGATGCATTGAAAAGTACTTGGAACTCAATGACAATGGGGAGGTTCAGGTGGGAGTGGTCTGGGAGGCGTTGAAGGCGGTGGTTAGGGGGGAGCTGATATCAATAAGGACACATAAAGGGAAGCAGGAGAGTAAGGAACGGGAGCGGTTGTTGCAAGAACTTTTGAGGGTGGACAGACAGTATGCGGAAGCACCGGAGGAGGGACTGTATCGGGAAAGGCAAAGGCTGCATGTGGAATTTGACTTGCTGACCACAGGCACTGCAGAGGCACAATGGAGGAAGGCGCAGGGTGTACAGTATGAATATGGAGAGAAGGCGAGCAGATTGCTGGCACACCAATTGAGGAAAAGGGGAGCAGCGAGGGAAATAGGGGGGGTGAGAGACGAAGATGGAGAGACGGAGCGGGGAGCGGAGAGAGTGAATGAAGTGTTTAAGACATTTTATAAAAAATTGTATGAAGCTCAACCCCCGGATGGGAGGGAGAGAATGATGGAGTTTTTGGATCGGCTGGAAATTCCCAAGGTGGAAGAGCAGGAAAGGATGGGACTGATAGCACAGATCACGGTAGAAGAAGTGGTGAAAGGAATTAGGAACATGCAGACGGGAAAGGCCCCGGGACCGGACGGATTCCCAGTTGAATTTTACAGAAAATATTTGGACTTGCTCGCCCCGCTACTGACGAGGACCTTCAACGAGGCAAAGGAAAGGGGACAACTGCCCCCGACTATGTCAGAAGCAACGATATCGCTTCTTTTAAAGAAGGAAAAGGATCCGCTACAATGCGGGTCCTAGACCAATCTCCCTCCTCAATGTAGATGCCAAGGTCTTGGCCAAGGTAATGGCAATGAGAATAGAGGAATGTGTCCCGGGGGTGGTTCATGAGGACCAAACTGGGTTTGTGAAGGGGAGACAGCTGAACACGAACATACGGAGGTTGTTAGGGGTAATGATGATGGCCCCACCAGAGGGTGAAACGGAGATAGTAGTGGCGATGGATGCCGAGAAAGCATTTGATAGAGTGGAGTGGGATTATCTGTGGGAGGTGTTGAGGAGATTTGGGTTCGGAGAGGGGTATGTTAGATGGGTGCAGCTGTTGTATAGGGCCCCAGTGGCGAGTGTGGTCACGAATGGACGGGGATCGGCATATTTTCGGCTCCATAGAGGGACAAGGCAGGGATGTCCTCTGTCCCCATTACTGTTTGCACTGGCGATTGAGCCCCTGGCGATAGCGCTGAGAGGTTCCAAGGGATGGAGGGGAATACTTAGGGGAGGAGAAGAACACCGGGTATCTTTATATGCGGATGATCTGCTACTATATGTGGCGGATCCAGCGGAGGGGATGCCAGAAATAATGCGGATACTTGGGGAGTTTGGGGATTTTTCAGGGTATAAATTGAACATGGGAAAAAGTGAGCTGTTTGTGGTGCATCTAGGGGAGCAGAGTAGAGAAATAGAAGACCTACCGTTGAGGAAGGTAACAAGAGACTTTCGTTACCTGGGGATCCAGATAGCTAAGAATTGGGGCACATTGCACAGGCTAAATTTGACGCGGTTGGTGGAACAGATGGAGGAAGATTTCAAGAGATGGGATATGGTAGCATTGTCAATGGCAGGGAGGGTGCAGGCAGTTAAGATGGTGGTCCTCCCGAGATTCCTTTTTGTGTTTCAGTGTCTCCCGGTGGTGATCACGAAGGCTTTTTTCAAAAGGATAGAAAAGAGTATCATGGGTTTTGTTTGGGCCGGGAAGACTCCGAGAGTGAGGAAGGGATTCTTACAGCGTAGTAGGGATAGGGGGGGCTGGCACTACCGAGCTTAAGTGAGTATTATTGGGCCGCTAATATTTCAATGGTGAGTAAGTGGATGGGAGAGGAGGAAGGAGCGGCGTGGAAGAGATTAGAGAGGGCGTCCTGTAGGGGGACCAGCCTGCAGGTTATGGTGACAGCCCCATTGCCGTTCTCACCAAGGAACTATACCACGAGTCCGGTGGTGGTAGCTACACTGAAGATTTGGGGACAGTGGAGACGACATAGGGGAAAGACCGGAGCACTGGGGGGGTCCCCGATAAGAAACAACCATAGGTTTGCCCCGGGGGGAATGGATGGGGGATATGGAATGTGGCAAAGAGCAGGTATAACGCAATTGAAAGATCTATTTGTGGATGGGAAGTTTGCGAGTCTGGGAGCGCTGACCGAGAAATATGGGTTGCCCCAAGGGAATGCATTCAGGTACATGCAATTGAGGGCTTTTGCGAGGCAGCAGGTGAGGGAATTCCCGCAGCTCCCGACACAAGAGGTGCAGGACAGAGTCATCTCAAAGAAATGGGTGGGGGACGGTAAGGTGTCGGATATATATAGGGAAATGAGAGACGAAGGGGAGACTATGATGGACGAACTAAAAGGGAAATGGGAAGAAGAGCTGGGGGAGGAGATTGAGGAGGGGATGTGGGCAGATGCCCTAAACAGGGTAAACTCGTCGTCCTCGTGCGCCAGGCTAAGCCTGATTCAGTTTAAGGTATTACACAGGGCACATATGACTGGAACACGGCTCAGTAAATTTTTTGGGGTGGAGGATAGGTGTGCGAGGTGCTCGAGAAGCCCAGCGAATCATACCCATATGTTTTGGTCATGCCCGGCACTACAGGGGTTTTGGATGGGGGTGACAAAGGTGCTTTCGAAAATAGTAGGAGTCCGGGTCGAACCAAGCTGGGGGTTGGCTATATTTGGGGTTGCACAAGAGCCGGGAGTGCAGGAGGCGAAAGAGGCCGATGTTTTGGCCTTTGCGTCCCTAGTAGCCCGGCGCAGAATATTGCTAATGTGGAAAGAAGCCAAGCCCCCGGGGGTGGAGACCTGGATAAATGATATGGCGGGGTTCATAAAGTTAGAGCGGATTAAGTTCGTCCTAAGGGGGTCGGCTCAAGGGTTTACTAGGCGGTGGCAACCGTTCGTCGAATATCTTGCGGAAAGATAGATAGGGGAGAACAAAGAAGGCAGCAGCAGCGGCCCAGGACTTGGGGGGGGGGGGGGGGGGGGGGAGGGATTGGGGGGGGGGGGTGTGGCCTGAGACAAGGCAGTTGCCAATTAGGGCTAGTTTTTATCTTTTGTTATTTAATATTTATTTATTTGTTGTTGTTTTTGTTTAAATTTAAAAAAGGTCATTATTATCTGTATTGTTACAATGTTGTGTAAAGGATGCACAATGTACTGTGTTGGTTGACCAAAAATTTTCAATAAAATATTATTTTAAAAAAAAAACATTGCATTTGCCTTCTTAACTGCCGACTGTACCTGCACGTTAACCTTAAGAGAATCGTGAACAAGGACTCCCAAGTTCCTTTCTACTTCTGATTTCCTAAGCATTTCCCTATTTAGGGCAGCACGGTGGCACAGTGGTTAGCACTGCTGCCTCACAGAGCCAAGGATCCGGGTTCAATTCCAGCCTCGGGTGACTGTCTGTGCGGAGTCTGCACATCCTCCCCGTGTGTGCGTGGGTTTCCTCCGGGTGCTCCGGTTTCCTCCCACAGTCCAAAGATGTGCAGGTTAGGTGGATTGGCCCTGATAAATTGCCCTTAGTGTCCAAAATTGCCCTTAATGTCCAAAAAGGTTAGGAGGCGTTACGGGGATAGGGTGGGGGAGTGGGCCTCGGTAGGGTGCTCTTTCAGAGGGTCAGTGCAGACTCGATGGGCCGAATGGCCTCCTACAGCAATGTAGGGATTCTATTCCATGGTCTATGCCTCTATTCTTATGACCAAAGTGCATACCTAATTTGCCATTTCTTTTCCCACTCTCCTAGCCTGTCCAAGTCCTTCTGCAGCCACCCTGCTTCCTCAATACTACCTGTCCCTCTACAGATCTTTGTATCATCTGCAAACTTAGCAACAGTGCCTTCAGTTCCTTCTTCCAGATCATTAATGTATATTGTGAAAAGTTGTGGTCCCAGCACCGACCCCTGAGGCACACCACTAGTCACCGGCTGCCATCCTGAAAAAGACCCCTTTATCCCCACTCTCTGCCTTCTGCCAGTCAGCCAATCCTCTATCCGTGCCAGGATCTTACCCTGAACACCATGGGCTCTTAACTCATTTAGCAGCCTCCTGCATGGCACCTTGTCAAAGGCCTTCTGGAAATCTAAATGGGTCACGTCCACTGGTTCTCCTTTGTTTAACTTCCTTGATACCACCTCGTAGAATTGTAACTGATTTGTCAGACATGACCTCCACTTGCCATTTGGAATGGGCGTCCACGACCAGCAAGAACATTGAGCCTTGGAAATGTCCGACAAAATCTGTATCCAGGCGGGGTGCGAATGACGGGAGCTTCCGATGCTCCTGGCACGTGGCTCTAGATGGGGAGGGGGGTCCTGGCTCCAGGTGGCCGCGTACCCCGACCAGGGCGATGAGCTGGTTGGCTGACTTGCCGTTTCCGGTCCCTGCGGTTTCTCCGGCCACAGGTGACACCCCTCTGTGAGTCCTCGTCCAGTCGTTCAAGGGAGATGTCTCACTGGGCTGCAGCAACCCTCGGCCAATGAGACTCCCCCGACAGAGCTTGGGAAAGGACTGGGTTCCAGAGGTTCTGTTACTAGGGGGCACCACTTGTCTGAATAGGGAGTGTGGGGGACCTACGCTATTCACCTCCATCCCGGAGGTATCCTGAAGCTCCTGGACTCCCTTCTCTGCGCTCTCCTGTGAGAGGGAGATCTCAAAGTCCCTTTCTGTTTCCAACAACAGTTCAGCCAGCAATTCCCGCTGGGTCGTCATGTTGTTGATGCCGCATACAAAGCGGTCTCGCAGCATCTTCGTTACCGGTGGGCCATAGTCAAAAAACTCCACCAGATTTCACAATCATGCCAGAAAACCAGTAAAGTCTCCCCCAGAGTTCTGTCAGCCGGAATGAATCGTTATCTTTGGACAATGACCGACCGCCATAGGGGTACGTTCCGAGTGCTACTAACTCATAAAACGGCTTGGTGTCTGGGGGCCGCAGGGAGGGTTAGACTCTTTGTGATGCTAAATCACTTTCTGGTGATCTTGCAGAGTAAGAGCTTTTCCCTGAAAATGTATCCGCTCCGCGCACAGAGCCATCTTCCATAATCGCATCAAACGCGTCAATCTACCGAAAGTGGCATTTTGGAAACATTATAAACTTTACTCCTTAGTGTTGAGATGCAGTAGTGCTCTGAGGGTCCAGGAGCATCGTCTGAGAGTCCGTTAAATTCTCGTCGCCATTACTGAACTCAATGAGGAGCCTTGAAGAGGTACGTCAAAACTAGTTTATTTTCTATTGGGAGGGAGTGCTTCACTATCAGAGGGTCAGTACTGAGGGAGTGCTGCACTGTCAGAGGGTCAGTACTGAGGGAGTGCTGCACTGTCAGAGGGTCAGTACTGAGGGAGTGCCGCACTGTCAGAGGGTCAGTACTGAGGGAGTGCTGCACTGTCAGAGGGTCAGTACTGAGGGAGTGCCGCACTGTCAGAGGGTCAGTACTGAGGGAGTGCTGCACTATCAGAGGGTCAGTACTGAGGGAGTGCCGCACTGTCAGAGGGTCAGTACTGAGGGAGTGCTGCACTGTCAGAGGGTCAGTACTGAGGGAGTGGCGCACTGTCAGAGGGTCAGTACTGAGGGAGTGCCGCACTGTCAGAGGGTCAGTACTGAGGGAGTGCTGCACTGTCAGAGGGTCAGTACTGAGGGAGTGCTGCACTGTCAGAGGGTCAGTACTGAGGGAGTGCTGCACTGTCAGAGGGTCAGTACTGAGGGAGTGCCGCACTGTCAGTGGGTCAGGACTGAGGGAGTGCCGCACTGTCAGAGGGTCCGTACTGAGGGAATGCTGCACTGTCAGAGGGTCAGTACTGAGCGAGCGCTGCACTGTCAGAGGGTCAGTAATGAGGGAGTGCCGCACTGTCAGAGAGTCAGTACTGAGGGAGTGCCGCACTGTCAGAAGGTCAGTACTGAGGGAGTGCCGCACTGTCAGAGGGTCAGTACTGAGGGAGTGCCGCACTGTCAGAGGGTCAGTACTGAGGGAGTGCTGCACTGTCAGAGGGTCAGTACTGAGGGAGTGCTGCACTGTCAGAGGGTCAGTACTGAGGGAATGCTGCACTGTCAGAGAGTCAGTACTGAGGGAGTGCCGCACTGTCAGAGGGTCAGTACTGAGGGAGTGCTGCACTGTCAGAGGGTCAGTACTGAGGGAGTGCTGCACTGTCAGAGGGTCAGTACTGAGGGAGTGCTGCACTGTCAGAGGGTCAGTACTGAGGGAATGCTGCACTGTCAGAGAGTCAGTACTGAGGGAGTGCTGCACTGTCAGAGGGTCAGTACTGAGGGAGCGCTGCACTATCAGAGGGTCAGTACTGAGGGAGTGCTGCACTATCAGAGGGTCAGTACTGAGGGAGTGCCGCACTGTCAGAGGGTCAGTACTGAGGGAGTGCTGCACTGTCAGAGGGTCAGTACTGAGGGAGTGGCGCACTGTCAGAGGGTCAGTACTGAGGGAGTGCCGCACTGTCAGAGGGTCAGTACTGAGGGAGTGCTGCACTGTCAGAGGGTCAGTACTGAGGGAGTGCTGCACTGTCAGAGGGTCAGTACTGAGGGAGTGCTGCACTGTCAGAGGGTCAGTACTGAGGGAGTGCCGCACTGTCAGTGGGTCAGGACTGAGGGAGTGCCGCACTGTCAGAGGGTCAGTACTGAGCGAGCGCTGCACTGTCAGAGGGTCAGTACTGAGGGAGTGCCGCACTGTCAGAGAGTCAGTACTGAGGGAGTGCCGCACTGTCAGAAGGTCAGTACTGAGGGAGTGCCGCACTGTCAGAGGGTCAGTACTGAGGGAGTGCCGCACTGTCAGAGGGTCAGTACTGAGGGAGTGCTGCACTGTCAGAGGGTCAGTACTGAGGGAGTGCTGCACTGTCAGAGGGTCAGTACTGAGGGAGTGCTGCACTGTCAGAGGGTCAGTACTGAGGGAGTGGCGCACTGTCAGAGGGTCAGTACTGAGGGAGTGGCGCACTGTCAGAGGGTCAGTACTGAGGGAGTGCCGCACTGTCAGAGGGTCAGTACTGAGGGAGTGCCGCACTGTCAGAGCGTCAGTACTGAGGGAGTGCCGCACTGTCAGAGGGTCAGTACTGAGGGAGTGCCGCACTGTCAGAGGGTCAGTACTGAGGGAGTGCCGCACTGTCAGAGGGTCAGTACTGAGGGAGTGCCGCACTGTCAGAGGGTCAGTACTGAGGGAGTGCCGACTGTCAGTGGGTCAGTACTGAGGGAGTGCTGCACTGTCAAAGGGTCAGTACTGAGGGAGTGCCGCACTGTCAGAGGGTCAGTACTGAGGGAGTGCCGCACTGTCAGAGGGTCAGTATTGAGGGAGTGCCGCACTGTCAGAGGGTCAGTACTGAGGGAGTGCTGCACTGTCAGAGGGTCAGTACTGAGGGAGTGCTGCACTGTCAGAGGGTCAGTACTGAGGGAGTGCCGCACTGTCAGAGGGTCAGTACTGAGGGAGTGCCGCACTGTCAGAGGGTCAGTACTGAGGGAGTGCCGCACTGTCAGTGGGTCAGTACTGAGGGAGTGGCGCACTGTCAAAGGGTCAGTACTGAGGGAGTGCCGCACTGTCAGTGGGTCAGTACTGAGGGAGTGCTGCACTGTCAAAGGGTCAGTACTGAGGGAGTGCCGCACTGTCAGGGGGTCAGTACTGAGGGAGTGCCGCACTGTCAGAGGGTCAGTACTGAGGGAGTGCCGCACTGTCAGAGGGTCAGTACTGAGGGAGTGCAGCACTGTCAGAGGGTCAGTACTGAGGGAGTGCTGCACTGTCAGAGGGTCAGTACTGAGGGAGTGCCACACTGTCAGAGGGTCAGTACGGTGGGGGTGCTGCACTGTCAGAGGGTCAGTACTGAGGGAGTGCCGCACTGTCAGAGGGTCAGTACTGAGAGAGTGCTGCACTGTCAGAGGGTCAGTACTAAGGGAGTGCCGCACTGTCAGAGGGTCAGTACTGAGGGAGTGCCGCACTGTCAGAGGGTCAGTACTGAGGGAGTGCTGCACTGTCAGAGGGTCAGTACTGAGGGAGTGCTGCACTGTCAGAGGGTCAGTACTGAGGGAGTGCCGCACTGTCAGAGGGTCTGTACTGAGGGAGTGCCGCACTGTCAGTGGGTCAGTACTGAGGGAGTGCCGCACGGTCAGTGGGTCAGTACTGAGGGAGTGCCGCACTGTCAGAGGGTCAGTACTGAGGGAGTGCTGCACTGTCAAAGGGTCAGTACTGAGGGAGTGCCGCACTGTCAGAGGGTCAGTACTGAGGGAGTGCCGCACTGTCAGAGGGTCAGTACTGAGGGAGTGCCGCACTGTCAGAGGGTCAGTACTGAGGGAGTGCTGCACTGTCAGAGGGTCAGTACTGAGGGAGTGCTGCACTGTCAGAGGGTCAGTACTGAGGGAGTGCCACACTGTCAGAGGGTCAGTACGGAGGGGGTGCTGCACTGTCAGAGGGTCAGTACTGAGGGAGTGCTGCACTGTCAGAGGGTCAGTACTGAGGGAGTGCCGCACTGTCAGAAGGTCAGTACTGAGGGAGTGCCGCACTGTCAGAGGGTCAGTACTGAGGGAGTGCTGTACTGTCAGAGGGTCAGTACTGAGGGAGTGCTGCACTGTCAGAGGGTCAGTACTGAGGGAGTGCTGCACTGTCAGAGGGTCAGTACTGAGGGAGTGCCGCACTGTCAGAGGGTCAGTACTGAGGGAGTGCTGCACTGTCAGAGGGTCAGTACTGAGCTAGCGCTGCACTGTCAGAGGGTCAGTACTGAGGGTATGCTACACAGTCAGAGGGTCAGTACTGAGGGAGTGCCGCACTGTCAGAGGGTCAGTACTGAGGGGGTGCTACACTGTCAGAGGGTCAGTACTGAGGGAGTGCTGCACTGTCAGAGGGTCAGTACTGAGCGGGTGCTGCACTGTCAGAGGGTCAGTACTGAGGGAGTGCCGCACTGTCAGAGGGTCAGTACTGAGGGAGTGCTGCACTGTCAGGGGGTCATAACTGAGGGAGTGCTGCACTGTCAGAGGGTCAGTACTGAGGGTTTGCTACACTGTCAGAGAGTCAGTACTGAGGGAGTGCTGCACTGTCAGAGGGTCAGTACTGAGGGGGTGCTGCACTGTCAGAGGGTCAGTACAGAGCGAGCGCTGCACTGTCAGAGGGTCAGTACTGAGCGAGCGCTGCACTGTCAGAGGGTCAGTACTGAGGGTGTGCTACACTGTCAGAGGGTCAGTACTGAGGGTGTGCTACACTGTCAGAGAGTCTGTATGGAGGGGGTTCTGCACTGTCAGAGGGTCAGTACTGAGGGAGTGCTGCACTGTCAGAGGGTCAGTACTGAGGGTGTGCTACACTGTCAGAGGGTCAGTACTGAGGGAGTGCTGCACTGACAGTGAGTCAGTACGGAGGGAGTGCCGCACTGTCAGAGGGTCAGTACTGAGGAAATGCTGCACTGTCAGAGGGTCAGTACTGAGGAAGTGCTGCACTGTCAGAGGGTCAGTACTGAGGGAGTGCTGCACTGTCAGATGGCCAGTATTGAGGGAGTGCTGCACTGTCAGAGGGGCAGTACTGAGGGAATGCCGCACTGTCAGAGGGTCAGTACTGAGGGAGTGCTGCACTGTCAGAGGGTCAGTACTGAGGGAGTGCTGCAGTGTCAGCGGGTCAGTACTGAGGGTGTGCTGCACTGTCAGAGGGTCAGTACAGAGCGAGCGCTGCACTGTCAGAGGGTCAGTACTGAGCGAGCGCTGCACTGTCAGAGGGTCAGTACTGAGGGTGTGCTACACTGTCAGAGGGTCAGTACTGAGGGAGTGCCGCACTGTCAGAGGGTCAGTACTGAGGGAGTGCTGCACTGTCAGAGGGTCAGTACTGAGGGAGTGCTGCACTGTCAGAGGGTCAGTACTGAGGGAGTGCTGCACTGTCAGAGGGTCAGTACTGAGGGAGTGCCGCACTGTCAGTGGGTCAGGACTGAGGGAGTGCCGCACTGTCAGAGGGTCCGTACTGAGGGAATGCTGCACTGTCAGAGGGTCAGTACTGAGCGAGCGCTGCACTGTCAGAGGGTCAGTACTGAGGGAGTGCCGCACTGTCAGAGAGTCAGTACTGAGGGAGTGCCGCACTGTCAGAAGGTCAGTACTGAGGGAGTGCCGCACTGTCAGAGGGTCAGTACTGAGGGAGTGCCGCACTGTCAGAGGGTCAGTACTGAGGGAGTGCTGCACTGTCAGAGGGTCAGTACTGAGGGAGTGCTGCACTGTCAGAGGGTCAGTACTGAGGGAGTGCTGCACTGTCAGAGGGTCAGTACTGAGGGAGTGGCGCACTGTCAGAGGGTCAGTACTGAGGGAGTGGCGCACTGTCAGAGGGTCAGTACTGAGGGAGTGCCGCACTGTCAGAGGGTCAGTACTGAGGGAGTGCTGCACTGTCAGAGCGTCAGTACTGAGGGAGTGCCGCACTGTCAGAGGGTCAGTACTGAGGGTGTGCCGCACTGTCAGAGGGTCAGTACTGAGGGAGTGCCGCACTGTCAGAGGGTCAGTACTGAGGGAGTGCCGCACTGTCAGAGGGTCAGTACTGAGGGAGTGCCGACTGTCAGTGGGTCAGTACTGAGGGAGTGCTGCACTGTCAAAGGGTCAGTACTGAGGGAGTGCCGCACTGTCAGAGGGTCAGTATTGAGGGAGTGCCGCACTGTCAGAGGGTCAGTACTGAGGGAGTGCCGCACTGTCAGAGGGACAATACTGAGGGAGTGCCGCACTGTCAGAGGGTCAGTACTGAGAGAGTGCTGCACTGTCAGAGGGTCAGTACTGAGGGAGTGCCGCACTGTCAGAGGGTCAGTACTGAGGGAGTGCCGCACTGTCAGAGGGTCAGTACTGAGGGAGTGCTGCACTGTCAGAGCGTCAGTACTGAGGGAGTGCCGCACTGTCAGAGGGTCAGTACTGAGGGAGTGCCGCACTGTCAGTGGGTCAGTACTGAGGGAGTGGCGCACTGTCAAAGGGTCAGTACTGAGGGTGTGCCGCACTGTCAGTGGGTCAGTACTGAGGGAGTGCTGCACTGTCAAAGGGTCAGTACTGAGGGAGTGCCGCACTGTCAGGGGGTCAGTACTGAGGGAGTGCCGCAATGTCAGAGGGTCAGTACTGAGGGAGTGCCGCACTGTCAGAGGGTCAGTACTGAGGGAGTGCAGCACTGTCAGAGGGTCAGTACTGAGGGAGTGCTGCACTGTCAGAGGGTCAGTACTGAGGGAGTGCCACACTGTCAGAGGGTCAGTACGGTGGGGGTGCTGCACTGTCAGAGGGTCAGTACTGAGGGAGTGCCGCACTGTCAGAGGGTCAGTACTGAGAGAGTGCTGCACTGTCAGAGGGTCAGTACTAAGGGAGTGCCGCACTGTCAGAGGGTCAGTACTGAGGGAGTGCCGCACTGTCAGAGGGTCAGTACTGAGGGAGTGCCGCACTGTCAGAGGGTCAGTACTGAGGGAGTGCCGCACTGTCAGAGGGTCAGTACTGAGGGAGTGCTGCACTGTCAGAGGGTCAGTACTGAGGGAGTGCCGCACTGTCAGAGGGTCAGTACTGAGGGAGTGCTGCACTGTCAGAGGGTCAGTACTGAGGGAGTGCTGCACTGTCAGAGGGTCAGTACTGAGGGAGTGCTGCACTGTCAGAGGGTCAGTACTGAGGGAGTGCCGCACTGTCAGTGGGTCAGGACTGAGGGAGTGCCGCACTGTCAGAGGGTCCGTACTGAGGGAATGCTGCACTGTCAGAGGGTCAGTACTGAGCGAGCGCTGCACTGTCAGAGGGTCAGTACTGAGGGAGTGCCGCACTGTCAGAGAGTCAGTACTGAGGGAGTGCCGCACTGTCAGAAGGTCAGTACTGAGGGAGTGCCGCACTGTCAGAGGGTCAGTACTGAGGGAGTGCCGCACTGTCAGAGGGTCAGTACTGAGGGAGTGCTGCACTGTCAGAGGGTCAGTACTGAGGGAGTGCTGCACTGTCAGAGGGTCAGTACTGAGGGAGTGCTGCACTGTCAGAGGGTCAGTACTGAGGGAGTGGCGCACTGTCAGAGGGTCAGTACTGAGGGAGTGGCGCACTGTCAGAGGGTCAGTACTGAGGGAGTGCCGCACTGTCAGAGGGTCAGTACTGAGGGAGTGCTGCACTGTCAGAGCGTCAGTACTGAGGGAGTGCCGCACTGTCAGAGGGTCAGTACTGAGGGAGTGCCGCACTGTCAGAGGGTCAGTACTGAGGGAGTGCCGCACTGTCAGAGGGTCAGTACTGAGGGAGTGCCGCACTGTCAGAGGGTCAGTACTGAGGGAGTGCCGACTGTCAGTGGGTCAGTACTGAGGGAGTGCTGCACTGTCAAAGGGTCAGTACTGAGGGAGTGCCGCACTGTCAGAGGGTCAGTATTGAGGGAGTGCCGCACTGTCAGAGGGTCAGTACTGAGGGAGTGCCGCACTGTCAGAGGGACAATACTGAGGGAGTGCCGCACTGTCAGAGGGTCAGTACTGAGAGAGTGCTGCACTGTCAGAGGGTCAGTACTGAGGGAGTGCCGCACTGTCAGAGGGTCAGTACTGAGGGAGTGCCGCACTGTCAGAGGGTCAGTACTGAGGGAGTGCTGCACTGTCAGAGCGTCAGTACTGAGGGAGTGCCGCACTGTCAGAGGGTCAGTACTGAGGGAGTGCCGCACTGTCAGTGGGTCAGTACTGAGGGAGTGGCGCACTGTCAAAGGGTCAGTACTGAGGGTGTGCCGCACTGTCAGTGGGTCAGTACTGAGGGAGTGCTGCACTGTCAAAGGGTCAGTACTGAGGGAGTGCCGCACTGTCAGGGGGTCAGTACTGAGGGAGTGCCGCAATGTCAGAGGGTCAGTACTGAGGGAGTGCCGCACTGTCAGAGGGTCAGTACTGAGGGAGTGCAGCACTGTCAGAGGGTCAGTACTGAGGGAGTGCTGCACTGTCAGAGGGTCAGTACTGAGGGAGTGCCACACTGTCAGAGGGTCAGTACGGTGGGGGTGCTGCACTGTCAGAGGGTCAGTACTGAGGGAGTGCCGCACTGTCAGAGGGTCAGTACTGAGAGAGTGCTGCACTGTCAGAGGGTCAGTACTAAGGGAGTGCCGCACTGTCAGAGGGTCAGTACTGAGGGAGTGCCGCACTGTCAGAGGGTCAGTACTGAGGGAGTGCCGCACTGTCAGAGGGTCAGTACTGAGGGAGTGCCGCACTGTCAGAGGGTCAGTACTGAGGGAGTGCTGCACTGTCAGAGGGTCAGTACTGAGGGAGTGCTGCACTGTCAGAGGGTCAGTGCTGAGGGAGTGCCGCACTGTCAGAGGGTCTGTACTGAGGGAGTGCCGCACTGTCAGTGGGTCAGTACTGAGGGAGTGCCGCACGGTAGGTGGGTCAGTACTGAGGGAGTGCCGCACTGTCAGAGGGTCAGTACTGAGGGAGTGCTGCACTGTCAAAGGGTCAGTACTGAGGGAGTGCCGCACTGTCAGAGGGTCAGTACTGAGGGAGTGCCGCACTGTCAGAGGGTCAGTACTGAGGGAGTGCCGCACTGTCAGAGGGTCAGTACTGAGGGAGTGCTGCACTGTCAGAGGGTCAGTACTGAGGGAGTGCTGCACTGTCAGAGGGTCAGTACTGAGGGAGTGCCACACTGTCAGAGGGTCAGTACGGAGGGGGTGCTGCACTGTCAGAGGGTCAGTACTGAGGGAGTGCTGCACTGTCAGAGGGTCAGTACTGAGGGAGTGCCGCACTGTCAGAAGGTCAGTACTGAGGGAGTGCCGCACTGTCAGAGGGTCAGTACTGAGGGAGTGCCGCACTGTCAGAGTCAGTACTGAGGGAGTGCTGCACTGTCAGAGGGTCAGTACTGAGCTAGCGCTGCACTGTCAGAGGGTCAGTACTGAGGGTATGCTACACAGTCAGAGGGTCAGTACTGAGGGAGTGCCGCACTGTCAGAGGGTCAGTACTGAGGGGGTGCTACACTGTCAGAGGGTCAGTACTGAGGGAGTGCTGCACTGTCAGAGGGTCAGTACTGAGCGGGTGCTGCACTGTCAGAGGGTCAGTACTGAGGGAGTGCCGCACTGTCAGAGGGTCAGTACTGAGGGAGTGCTGCACTGTCAGGGGGTCATAACTGAGGGAGTGCTGCACTGTCAGAGGGTCAGTACTGAGGGTTTGCTACACTGTCAGAGAGTCAGTACTGAGGGAGTGCTGCACTGTCAGAGGGTCAGTACTGAGGGGGTGCTGCACTGTCAGAGGGTCAGTACAGAGCGAGCGCTGCAATGTCAGAGGGTCAGTACTGAGCGAGCGCTGCACTGTCAGAGGGTCAGTACTGAGGGTGTGCTACACTGTCAGAGGGTCAGTACTGAGGGTGTGCTACACTGTCAGAGAGTCTGTATGGAGGGGGTTCTGCACTGTCAGAGGGTCAGTACTGAGGGAGTGCTGCACTGTCAGAGGGTCAGTACTGAGGGTGTGCTACACTGTCAGAGGGTCAGTACTGAGGGAGTGCTGCACTGACAGTGAGTCAGTACGGAGGGAGTGCCGCACTGTCAGAGGGTCAGTACTGAGGAAATGCTGCACTGTCAGAGGGTCAGTACTGAGGAAGTGCTGCACTGTCAGAGGGTCAGTACTGAGGGAGTGCTGCACTGTCAGATGGCCAGTATTGAGGGAGTGCTGCACTGTCAGAGGGGCAGTACTGAGGGAATGCCGCACTGTCAGAGGGTCAGTACTGAGGGAGTGCTGCACTGTCAGAGGGTCAGTACTGAGGGAGTGCTGCAGTGTCAGCGGGTCAGTACTGAGGGTGTGCTGCACTGTCAGAGGGTCAGTACAGAGCGAGCGCTGCACTGTCAGAGGGTCAGTACTGAGCGAGCGCTGCACTGTCAGAGGGTCAGTACTGAGGGTGTGCTACACTGTCAGAGGGTCAGTACTGAGGGAGTGCTGCACTGTCAGAGGGTCAGTACTGAGGGTGTGCTACACTGTCAGAGAGTCTGTATGGAGGGGGTTCTGCACTGTCAGAGGGTCAGTACTGAGGGAGTGCTGCACTGTCAGAGGGTCAGTACTGAGGGAGTGCCGCACTGTCAGAGGGTCAGTACTGAGGGAGTGCCGCACTGTCAGAGGGTCAGTACTGAGGGAGTGCCGCACTGTCAGAGGGTCAGTACTGAGGGAGTGCCGCACTGTCAGAGGGTCAGTACTGAGGGAGTGCTGCACTGTCAGAGGGTCAGTACTGAGGGAGTGCTGCACTGTCAGAGGGTCAGTACTGAGGGAGTGCCGCACTGTCAGAGGGTCTGTACTGAGGGAGTGCCGCACTGTCAGAGGGTCAGTACTGAGGGAGTGGCGCACTGTCAGTGGGTCAGTACTGAGGGAGTGCCGCACGGTCAGTGGATCAGTACTGAGGGAGTGCCGCACTGTCAGAGGGTCAGTACTGAGGGAGTGCTGCACTGTCAAAGGGTCAGTACTGAGGGAGTGCCGCACTGTCAGAGGGTCAGTACTGAGGGAGTGCCGCACTGTCAGAGGGTCAGTACTGAGGGAGTGCCGCACTGTCAGAGGGTCAGTACTGAGGGAGTACTGCACTGTCAGAGGGTCAGTACTGAGGGAGTGCTGCACTGTCAGAGGGTCAGTACTGAGGGAGTGCCACACTGTCAGAGGGTCAGCACGGAGGGGGTGCTGCACTGTCAGAGGGTCAGTACTGAGGGAGTGCTGCACTGTCAGAGGGTCAGTACTGAGGGAGTGCCGCACTGTCAGAAGGTCAGTACTGAGGGAGTGCCGCACTGTCAGAGGGTTCAGTACTGAGGGAGTGCTGTACTGTCAGAGGGTCAGTACTGAGGGAGTGCTGCACTGTCAGAGGGTCAGTACTGAGGGAGTGCTGCACTGTCAGAGGGTCAGTACTGAGGGAGTGCCGCACTGTCAGAGGGTCAGTACTGAGGGAGTGCTGCACTGTCAGAGGGTCAGTACTGAGGGAGTGCCGCACTGTCAGAGGGTCAGTACTGAGGGAGTGCTGCACTGTCAGAGGGTCAGTACTGAGCTAGCGCTGCACTGTCAGAGGGTCAGTATTGAGGGTATGCTACACTGTCAGAGGGTCAGTACTGAGGGAGTGCCGCACTGTCAGAGGGTCAGTACTGAGGGGGTGCTACACTGTCAGAGGGTCAGTACTGAGGGAGTGCTGCACTGTCAGAGGGTCAGTACTGAGCGGGTGCTGCACTGTCAGAGGGTCAGTACTGAGGGAGTGCCGCACTGTCAGAGGGTCAGTACTGAGGGAGTGCTGCACTGTCAGGGGGTCATAACTGAGGGAGTGCTGCACTGTCAGAGGGTCAGTACTGAGGGTTTGCTACACTGTCAGAGGGTCAGTACTGAGGGAGTGCTGCACTGTCAGAGGGTCAGTACTGAGGGGGTGCTGCACTGTCAGAGGGTCAGTACAGAGCGAGCGCTGCACTGTCAGAGGGTCAGTACTGAGCGAGCGCTGCACTGTCAGAGGGTCAGTACTGAGGGAGTGCTGCACTGTCAGAGGGTCAGTACTGAGGGTGTGCTACACTGTCAGAGAGTCTGTATGGAGGGGGTTCTGCACTGTCAGAGGGTCAGTACTGAGGGAGTGCTGCACTGTCAGAGGGTCAGTACTGAGGGTGTGCTACACTGTCAGAGGGTCAGTACTGAGGGAGTGCTGCACTGTCAGTGAGTCAGTACGGAGGGAGTGCTGCACTGTCAGAGGGTCAGTACTGAGGAAATGCTGCACTGTCAGAGGGTCAGTACTGAGGAAGTGCTGCACTGTCAGAGGGTCAGTACTGAGGGAGTGCTGCACTGTCAGAGGGTCAGTACTGAGGAAATGCTGCACTGTCAGAGGGTCAGTACTGAGGAAGTGCTGCACTGTCAGAGGGTCAGTACTGAGGGAGTGCTGCACTGTCAGATGGCCAGTATTGAGGGAGTTCTGCACTGTCAGAGGGGCAGTACTGAGGGAATGCCGCACTGTCAGAGGGTCAGTACTGAGGGAGTGCTGCACTGTCAGAGGGTCAGTACTGAGGGAGTGCTGCAGTGTCAGCGGGTCAGTACTGAGGGTGTGCTGCACTGTCAGAGGGTCAGTACTGAGGGAGTGCCGCACTGTCAGAGGGTCAGTACTGAGGGAGTGCTGCACTGTCAGGGGGTCATAACTGAGGGAGTGCTGCACTGTCAGAGGGTCAGTACTGAGGGTTTGCTACACTGTCAGAGAGTCAGTACTGAGGGAGTGCTGCACTGTCAGAGGGTCAGTACTGAGGGGGTGCTGCACTGTCAGAGGGTCAGTACAGAGCGAGCGCTGCACTGTCAGAGGGTCAGTACTGAGCGAGCGCTGCACTGTCAGAGGGTCAGTACTGAGGGTGTGCTACACTGTCAGAGGGTCAGTACTGAGGGTGTGCTACACTGTCAGAGAGTCTGTATGGAGGTGGTTCTGCACTGTCAGAGGGTCAGTACTGAGGGAGTGCTGCACTGTCAGAGGGTCAGTACTGAGGGTGTGCTACACTGTCAGAGGGTCAGTACTGAGGGAGTGCTGCACTGACAGTGAGTCAGTACGGAGGGAGTGCCGCACTGTCAGAGGGTCAGTACTGAGGAAATGCTGCACTGTCAGAGGGTCAGTACTGAGGAAGTGCTGCACTGTCAGAGGGTCAGTACTGAGGGAGTGCTGCACTGTCAGATGGCCAGTATTGAGGGAGTGCTGCACTGTCAGAGGGGCAGTACTGAGGGAATGCCGCACTGTCAGAGGGTCAGTACTGAGGGAGTGCTGCACTGTCAGAGGGTCAGTACTGAGGGAGTGCTGCAGTGTCAGAGGGGCAGTACTGAGGGAATGCCGCACTGTCAGAGGGTCAGTACTGAGGGAGTGCTGCACTGTCAGAGGGTCAGTACTGAGGGAGTGCTGCAGTGTCAGCGGGTCAGTACTGAGGGTGTGCTGCACTGTCAGAGGGTCAGTACTGAGGGAGTGCCGCACTGTCAGAGGGTCAGTACTGAGGAAGTGCTGCACTGTCAGAGGGGCAGTACTGAGGGAATGCTGCACTGTCAGAGGGTCAGCACGGAGGGAGTGCCGCACTGTCAGAGGGTCAGTACTGAGGAAGTGCTGCACTGTCAGAGGGTCAGTACTGAGGAAGTGCTGCACTGTCAGAGGGGCAGTACTGAGGGAATGCCGCACTGTCAGAGGGTCAGTACTGAGGGAGTGCTGCACTGTCAGAGAGTCAGTGCTGAGCGAGTGCTGCACTGTCAGAGGGTCAGTACTGAGGGAGTGCCGCACTGTCAGAGGGTCAGTACTGAGGGAGTGCTGCACTGTCGGAGGGTCAGTACTGAGCGAGTGCTGCACTGTCAGAGGGTCAGTACTGAGGGAGTGCTGCACTGTCAGAGGGTCAGTACTGAGGGAGTGCCGCACTGTCAGAGCGTCAGTACTGAGGGAGTGCTGCACTGTCAGAGGGTCAGTACTGAGAGAGTGCCGCACTGTCAGAGGGTCAGTACTGAGGGAGTGCTGCACTGTCAGAGAGTCAGTACTGAGGGAGTGCTGCACTGTCAGAGGGTCAGTACTGAGAGAGTGCCGGACTCTCAGAGGGTCAGTACTGAGGGTGTGCCGCACTGTCAGAGGGTCAGTACTGAGGGAGTGCTGCACTGTCAGAGGGTCAGTACTGAGAGAGTGCCGCACTGTCAGAGGGTCAGTACTGAGGGAGTGCTGCACTGTCAGAGAGTCAGTACTGAGGGAGTGCTGCACTGTCAGAGGGTCAGTACTGAGAGAGTGCCGCACTGTCAGAGGGTCAGTACTGAGGGTGTGCCGCACTGTCAGAGGGTCAGTACTGAGGGAGTGCCGCACTGTCAGAGGGTCAGTACTGAGGAAGTGCCGCACTGTCAGAGGGTCAGTACTGAGGGAGTGCTGCACTGTCAGAGGGTCAGTACTGAGAGAGTGCTGCACTGTCAGAGGGTCAGTACTGAGGAAATGCTGCACTGTTAGAGGGTCCGTACTGAGGGAGTGCTGCACTGCCAGAGGGTCAGTATGGAGGGAGTGCCGCACTGTCAGAGGGTCAGTACTCAAGGAATGCTGCACTGTCAGAGGGTGAGTACTGAGTGAGTGCTGCACTGTCAGAGGGTCAGTACTGAGAGAGTGCTGCACTGTCAGAGGGTCAGTACTGAGGAAATGCTGCACTGTCAGAGGGTCCGTACTGAGGGAGTGCCGCACTGTCAGAGGGTCAGTACTCAAGGAATGCTGCACTGTCAGAGGGTCAGTACTGAGGGAGTGCCGCACTGTCAGAGGGTCAGTACTGAGGGAGGGGCGCACTGTCAGAGGGTCAGTACTGAGGGAGTGCTGCACTGTCAGAGGGTCAGTACTGAGGGAGTGCTGCACTGTCAGAGGGTCAGTACTGAGGGAGTGCCGCACTGTCAGAGGGTCGGTACTGAGGGAGTGCGGCACTGTCAGAGGGTCAGTACTGAGGGAGTGCTGCACTTTCAGAGGGTCAGTACTGAGGGAGTGCTGCATTGTCAGAGGGTCAGTGGAGAGGGAGTGCTGCACTGTCAGAGGGTCAGTACTGAGGGAGTGCTGCACAATCAGAGGGTCAGTACTGAGGGAGTGCCGCACTGTCAGGGGGTCAGTACGGAGGGAGGGGCGCACTGTCAGAGGGTCTGTACTGAGGGAGTGCCGCACTGTCAGAGGGTCATTACTGAGGGAGGGGCCAACTGTCAGAGGGTCATTACTGAGGGACGGGCGCACTGTCAGAGGGTCTGTACTGAGGGAGTGCAGCACTGTCAGAGGGTCAGTACTGAGGGAGTGCCGCACTGTCAGAGGGTCAGTACTGAGGGAGTGCGGCACTGTCAGAGGGTCAGTACTGAGGGAGTGCTGCACTTTCAGAGGGTCAGTACTGAGGGAGTGCTGCATTGTCAGAGGGTCAGTTGAGAGGGAGTGCTGCACTGTCAGAGGGTCAGTACTGAGGAAGTGCTGCACTGTCATAGGGTCAGTACAGAAGGAGTACCGCACTGTCAGAGGGTCAGTAGTGAGGGACTGCTGCACAGTCAGAGGGTCAGTACTGAGGGAGTGCCGCACTGTCAGGCGGTCAGTACGGAGGGAGGGGTGCACTCTCAGAGGGTCTGTACTGAGGGGGTGCCGCACTGTCAGAGGGTCAGTACTGAGGGAGTGCTGCACTGTCAGAGAGTCAGTACTGAGGGAGTGCTGCACTGCCAGAGGGTGAGTACTGAGCGAGTGCTGCACTGTCAGAAGGTCAGTACTGAGGGAGTGCTGCACTGTCAGAGGGTCAGTACTGAGGGTGTGCCGCACTGTCAGAGGGTCAGTACTGAGGGAGTGCTGCACTGTCAGAGGGTCAGTACTGAGGGAGTGCCGCACTTTCAGAGGGTCAGTACTGAGGAAATGCTGCACTGTCAGAGGGTCCGGACTGAGAGAGTGCTGCACTGCCAGAGGGTCAGTATGGAGGGAGTGCCGCACTGTCAGAGGGTGAGTACTGAGTGAGTGCTGCACTGTCAGAGGGTCAGTACTGAGGGAGTGCCGCACTGTCAGAGGGTCAGTACTGAGGGAGTGCTGCACTGTCAGAGGGTCAGTACTGAGGGAGTGCTGCACTGTCAGAGGGTCAGTACTGAGGGAGTGCCGCACTGTCAGAGGGTCAGTACTGAGGGAGTGCCGCACTGTCAGAGGGTGACTACTGAGGGAGTACTGCACTGTCAGAGAGTCAGTACTGAGGGAGTGCTGCACTGTCAGAGGGTCAGTCCTGAGGGAGTACTGCACTGTCAGAGGGTCAGTACTGAGTGAGTGCTGCATTGTCAGAGGGTCAGTAATGAGGGAGTGCCGCACTGTCAGAGGGTCAGTACTGAGGGAGTGCCGCACTGTCAGAGGGTCATTACTGAGGGAGGGGCGAACTGTCAGAGGGTCAGTACTGAGGGAGTGCTGCACTGGCGGAGGGTCAGTGCTGAGGGAGTGCCGCACTGTCAGAGGGTCAGTACTGAGGGAGTGCCGCACTGTCAGAGGGTCAGTACTGAGGGAGTGCTGCACTGTCAGAGGGTCAGTACTGAGGGAGTGCCGCACTGTCAGAGGGTCAGTACTGAGGGAGTGCAGCACTGTCAGAGGGTCAGTACTGAGGGAGTGCTGCACTGCCAGAGGGTCAGTACTGAGCGAGTGCTGCACTGTCAGAGGGTCAGTGGAGAGGGAGTGCTGCACTGTCAGAGGGTCAGTACTGAGGGAGTGCTGCACAGTCAGAGGGTCAGTACTGAGGGAGTGCCGCACTGTCAGGGGGTCAGTACGGAGGGAGGGGCGCACTGTCAGAGGGTCTGTACTGAGGGAGTGCCGCACTGTCAGAGGGTCATTACTGAGGGAGGGGCGCACTGTCAGAGGGTCAGTACTGAGGGAGTGCCGCACTGTCAGAGGGTCAGTACTGAGGGAGTGCTGCACTGTCAGAGGGTCAGTACTGAGGGAGTGCTGCACTGTCAGAGGGTCAGTACTGAGGGAGTGCTGCACAGTCAGAGGGTCAGTACTGAGGGAGTGCTGCACAGTCAGAGGGTTAGTACTGAGGGAGTGCCGCACTGTCAGGGGGTCAGTACGGAGGGAGGGGCGCACTGTCAGAGGGTCTGTACTGAGGGAGTGCCGCACTGTCAGAGGGTCAGTACTGAGGGAGGGGCGAACTGTCAGAGGGTCATTACTGAGGGAGGGGCGCACTGTCAGAGGGTCAGTACTGAGGGAGGGGCGAACTGTCAGAGGGTCAGTACTGAGGGAGTGCTGCACTGTCAGAGGGTCAGTACTGAGGGAGTGCTGCACTGTCAGAGGGTCAGTACTGAGGGAGTGCCGCACTGTCAGAGGGTCAGTACTGAGGGAGTGCGGCACTGTCAGAGGTTCAGTACTGAGGGAGTGCTGCACTTTCAGAGGGTCAGTACTGAGGGAGTGCTGCATTGCCAGAGGGTCAGTGGAGATGGAGTGCTGCACTGTCAGAGGGTCAGTACTGAGGGAGTGCTGCACAGTCAGAGGGTCAGTACTGAGGGAGTGCCGCACTGTCAGGGGGTCAGTACGGAGGGAGGGGCGCACTGTCTGAGGGTCTGTACTGAGGGAGTGCCGCACTGTCAGAGGCTCTTTACTGAGGGCCGGGCGAACTGTCAGAGGGTCATTACTGAGGGAGGGTCGCACTGTCAGAGGGTCTGTACTGAGGGAGTGCAGCACTGTCAGAGGGTCAGTACTGAGGGAGTGCCGCACTATCAGAGGGTCAGTACTGAGGGAGTGCGGCACTGTCCGAGGGTCAGTACTGAGGGAGTGCTGCACTGTCAGAGGGTCAGTACTGAGGGAGTGCTGCACTGTCAGAGGGTCAGTACTGAGGGTGTGCTGCATTGTCAGAGGGTCAGTTGAGAGGGAGTGCTGCACTGTCAGAGGGTCAGTTGAGAGGGAGTGCTGCACTGTCAGAGGGTCAGTACTGAGGAAGTGCTGCACTGTCATAGGGTCAGTACAGAAGGAGTACCGCACTGTCAGAGGGTCAGTACTGAGGGAGTGCCGCACTGTCAGAGGGTCAGTACTGAGGGACTGCTGCACAGTCAGAGGGTCAGTACTGAGGGAGTGCTGCACTGCCAGAGGGTGAGTACTGAGCGAGTGCTGCACTGTCAGAAGGTCAGTACTGAGGGAGTGCTGCACTGTCAGAGGGTCAGTACTGAGGGAGAGCTGCACTGTCAGAGGGTCAGTACTGAGGGAGTGCCGCACTGTCAGAGGGTCAGTACTGAGGGAGTGCTGCACTGTCAGAGGGTCAGTACTGAGGGAGTGCCGCACTATCAGAGGGTCAGTATGGAGGGAGTGCCGCACTGTCAGAGGGTCAGTACTGAGGGAGTGCCGCACTGTCAGAGGATCAGTACTGAGGGAGCGCTGCACGGTCAGAGGGTCAGTACTGAGGGAGTGCCGCACTGTCAGAGGGTCAGTACTGAGGGAGCGCTGCACGGTCAGAGGGTCAGTACTGAGGGAGTGCCGCACAGTCAGAGGGTCAGTACTGAGGGAGTGCTGCACTGTCAGGGGGTCATAACTGAGGGAGTGCTGCACTGTCAGAAGGTCAGTACTGAGGGAGTGCTGCACTGTCAGAGGGTCAGTACTGAGGGTGTGCCGCACTGTCAGAGGGTCAGTACAGAGGGCGTGCTGCACTGTCAGAGGGTCAGTACTGATGGAGTGCCGCACTGTCAGAGGGTCAGTATGGAGGGAGTGCTGCACTGTCAGAGGGTCAGTACTGAGGGAGTGCCGCACTGTCAGAGGGTCAGTACTGAGAGAGCGCTGCACTGTCAGAGGGTCAGTACTGAGGGAGTGCCGCACTGTCAGAGGGTCAGTACTGAGGGAGTACCGCACTGTCAGAGGGTGAGTACTGAGGGAGTGCCGCACTGTCAGAGGGTCAGTACGGAGGGAGGGGCGCACTGTCAGAGGGTCAGTACTGAGGGGGTGCTGCAGTGTCAGAGGGTCAGTACAGAGCGAGCGCTGCACTGTCAGAGGGTCAGTACTGAGCGAGCGCTGCACTGTCAGAGGGTCAGTACTGAGGGTGTGCTACACTGTCAGAGGGTCAGTACTGAGGGAGTGCTGCACTGTCAGAGGGTCAGTACTGAGGGTGTGCTACACTGTCAGAGGGTCAGTACAGAGCGAGCGCTGCACTGTCAGAGGGTCAGTACTGAGCGAGCGCTGCAATGTCAGAGGGTCAGTACTGAGGGTGTGCTACACTGTCAGAGGGTCAGTACTGAGGGAATGCTGCACTGTCAGAGGGTCAGTACTGAGGGAGTACTGCACTGTCAGAGAGTCAGTACTGAGGGAGTGCCGCACTGTCAGAGGGTCAGTACTGAGGGAGTGCCGCACTGTCAGAGTGTCAGTACTGAGGGAGTGCCGCACTGTCAGAGGGTCAGTACTGAGGGAGCGCTGCACTGTCAGAGGGTCAGTACTGAGGGTGTGCTACACTGTCAGAGGGTCAGTACTGAGGGAATGCCGCACTGTCAGAGGGTCAGTACTGAGGGAGTACTGCACTGTCAGAGAGTCAGTACTGAGGGAGTGCCGCACTGTCAGAGGGTCAGTACTGAGGGAGTGCTACACTGTCAGATGGTCAGTACTGAGGGAGTGCCGCACTGTCAGAGGGTCTGTACTGAGGGAGTGCTGCACTGTCAGAGGGTCAGTACTGAGTGAGTGCTGCACTGTCAGATGTTCTGTGCTGAGGAAGTGCTGCACTGTCAGAGGGTCAGTACTGAGGGAGTGCTGCACTGTCAGATGGCCAGTATTGAGGGAGTGCCGCACTGTCAGAGGGTCAGTACTGATGGAGTGCTGCACTGTCAGGGTCAGTACTGAGGGAGTGCTACACTGTCAGATGGTCAGTACTGAGGGAGTGCCGCACTGTCAGAGGGTCAGTACTGAGGGAGCGCTGCACGGTCAGAGGGTCAGTACTGAGGGAGTGCCGCACTGTCAGAGGGTCAGAACTGAGGGAGTGCTAAACTGTCAGGGGGTCGTAACTGAGGGAGTGCTGCACTGTCAGAGGGTCAGTGCTGAGGGTGTGCTACACTGTCAGAGGGTCAGTACTGAGGGAGTGCCGCACTGTCAGAGGGTCAGTACAGAGCGAGCGCTGCACTGTCAGAGGGTCAGTACAGAGCGAGCGCTGCACTGTCAGAGGGTCAGTACTGAGGGAGTGCTGCACTGTCAGAGGGTCAGTACAGAGCGAGCGCTGCACTGTCAGAGGTTCAGTACAGAGCGAGCGCAGCACTGTCAGAGGGTCAGTACTGAGGGTGTGCTACACTGTCAGAGGGTCAGTACTGAGGGAGTGCCGCACTGTCAGAGGGTCAGTACTGAGGGGGTGCTACACTGTCAGAGGGTCAGTACTGAGGGAGTGCTGCACTGTCAGAGGGTCAGTACTGAGCGGGTGCTGCACTGTCAGAGGGTCAGTACTGAGGGAGTGCCGCACTGTCAGAGGGTCAGTACTGAGGGAGTGCTGCACTGTCAGGGGGTCATAACTGAGGGAGTGCTGCACTGTCAGAGGGTCAGTACTGAGGGTTTGCTACACTGTCAGAGGGTCAGTACTGAGGGAGTGCTGCACTGTCAGAGGGTCAGTACTGAGGGGGTGCTGCACTGTCAGAGGGTCAGTACAGAGCGAGCGCTGCACTGTCAGAGGGTCAGTACTGAGCGAGCGCTGCACTGTCAGAGGGTCAGTACTGAGGGAGTGCTGCACTGTCAGAGGGTCAGTACTGAGGGTGTGCTACACTGTCAGAGAGTCTGTATGGAGGGGGTTCTGCACTGTCAGAGGGTCAGTACTGAGGGAGTGCTGCACTGTCAGAGGGTCAGTACTGAGGGTGTGCTACACTGTCAGAGGGTCAGTACTGAGGGAGTGCTGCACTGTCAGTGAGTCAGTACGGAGGGAGTGCTGCACTGTCAGAGGGTCAGTACTGAGGAAATGCTGCACTGTCAGAGGGTCAGTACTGAGGAAGTGCTGCACTGTCAGAGGGTCAGTACTGAGGGAGTGCTGCACTGTCAGAGGGTCAGTACTGAGGAAATGCTGCACTGTCAGAGGGTCAGTACTGAGGAAGTGCTGCACTGTCAGAGGGTCAGTACTGAGGGAGTGCTGCACTGTCAGATGGCCAGTATTGAGGGAGTTCTGCACTGTCAGAGGGGCAGTACTGAGGGAATGCCGCACTGTCAGAGGGTCAGTACTGAGGGAGTGCTGCACTGTCAGAGGGTCAGTACTGAGGGAGTGCTGCAGTGTCAGCGGGTCAGTACTGAGGGTGTGCTGCACTGTCAGAGGGTCAGTACTGAGGGAGTGCCGCACTGTCAGAGGGTCAGTACTGAGGGAGTGCTGCACTGTCAGGGGGTCATAACTGAGGGAGTGCTGCACTGTCAGAGGGTCAGTACTGAGGGTTTGCTACACTGTCAGAGAGTCAGTACTGAGGGAGTGCTGCACAGTCAGAGGGTCAGTACTGAGGGAGTGCTGCACTGTCAGAGGGTCAGTACTGAGGGGGTGCTGCACTGTCAGAGGGTCAGTACAGAGCGAGCGCTGCACTGTCAGAGGGTCAGTACTGAGCGAGCGCTGCACTGTCAGAGGGTCAGTACTGAGGGTGTGCTACACTGTCAGAGGGTCAGTACTGAGGGTGTGCTACACTGTCAGAGAGTCTGTATGGAGGGGGTTCTGCACTGTCAGAGGGTCAGTACTGAGGGAGTGCTGCACTGTCAGAGGGTCAGTACTGAGGGTGTGCTACACTGTCAGAGGGTCAGTACTGAGGGAGTGCTGCACTGACAGTGAGTCAGTACGGAGGGAGTGCCGCACTGTCAGAGGGTCAGTACTGAGGAAATGCTGCACTGTCAGAGGGTCAGTACTGAGGAAGTGCTGCACTGTCAGAGGGTCAGTACTGAGGGAGTGCTGCACTGTCAGATGGCCAGTATTGAGGGAGTGCTGCACTGTCAGAGGGGCAGTACTGAGGGAATGCCGCACTGTCAGAGGGTCAGTACTGAGGGAGTGCTGCACTGTCAGAGGGTCAGTACTGAGGGAGTGCTGCAGTGTCAGAGGGGCAGTACTGAGGGAATGCCGCACTGTCAGAGGGTCAGTACTGAGGGAGTGCTGCACTGTCAGAGGGTCAGTACTGAGGGAGTGCTGCAGTGTCAGCGGGTCAGTACTGAGGGTGTGCTGCACTGTCAGAGGGTCAGTACTGAGGGAGTGCCGCACTGTCAGAGGGTCAGTACTGAGGAAGTGCTGCACTGTCAGAGGGGCAGTACTGAGGGAATGCTGCACTGTCAGAGGGTCAGCACGGAGGGAGTGCCGCACTGTCAGAGGGTCAGTACTGAGGAAGTGCTGCACTGTCAGAGGGTCAGTACTGAGGAAGTGCTGCACTGTCAGAGGGGCAGTACTGAGGGAATGCCGCACTGTCAGAGGGTCAGTACTGAGGGAGTGCTGCACTGTCAGAGAGTCAGTGCTGAGCGAGTGCTGCACTGTCAGAGGGTCAGTACTGAGGGAGTGCGGCACTGTCAGAGGGTCAGTACTGAGGGAGTGCTGCACTGTCGGAGGGTCAGTACTGAGCGAGTGCTGCACTGTCAGAGGGTCAGTACTGAGGGAGTGCTGCACTGTCAGAGGGTCAGTACTGAGGGAGTGCCGCACTGTCAGAGCGTCAGTACTGAGGGAGTGCTGCACTGTCAGAGGGTCAGTACTGAGAGAGTGCCGCACTGTCAGAGGGTCAGTACTGAGGGAGTGCTGCACTGTCAGAGAGTCATTACTGAGGGAGTGCTGCACTGTCAGAGGGTCAGTACTGAGAGAGTGCCGCACTCTCAGAGGGTCAGTACTGAGGGTGTGCCGCACTGTCAGAGGGTCAGTACTGAGGGAGTGCTGCACTGTCAGAGGGTCAGTACTGAGAGAGTGCCGCACTGTCAGAGGGTCAGTACTGAGGGAGTGCTGCACTGTCAGAGAGTCAGTACTGAGGGAGTGCTGCACTGTCAGAGGGTCAGTACTGAGAGAGTGCCGCACTGTCTGAGGGTCAGTACTGAGGGTGTGCCGCACTGTCAGAGGGTCAGTACTGAGGGAGTGCCGCACTGTCAGAGGGTCAGTACTGAGGAAGTGCCGCACTGTCAGAGGGTCAGTACTGAGGGAGTGCTGCACTGTCAGAGGGTCAGTACTGAGAGAGTGCTGCACTGTCAGAGGGTCAGTACTGAGGAAATGCTGCACTGTTAGAGGGTCCGTACTGAGGGAGTGCTGCACTGCCAGAGGGTCAGTATGGAGGGAGTGCCGCACTGTCAGAGGGTCAGTACTCAAGGAATGCTGCACTGTCAGAGGGTGAGTACTGAGTGAGTGCTGCACTGTCAGAGGGTCAGTACTGAGAGAGTGCTGCACTGTCAGAGGGTCAGTACTGAGGAAATGCTGCACTGTCAGAGGGTCCGTACTGAGGGAGTGCCGCACTGTCAGAGGGTCAGTACTCAAGGAATGCTGCACTGTCAGAGGGTCAGTACTGAGGGAGTGCCGCACTGTCAGAGGGTCAGTACTGAGGGAGGGGCGCACTGTCAGAGGGTCAGTACTGAGGGAGTGCTGCACTGTCAGAGGGTCAGTACTGAGGGAGTGCTGCACTGTCAGAGGGTCAGTACTGAGGGAGTGCCGCACTGTCAGAGGGTCGGTACTGAGGGAGTTCGGCACTGTCAGAGGGTCAGTACTGAGGGAGTGCTGCACTTTCAGAGGGTCAGTACTGAGGGAGTGCTGCATTGTCAGAGGGTCAGTGGAGAGGGAGTGCCGCACTGTCAGAGGGTCAGTACTGAGGGAGTGCCGCACTGTCACAGGGTCAGTACTGAGGGAGTGCTGCACTGTCAGAGGGTCAGTACTGAGGGAGTGCTGCACAATCAGAGGGTCAGTACTGAGGGAGTGCCGCACTGTCAGGGGGTCAGTACGGAGGGAGGGGCGCACTGTCAGAGGGTCTGTACTGAGGGAGTGCCGCACTGTCAGAGGGTCATTACTGAGGGAGGGGCCAACTGTCAGAGGGTCATTACTGAGGGACGGGCGCACTGTCAGAGGGTCTGTACTGAGGGAGTGCAGCACTGTCAGAGGGTCAGTACTGAGGGAGTGCCGCACTGTCAGAGGGTCAGTACTGAGGGAGTGCGGCACTGTCAGAGGGTCAGTACTGAGGGAGTGCTGCACTTTCAGAGGGTCAGTACTGAGGGAGTGCTGCATTGTCAGAGGGTCAGTTGAGAGGGAGTGCTGCACTGTCAGAGGGTCAGTACTGAGGAAGTGCTGCACTGCCATAGGGTCAGTACAGAAGGAGTACCGCACTGTCAGAGGGTCAGTAGTGAGGGACTGCTGCACAGTCAGAGGGTCAGTACTGAGGGAGTGCCGCACTGTCAGGCGGTCAGTACGGAGGGAGGGGTGCACTCTCAGAGGGTCTGTACTGAGGGGGTGCCGCACTGTCAGAGGGTCAGTACTGAGGGAGTGCTGCACTGTCAGAGAGTCAGTACTGAGGGAGTGCTGCACTGCCAGAGGGTGAGTACTGAGCGAGTGCTGCACTGTCAGAAGGTCAGTACTGAGGGAGTGCTGCACTGTCAGAGGGTCAGTACTGAGGGTGTGCCGCACTGTCAGAGGGTCAGTACTGAGGGAGTGCTGCACTGTCAGATGTTCTGTACTGAGGGAGTGCCGCACTTTCAGAGGGTCAGTACTGAGGAAATGCTGCACTGTCAGAGGGTCCGGACTGAGAGAGTGCTGCACTGCCAGAGGGTCAGTATGGAGGGAGTGCCGCACTGTCAGAGGGTGAGTACTGAGTGAGTGCTGCACTGTCAGAGGGTCAGTACTGAGGGAGTGCCGCACTGTCAGAGGGTCAGTACTGAGGGAGTGCTGCACTGTCAGAGGGTCAGTACTGAGGGAGTGCTGCACTGTCAGAGGGTCAGTACTGAGGGAGTGCCGCACTGTCAGAGGGTCAGTACTGAGGGAGTGCCGCACTGTCAGAGGGTGACTACTGAGGGAGTACTGCACTGTCAGAGAGTCAGTACTGAGGGAGTGCTGCACTGTCAGAGGGTCAGTCCTGAGGGAGTACTGCACTGTCAGAGGGTCAGTACTGAGTGAGTGCTGCATTGTCAGAGGGTCAGTAATGAGGGAGTGCCGCACTGTCAGAGGGTCAGTACTGAGGGAGTGCCGCACTGTCAGAGGGTCATTACTGAGGGAGGGGCGAACTGTCAGAGGGTCAGTACTGAGGGAGTGCTGCACTGGCGGAGGGTCAGTGCTGAGGGAGTGCCGCACTGTCAGAGGGTCAGTACTGAGGGAGTGCCGCACTGTCAGAGGGTCAGTACTGAGGGAGTGCTGCACTGTCAGAGGGTCAGTACTGAGGGAGTGCCGCACTGTCAGAGGGTCAGTACTGAGGGAGTGCAGCACTGTCAGAGGGTCAGTACTGAGGGAGTGCTGCACTGCCAGAGGGTCAGTACTGAGCGAGTGCTGCACTGTCAGAGGGTCAGTGGAGAGGGAGTGCTGCACTGTCAGAGGGTCAGTACTGAGGGAGTGCTGCACAGTCAGAGGGTCAGTACTGAGGGAGTGCCGCACTGTCAGGGGGTCAGTACGGAGGGAGGGGCGCACTGTCAGAGGGTCTGTACTGAGGGAGTGCCGCACTGTCAGAGGGTCATTACTGAGGGAGGGGCGCACTGTCAGAGGGTCAGTACTGAGGGAGTGCCGCACTGTCAGAGGGTCAGTACTGAGGGAGTGCTGCACTGTCAGAGGGTCAGTACTGAGGGAGTGCTGCACTGTCAGAGGGTCAGTACTGAGGGAGTGCTGCACAGTCAGAGGGTCAGTACTGAGGGAGTGCTGCACAGTCAGAGGGTTAGTACTGAGGGAGTGCCGCACTGTCAGGGGGTCAGTACGGAGGGAGGGGCGCACTGTCAGAGGGTCTGTACTGAGGGAGTGCCGCACTGTCAGAGGGTCAGTACTGAGGGAGGGGCGAACTGTCAGAGGGTCATTACTGAGGGAGGGGCGCACTGTCAGAGGGTCAGTACTGAGGGAGGGGCGAACTGTCAGAGGGTCAGTACTGAGGGAGTGCTGCACTGTCAGAGGGTCAGTACTGAGGGAGTGCTGCACTGTCAGAGGGTCAGTACTGAGGGAGTGCCGCACTGTCAGAGGGTCAGTACTGAGGGAGTGCGGCACTGTCAGAGGTTCAGTACTGAGGGAGTGCTGCACTTTCAGAGGGTCAGTACTGAGGGAGTGCTGCATTGCCAGAGGGTCAGTGGAGATGGAGTGCTGCACTGTCAGAGGGTCAGTACTGAGGGAGTGCTGCACAGTCAGAGGGTCAGTACTGAGGGAGTGCCGCACTGTCAGGGGGTCAGTACGGAGGGAGGGGCGCACTGTCTGAGGGTCTGTACTGAGGGAGTGCCGCACTGTCAGAGGCTCTTTACTGAGGGAGGGGCGAACTGTCAGAGGGTCATTACTGAGGGAGGGTCGCACTGTCAGAGGGTCTGTACTGAGGGAGTGCAGCACTGTCAGAGGGACAGTACTGAGGGAGTGCCGCACTATCAGAGGGTCAGTACTGAGGGAGTGCGGCACTGTCCGAGGGTCAGTACTGAGGGAGTGCTGCACTGTCAGAGGGTCAGTACTGAGGGAGTGCTGCACTGTCAGAGGGTCAGTACTGAGGGAGTGCGGCACTATCAGAGGGTCAGTACTGAGGGAGTGCGGCACTGTCCGAGGGTCAGTACTGAGGGAGTGCTGCATTGTCAGAGGGTCAGTTGAGAGGGAGTGCTGCACTGTCAGAGGGTCAGTTGAGAGGGAGTGCTGCACTGTCAGAGGGTCAGTACTGAGGAAGTGCTGCACTGTCATAGGGTCAGTACAGAAGGAGTACCGCACTGTCAGAGGGTCAGTACTGAGGGAGTGCCGCACTGTCAGAGGGTCAGTACTGAGGGACTGCTGCACAGTCAGAGGGTCAGTACTGAGGGAGTGCTGCACTGCCAGAGGGTGAGTACTGAGCGAGTGCTGCACTGTCAGAAGGTCAGTACTGAGGGAGTGCTGCACTGTCAGAGGGTCAGTACTGAGGGAGAGCTGCACTGTCAGAGGGTCAGTACTGAGGGAGTGCCGCACTGTCAGAGGGTCAGTACTGAGGGAGTGCTGCACTGTCAGAGGGTCAGTACTGAGGGAGTGCCGCACTATCAGAGGGTCAGTATGGGGGGAGTGCCGCACTGTCAGAGGGTCAGTACTGAGGGAGTGCCGCACTGTCAGAGGATCAGTACTGAGGGAGCGCTGCACGGTCAGAGGGTCAGTACTGAGGGAGTGCCGCACTGTCAGAGGGTCAGTACTGAGGGAGCGCTGCACGGTCAGAGGGTCAGTACTGAGGGAGTGCCGCACAGTCAGAGGGTCAGTACTGAGGGAGTGCTGCACTGTCAGGGGGTCATAACTGAGGGAGTGCTGCACTGTCAGAAGGTCAGTACTGAGGGAGTGCTGCACTGTCAGAGGGTCAGTACTGAGGGTGTGCCGCACTGTCAGAGGGTCAGTACAGAGGGCGTGCTGCACTGTCAGAGGGTCAGTACTGATGGAGTGCCGCACTGTCAGAGGGTCAGTATGGAGGGAGCGCTGCACTGTCAGAGGGTCAGTACGGAGGGAGGGGCGCACTGTCAGAGGGTCAGTACTGAGGGGGTGCTGCAGTGTCAGAGGGTCAGTACAGAGCGAGCGCTGCACTGTCAGAGGGTCAGTACTGAGCGAGCGCTGCACTGTCAGAGGGTCAGTACTGAGGGTGTGCTACACTGTCAGAGGGTCAGTACTGAGGGAGTGCCGCACTGTCAGAGGGTCAGTACTGAGGGAGTGCCGCACTGTCAGAGTGTCAGTACTGAGGGAGTGCCGCACTGTCAGAGGGTCAGTACTGAGGGAGCGCTGCACTGTCAGAGGGTCAGTACTGAGGGTGTGCTACACTGTCAGAGGGTCAGTACTGAGGGAATGCCGCACTGTCAGAGGGTCAGTACTGAGGGAGTACTGCACTGTCAGAGAGTCAGTACTGAGGGAGTGCCGCACTGTCAGAGGGTCAGTACTGAGGGAGTGCTACACTGTCAGATGGTCAGTACTGAGGGAGTGCCGCACTGTCAGAGGGTCTGTACTGAGGGAGTGCTGCACTGTCAGAGGGTCAGTACTGAGTGAGTGCTGCACTGTCAGATGTTCTGTGCTGAGGAAGTGCTGCACTGTCAGAGGGTCAGGACTGAGGGAGTGCTGCACTGTCAGATGGCCAGTATTGAGGGAGTGCCGCACTGTCAGAGGGTCAGTACTGATGGAGTGCTGCACTGTCAGGGTCAGTACTGAGGGAGTGCTACACTGTCAGATGGTCAGTACTGAGGGAGTGCCGCACTGTCAGAGGGTCAGTACTGAGGGAGCGCTGCACGGTCAGAGGGTCAGTACTGAGGGAGTGCCGCACTGTCAGAGGGTCAGAACTGAGGGAGTGCTAAACTGTCAGGGGGTCGTAACTGAGGGAGTGCTGCACTGTCAGAGGGTCAGTGCTGAGGGTGTGCTACACTGTCAGAGGGTCAGTACTGAGGGAGTGCCGCACTGTCAGAGGGTCAGTACAGAGCGAGCGCTGCACTGTCAGAGGGTCAGTACAGAGCGAGCGCTGCACTGTCAGAGGGTCAGTACTGAGGGAGTGCTGCACTGTCAGAGGGTCAGTACAGAGCGAGCGCTGCACTGTCAGAGGTTCAGTACAGAGCGAGCGCAGCACTGTCAGAGGGTCAGTACTGAGGGTGTGCTACACTGTCAGAGGGTCAGTAATGAGGGAGTGCTGCACTATCAGAGGGTCAGTGCTGAGGGGGTGCTGCACTGTCAGAGGGTCAGTACTGAGGGAGTGCTGCACTGTCAGAGGGTCAGCACGGAGGGAGTGCCGCACTGTCAGAGGGTCAGTACTGAGGGAGTGCTACACTGTCAGATGGTCAGTACTGAGGGAGTGCCGCACTGTCAGAGGGTCAGTACTGAGGGAGTGCTGCACTGTCAGAGGGTCAGTACTGAGAGAGTGCTGCACTGTCAGAGGTCAGTACTGAGGGAGTGCCGCACTGTCAGAGGGTCAGTACTGAGGGAGTGCTGCACTGTCAGAGGGTCAGTACGGAGGGAGTGCTGCACTGTCAGAGGGTCAGTGCTGAGGGAGTGCTGCAGTGTCAGAGGGTCAGTACGGAGGGAGTGCTGCACTGTCAGAGGGTCAGTGCTGAGGGAGTGCTGCACTGTCAGAGGGTCAGTACTGAGGGAGTGCCGCACTGTCAGAGGGTCAGTACGGAGGGAGTGCTGCACTGTCAGAGGGTCAGTGCTGAGGGAGTGCTGCACTGTCAGAGGGTCAGTACTGAGGGAGTGCTGCACTGTCAGATGTTCTGTACTGAGGAAGTGCTGCACTGTCAGAGGGTCAGTACTGAGTGAGTGCTGCATTGTCAGAGGGTCAGTACTGAGGGAGTGCTGCACTGTCAGAGCGTCAGTACTGAGGGAGTGCTGCACTGTCAGAGGGTCAGTACTGAGTGAGTGCTGCATTGTCAGAGGGTCAGTACTGAGGGAGTGCTGCACTGTCAGAGGGTCAGTACTGAGGGAGTGCCGCACTGTCAGAGGGTCATTACTGAGGGAGGGGCGCACTGACAGAGGGTGAGTACTGAGGGAGTGCTGCACTGTCAGAGGGTCAGTACTGAGGGAGTGCTGCACTGTAAGAGGGTCAGTGGAGAGGGAGTGCTGCACTGTCAGAGGGTCAGTACTGAGGGAGTGCTGCACTGTCAGATGTTCTGTACTGAGGAAGTGCTGCACTGTCAGAGGGTCAGTACTGAGTGAGTGCTGCATTGTCAGAGGGTCAGTACTGAGGGAGTGCTGCACTGTCAGAGCGTCAGTACTGAGGGAGTGCTGCACTGTCAGAGGGTCAGTACTGAGTGAGTGCTGCATTGTCAGAGGGTCAGTACTGAGGGAGTGCTGCACTGTCAGAGGGTCAGTACTGAGGGAGTGCCGCACTGTCAGAGGGTCATTACTGAGGGAGGGGCGCACTGACAGAGGGTGAGTACTGAGGGAGTGCTGCACTGTCAGAGGGTCAGTCCTGAGGGAGTGCCGCACTGTCAGAGGGTCAGTGGAGAGGGAGTGCTGCACTGTCAGAGGGTCAGTACTGAGGAAGTGCTGCACTGTCATAGGGTCAGTACAGAAGGAGTACCGCACTGTCAGAGGGTCAGTACTGAGGGAGTGCTGCACAGTCAGAGGGTCAGTACTGAGGGAGTGCCGCACTGTCAGGGGATCAGTACGGAGGGAGGGGCGCACTGTCAGAGGGTCTGTACTGAGGGAGTGCCGCACTGTCAGAGGGTCATTACTGAGGGAGGGGCGAACTGTCAGAGGGTCATTACTGAGGGAGGGGCGCACTGTCAGAGGGTCACTACTGAGGGAGGGGCGCACTGTCAGAGGGTCTGTACTGAGGGAGTGCAGCACTGTCAGAGAGTCAGTACTGAGGGAGTGCTGCACTGCCAGAGGGTGAGTACTGAGCGAGTGCTGCACTGTCAGAAGGTCAGTACTGAGGGTGTGCTGCACTGTCAGAGGGTCAGTACTGAGGGTGTGCCGCACTGTCAGAGGGTCAGTACTGAGGGAGTGCTGCACTGTCAGAGGGTCAGTACTGAGGGACTGCCGCACTGTCAGAGGGTCAGTACTGAGGGAGTACTGCACTGTCAGAGAGTCAGTACTGAGGGAGTGCCGCACTGTCAGAGGGTCAGTACTGAGGGAGTGCTACACTGTCAGATGGTCAGTACTGAGGGAGTGCCGCACTGTCAGAGGGTCAGTACTGAGGGAGTGCTGCACTGTCAGAGGGTCAGTACTGAGTGAGTGCTGCACTGTCAGATGTTCTGTGCTGAGGAAGTGCTGCACTGTCAGAGGGTCAGTACTGAGGGAGTGCTGCACTGTCAGATGGCCAGTATTGAGGGAGTGCCGCACTGTTAGAGGGTCAGTACTGAGGGAGTGCTGCACTGTCAGGGTCAGTACTGAGGGAGTGCTACACTGTCAGATGGTCAGTACTGAGGGAGTGCCGCACTGTCAGAGGGTCAGTACTGAGGGAGCGCTGCACTGTCAGAGGGTCAGTACTGAGGGAGTGCTAAACTGTCAGGGGGTCATAACTGAGGGAGTGCTGCACTGTCAGAGGGTCAGTGCTGAGGGTGTGCTACACTGTCAGAGGGTCAGTACTGAGGGAGTGCCGCACTGTCAGAGGGTCAGTACAGAGCGAGCGCTGCACTGTCAGAGGGTCAGTACTGAGGGTGTGCTACACTGTCAGAGGGTCAGTACTGAGGGAGTGCTGCACTGTCAGAGGGTCAGTGCTGAGGGGGTGCTGCACTGTCAGAGGGTCAGTACTGAGGGAGTGCTACACTGTCAGATGGTCAGTACTGAGGGAGTGCTACACTGTCAGATGGTCAGTACTGAGGGAGTGCCGCACTGTCAGAGGGTCAGTACTGAGGGTGTGCTACACTGTCAGAGGGTCAGTACTGAGGGAGTGCTGCACTGTCAGAGGGTCAGTGCTGAGGGGGTGCTGCACTGTCAGAGGGTCAGCACGGAGGGAGTGCCGCACTGTCAGAGGGTCAGTACTGAGGGAGTGCTACACTGTCAGATGGTCAGTACTGAGGGAGTGCCGCACTGTCAGAGGGTCAGTACTGAGGGAGTGCTGCACTGTCAGAGGGTCAGTACTGAGAGAGTGCTGCACTGTCAGAGGTCTGTACTGAGGGAGTGCCGCACTGTCAGAGGATCAGTACTGAGGGAGTGCTGCACTGTCAGAGGGTCAGTACTGAGGGAGTGCTGCACTGTCAGAGGGTCAGTACTGAGTGAGTGCTGCATTGTCAGAGGGTCAGTACTGAGGGAGTGCTGCACTGGCAGAGGGTCAGTAGTGAGAGAGTGCTGCATTGTCAGAGGGTCAGTACTGAGGGAGTGCTGCACTGTCAGAGGGTCAGTACTGAGGGAGTGCTGCACTGTCAGAGGGTCAGTACTGAGTGAGTGCTGCATTGTCAGAGGGTCAGTACTGAGGGAGTGCTGCACTGTCAGAGGGTCAGTACTGAGGGAGTGCCGCACTGTCAGAGGGTCATTACTGAGGGAGGGGCGCACTGACAGAGGGTGAGTACTGAGCGAGTGCTGCACTTTCAGAGGGTCAGTACTGAGGGAGTGCTGCACTGTCAGAGGGTCAGTGGAGAGGGAGTGCTGCACTGTCAGAGGGTCAGTACTGAGCGAGTGCTGCACTGTCAGAGGGTCAGTCCTGAGGGAGTGCCGCACTGTCAGAGGGTCAGTGGAGAGGGAGTGCTGCACTGTCAGAGGGTCAGTACTGAGGAAGTGCTGCACTGTCATAGGGTCAGTACAGAAGGAGTACCGCACTGTCAGAGGGTCAGTACTGAGGGAGTGCTGCACAGTCAGAGGGTCAGTACTGAGGGAGTGCCGCACTGTCAGGGGATCAGTACGGAGGGAGGGGCGCACTGTCAGAGGTTCTGTACTGAGGGAGTGCCGCACTGTCAGAGGGTCATTACTGAGGGAGGGGCGAACTGTCAGAGGGTCATTACTGAGGGAGGGGCGCACTGTCAGAGGGTCATGACTGAGGGAGGGGCGCACTGTCAGAGGGTCTGTACTGAGGGAGTGCAGCACTGTCAGAGGGTCAGTACTGAGGGAGTGCTGCACTGTCAGAGAGTCAGTACTGAGGGAGTGCTGCACTGCCAGAGGGTGAGTACTGAGCGAGTGCTGCACTGTCAGAAGGTCAGTACTGAGGGTGTGCTGCACTGTCAGAGGGTCAGTACTGAGGGTGTGCCGCACTGTCAGAGGGTCAGTGCTGAGGGAGTGCTGCACTGTCAGAGGGTCAGTACTGAGGGAGTGCCGCACTGTCAGAGGGTCAGTACTGAGGGAGTGCCGCACTGTCAGAGGGTCAGTACTGAGGGAGTGCCGCACTGTCAGAGGGTCAGTACTGAGGGAGTGCCGCACTGTCAGAGGGTCAGTACTGAGGGAGTGCCGCACTGTCAGAGGGTCAGTACTGAGGAAGTGCCGCACTGTCAGAGGGTCAGTACTGAGGGAGTGCCGCACTGTCAGAGGGTCAGTACTGAGGGAGTGCCGCACTGTCAGAGGGTCAGTACTGAGGGAGTGCCGCACTGTCAGAGGGTCAGTACTGAGGGAGTGCCGCACTGTCAGAGGGTCAGTACTGAGGGAGTGCCGCACTGTCAGAGGGTCATTAATAAGGGAGGGGCGCACTGTCAGAGGGTCATTGCTGAGGGAGGGGCGCACTGTCAGAGGGTCTGTACTGAGGGAGAGCAGCACTGTCAGAGGGTCAGTACTGAGGGAGTGCTGCACTGTCAGAGAGTCAGTACTGAGGGAGTGCTGCACTGCCAGAGGGTGAGGACTGAGCGAGTGCTGCACTGTCAGAAGGTCAGTACTGAGGGTGTGCTGCACTGTCAGAGGGTCAGTACTGAGGGTGTGCCGCACTGTCAGAGGGTCAGTACTGAGGGAGTGCTGCACTGTCAGAGGGTCAGTACTGAGGGAGTGCCGCACTGTCAGAGGGTCAGTACTGAGGGAGTGCCGCACTGTCAGAGGGTCAGTACTGAGGGAGTGCCGCACTGTCAGAGGGTCAGAACTGAGGGAGTGCCGCACTGTCAGAGGGTCAGTACTGAGGGAGTGCCGCACTGTCAGAGGGTCAGTACTGAGGGAGTGCCGCACTGTCAGAGGGTCAGTACTGAGGGAGTGCTGCACTGTCAGAGGGTCAGTACTGAGGGAGTGCCGCACTGTCAGTGGGTCAGGACTGAGGGAGCGCTGCGCTGTCAAAGGGTCAGTACTGAGGGAGTGCTGCACAGTCAGAGGGTCAGTACTGATGGAGTGCCGCACTGTCAGAGGGTCAGTACTGAGGGAGTGCTGCACAGTCACAGGGTCAGTACTGAGGGAGTGCTGCACTGTCAGAGGGTCAGTACTGAGGGAGTGCTGCACTGTCAGAGGGTCAGTACAGAGGAAGTGCTGCACTGTCATAGGGTCAGTACAGAAGGAGTACCGCACTGTCAGAGTGTCAGTACTGAGGGAGTGCTGCACTGTCAGGGGGTCAGTACGGAGGGAGGGGCGCACTGTCAGAGGGTCTGTACTGAGGGAGTGCCGCACTGTCAGAGGGTCATTACTGAGGGAGGGGCGCACTGTCAGAGGGTCATTACTGAGGGAGGGACGCATTGACAGAGGGTCTGTACTGAGGGAGTGCAGCACTGTCAGAGGGTCAGTACTGAGGGAGTGCTGCACTGCCAGAGGGTGAGTACTGAGCGAGTGCTGCACTTTGAGAAGGTCAGTACTGAGGGAGTGCTGCACTGTCAGAGGGTCAGTACTGAGGGTGTGCCGCACTGTCAGAGGGTCAGTACTGAGGGAGTGCTGCACTGTCAGGGGGTCATAACTGAGGGAGTGCTGCACTGTCAGAGGGTCAGTGCTGAGGGTGTGCTACACTGTCAGAGGGTCAGTACTGAGGGAGTGCTGCACTCTCAGAGGGTCAGTACTGAGGGGGTGCTGCACTGTCAGAGGGTCAGTACAGAGCGAGCGCTGCACTGTCAGAGGGTCAGTACTGAGCGAGCGCTGCACTGTCAGAGGGTCAGTACTGAGGGTGTGCTACACTGTCAGAGGGTCAGTACTGAGGGAGTGCTGCACTGTCAGAGGGTCAGTACTGAGGGAATGCTGCACTGTCAGAGGGTCAGTACTGAGCGAGCGCTGCACTGTCAGAGGGTCAGTACTGAGGGTGTGCTACACTGTCAGAGGGTAAGTACTGAGGGAGTGCTGCACTGTCAGAGGGTCAGCACGCAGGGAGTGCCGCACTGTCAGAGGGTCAATACTGAGGGAGTGCTGCACTGTCAGAGGGTCAGTACTGAGGGAGTGCCGCACTGTCAGAGGGTCAGTACTGAGGGAGTACTGCACTGTCAGAGAGTCAGTACTGAGGGAGTGCCGCACTGTCAGAGGGTCAGTACTGAGGGAGTGCTGCACTGTCAGATGGCCAGTATTGAGGGAGTGCCGCACTGTCAGAGGGTCAGTACTGAGGGAGTGCTGCACTGTCAGAGGGTCAGTACTGAGGGAGTGCTACACTGTCAGATGGTCAGTACTGAGGGAGTGCCGCACTGTCAGAGGGTCAGTACTGAGGGAGCGCTGAAATTGTCAGAGGGTCAGTGCTCAGGGAGTACTGCACTGTCAGAGAGTCAGTACTGAGGGAGTGCCGCACTGTCAGAGGGTGAGTACTGAGGGAGTGCTGCACTGGCAGAGGGTCAGTACTGAGAGAGTGCCGCACTGTCAGAGGGTCAGTACTGAGGGAGTGCCGCACTGTCAGAGGGTCATTACTGAGGGAGGGGCGCACTGACAGAGGGTGAGTACTGAGCGAGTGCTGCACTGTCAGAGGGTCAGTACTGAGGAAATGCTGCACTGTCAGAGGGTCAGTACTGAGGGAGTGCCGCACTGTCAGAGGGTCAGTACTGAGGGAGTGCTGCACTGGCAGAGGGTCAGTGCTGAGGGAGTGCCGCACTGTCAGAGGGTCAGTACTGAGGGAGTGCTGCACTGTCAGAGGGTCAGTACTGAGGGAGTGCTGCACTGTCAGAGGGTCAGCACTGAGGGAGTGCCGCACTGTCAGAGGGTCAGTACTGAGGGAGTGCTGCACTTTCAGAGGGTCAGTACTGAGGGAGTGCTGCACTGTCATAGGGTCAGTACAGAAGGAGTACCGCACTGTCAGAGGGTCAGTACTGAGGGAGCGCTGCACAGTCAGAGGGTCTGTACTGAGGGAGTGCCGCACTGTCAGAGGGTCATTACTGAGGGAGGGGCAAACTGTCAGAGGGTCATTACTGAGGGAGGGGCGCACTGTCAGAGGGTCATTACTGAGGGAGGGGCGCACTGTCAGAGGGTCAGTACTGAGGGAGTGCTGCACTGTCAGAGAGTCAGTGCTGAGGGAGTGCTGCACTGCCAGAGGGTGAGTACTGAGCGAGTGCTGCACTGTCAGAAGGTCAGTACTGAGGGAGTGCTGCACTGTCAGAGGGTCAGTACTGAGGGTGTGCCGCACTGTCAGAGGGTCAGTACAGAGGGAGTGCTGCACTGTCAGAGGGTCAGTACTGAGGGAGTGCCGCACTGTCAGAGGGTCAGTACTGAGGGAGTGCCGCACTGTCAGAGGGTCAGTACGGAGGGAGGGGCGCACTGTCAGAGGGTCTGTACTGAGGGAGTGCCGCACTGTCAGAGGGTCATTACTGAGGGAGGGGCGAACTGTCAGAGGGTCATTACTGAGGGAGGGTCGCACTGTCAGAGGGTCATTACTGAGGGTGGGGCGCACTGTCAGGGGGTCTATACTGAGGGAGTGCTGCACTGCCAGAGGGTGAGTACTGAGCGAGTGCTGCACTGTCAGAAGGTCAGTACTGAGGGAGTGCTGCACTGTCAGAGGGTCAGTACTGAGGGAGTGCCGCACTGTCAGAGGTTCAGTATGGAGGGAGTGCTGCACTGTCAGAGGCTCAGTACTGAGGGAGTGCCGCACTGTCAGAGGGTCAGTACTGAGGGAGTGCTGCACTGTCAGAGGGTCAGTACTGAGGGAGTGCCGCACTGTCAGAGGGTCAGTACGGAGGGAGTGCCGCACTGTCAGAGGGTCAGTACTGAGGGAGTGCTGCACTGTCAGAGTGTCAGTACTGAGGAAGTGCCGCACTGTCAGAGGGTCAGTACTGAGGGAGTGCCGCACTGTCAGAGGGTCAGTACTGAGGGCGTGCTGCACTGTCAGAGGGTCAGTACGGAGGGAGTGCTGCACTGTCAGAGTGTCAGTACGGAGGAAGTGCCGCACTGTCAGAGGGTCAGTACTGAGGGAGTGCCGCACTGTCAGAGGGTCAGTACTGAGCGAGTGCCGCATTGTCAGAGGGTCAGTCCTGAGGGAGTGCCGCACTGTCAGAGGGTCAGTACTGAGGGAGTGCCGCACTGTCAGAGGGTCAGTACTGAGGGAGTGCCGCACTGTCAGAGGGTCAGTACTGAGGGAGTGCTGCATTGTCAGAGGGCCAGTGGAGAGGGAGTGCTGCACTGTCAGAGGGTCAGTACTGAGGGAGCGCCGCACTGTCAGAGGGTCTGTACTGAGGGAGTGCAGCACTGTCAGAGGGTCAGTACTGAGGGAGTGCCGCACTGTCAGAGGGTCAGTACTGAGGGAGTGCCGCACTGTAGGAGGGTCAGTACTGAGGGAGTGCTGCACTGTCAGAGAGTCAGTACTGAGGGAGTGCTGCACTGCCAGAGGGTGAGTACTGAGGGTGTGCTGCACTGTCAGAGGGTCAGTACTGAGGGTGTGCCGCACTGTCAGAGGGTCAGTGCTGAGGGAGTGCTGCACTGTCAGAGGGTCAGTACTGAGGGAGTGCCGCACTGTCAGAGGGTCAGTACTGAGGGAGTGCCGCACTGTCAGAGGGTCAGTACTGAGGGAGTGCCGCACTGTCAGAGGGTCAGTACTGAGGGAGTGCCGCACTGTCAGAGGGTCAGTACTGAGGGAGTGCCGCACTGTCAGAGGGTCAGTACTGAGGAAGTGCCGCACTGTCAGAGGGTCAGTACTGAGGGAGTGCCGCACTGTCAGAGGGTCAGTACTGAGGGAGTGCCGCACTGTCAGAGGGTCAGTACTGAGGGAGTGCCGCACTGTCAGAGGGTCAGTACTGAGGGAGTGCCGCACTGTCAGAGGGTCAGTACTGAGGGAGTGCCGCACTGTCAGAGGGTCATTAATAAGGGAGGGGCGCACTGTCAGAGGGTCATTACTGAGGGAGGGGCGCACTGTCAGAGGGTCTGTACTGAGGGAGAGCAGCACTGTCAGAGGGTCAGTACTGAGGGAGTGCTGCACTGTCAGAGAGTCAGTACTGAGGGAGTGCTGCACTGCCAGAGGGTGAGGACTGAGCGAGTGCTGCACTGTCAGAAGGTCAGTACTGAGGGTGTGCTGCACTGTCAGAGGGTCAGTACTGAGGGTGTGCCGCACTGTCAGAGGGTCAGTACTGAGGGAGTGCTGCACTGTCAGAGGGTCAGTACTGAGGGAGTGCCGCACTGTCAGAGGGTCAGTACTGAGGGAGTGCCGCACTGTCAGAGGGTCAGTACTGAGGGAGTGCTGCACAGTCACAGGGTCAGTACTGAGGGAGTGCTGCACTGTCAGAGGGTCAGTACTGAGGGAGTGCTGCACTGTCAGAGGGTCAGTACAGAGGAAGTGCTGCACTGTCATAGGGTCAGTACAGAAGGAGTACCGCACTGTCAGAGTGTCAGTACTGAGGGAGTGCTGCACTGTCAGGGGGTCAGTACGGAGGGAGGGGCGCACTGTCAGAGGGTCTGTACTGAGGGAGTGCCGCACTGTCAGAGGGTCATTACTGAGGGAGGGGCGCACTGTCAGAGGGTCATTACTGAGGGAGGGACGCACTGACAGAGGGTCTGTACTGAGGGAGTGCAGCACTGTCAGAGGGTCAGTACTGAGGGAGTGCTGCACTGCCAGAGGGTGAGTACTGAGCGAGTGCTGCACTTTGAGAAGGTCAGTACTGAGGGAGTGCTGCATTGTCAGGGGGTCAGTACGGAGGGAGGGGCGCACTGTCAGAGGGTCTGTACTGAGGGAGTGCCGCACTGTCAGAGGGTCATTACTGAGGGAGGGGCGAACTGTCAGAGGGTCATTACTGAGGGAGGGGCGCACTGTCAGAGGGTCATTACTGAGGGAGGGACGCACTGTCAGAGGGTCAGTACTGAGGGTGTGCCGCACTGTCAGAGGGTCAGTACTGAGGGAGTGCCGCACTGTCAGAGGGTCAGTACTGAGGGAGTGCCGCACTGTCAGAGGGTCAGTACTGAGGGAGTGCCGCACTGTCAGAGGGTCAGTACTGAGGGAGGGGCGCACTGTCAGAGGGTCATTACTGAGGGAGGGGCGCACTGTCAGAGGGTCAGTACTGAGGGAGTGCTGCACTGTCAGAGAGTCAGTGCTGAGGGAGTGCTGCACTGCCAGAGGGTGAGTACTGAGCGAGTGCTGCACTGTCAGAAGGTCAGTACTGAGGGAGTGCTGCACTGTCAGAGGGTCAGTACTGAGGGTGTGCCGCACTGTCAGAGGGTCAGTACAGAGGGAGTGCTGCACTGTCAGAGGGTCAGTACTGAGGGAGTGCCGCACTGTCAGAGGGTCAGTACTGAGGGAGCGCTGCACTGTCAGAGGGTCAGTACTGAGGGAGTGCCGCACTGTCAGAGGGTCAGTACGGAGGGAGGGGCGCACTGTCAGAGGGTCTGTACTGAGGGAGTGCCGCACTGTCAGAGGGTCATTACTGAGGGAGGGGCGAACTGTCAGAGGGTCATTACTGAGGGAGGGTCGCACTGTCAGAGGGTCATTACTGAGGGTGGGGCGCACTGTCAGAGGGTCTATACTGAGGGAGTGCTGCACTGCCAGAGGGTGAGTACTGAGCGAGTGCTGCACTGTCAGAAGGTCAGTACTGAGGGAGTGCTGCACTGTCAGAGGGTCAGTACTGAGGGAGTGCCGCACTGTCAGAGGGTCAGTACTGAGGGAGTGCTGCACTGTCAGAGTGTCAGTACTGAGGAAGTGCCGCACTGTCAGAGGGTCAGTACTGAGGGAGTGCCGCACTGTCAGAGGGTCAGTACTGAGGGCGTGCTGCACTGTCAGAGGGTCAGTACGGAGGGAGTGCTGCACTGTCAGAGTGTCAGTACTGAGGAAGTGCCGCACTGTCAGAGGGTCAGTACTGAGGGAGTGCCGCACTGTCAGAAGGTCAGTACTGAGGGAGTGCCGCACTGTAGGAGGGTCAGTACTGAGGGAGTGCCGCACTGTCAGAGGGTCAGTACTGAGGGAGTGCCGCATTGTCAGAGGGTCAGTCCTGAGGGAGTGCCGCACTGTCAGAGGGTCAGTACTGAGGGAGTGCCGCACTGTCAGAGGGTCAGTACTGAGGGAGTGCCGCACTGTCAGAGGGTCAGTACTGAGGGAGTGCTGCATTGTCAGAGGGCCAGTGGAGAGGGAGTGCTGCACTGTCAGAGGGTCAGTACTGAGGGAGCGCCGCACTGTCAGAGGGTCTGTACTGAGGGAGTGCAGCACTGTCAGAGGGTCAGTACTGAGGGAGTGCTGCACTGTCAGAGAGTCAGTACTGAGGGAGTGCTGCACTGCCAGAGGGTGAGTACTGAGCGAGTGCTGCACTGTCAGAAGGTCAGTACTGAGGGTGTGCTGCACTGTCAGAGGGTCAGTACTGAGGGTGTGCCGCACTGTCAGAGGGTCAGTGCTGAGGGAGTGCTGCACTGTCAGAGGGTCAGTACTGAGGGAGTGCCGCACTGTCAGAGGGTCAGTACTGAGGGAGTGCCGCACTGTCAGAGGGTCAGTACTGAGGGAGTGCCGCACTGTCAGAGGGTCAGTTCTGAGGGAGTGCCGCACTGTCAGAGGGTCAGTACTGAGGGAGTGCCGCACTGTCAGAGGGTCAGTACTGAGGAAGTGCCGCACTGTCAGAGGGTCAGTACTGAGGGAGTGCCGCACTGTCAGAGGGTCAGTACTGAGGGAGTGCCGCACTGTCAGAGGGTCAGTACTGAGGGAGTGCCGCACTGTCAGAGGGTCAGTACTGAGGGAGTGCCGCACTGTCAGAGGGTCAGTACTGAGGGAGTGCCGCACTGTCAGAGGGTCATTAATAAGGGAGGGGCGCACTGTCAGAGGGTCATTACTGAGGGAGGGGCGCACTGTCAGAGGGTCTGTACTGAGGGAGAGCAGCACTGTCAGAGGGTCAGTACTGAGGGAGTGCTGCACTGTCAGAGAGTCAGTACTGAGGGAGTGCTGCACTGCCAGAGGGTGAGGACTGAGCGAGTGCTGCACTGTCAGAAGGTCAGTACTGAGGGTGTGCTGCACTGTCAGAGGGTCAGTACTGAGGGTGTGCCGCACTGTCAGAGGGTCAGTACTGAGGGAGTGCTGCACTGTCAGAGGGTCAGTACTGAGGGAGTGCCGCACTGTCAGAGGGTCAGTACTGAGGGAGTGCCGCACTGTCAGAGGGTCAGTACTGAGGGAGTGCCGCACTGTCAGAGGGTCAGTACTGAGGGAGTGCCGCACTGTCAGAGGGTCAGTACTGAGGGAGTGCCGCACTGTCAGAGGGTCAGTACTGAGGGAGTGCCGCACTGTCAGAGGGTCAGTACTGAGGGAGTGCTGCACTGTCAGAGGGTCAGTACTGAGGGAGTGCCGCACTGTCAGTGGGTCAGGACTGAGGGAGCGCTGCGCTGTCAAAGGGTCAGTACTGAGGGAGTGCTGCACAGTCAGAGGGTCAGTACTGATGGAGTGCCGCACTGTCAGAGGGTCAGTACTGAGGGAGTGCTGCACAGTCACAGGGTCAGTACTGAGGGAGTGCTGCACTGTCAGAGGGTCAGTACTGAGGGAGTGCTGCACTGTCAGAGGGTCAGTACAGAGGAAGTGCTGCACTGTCATAGGGTCAGTACAGAAGGAGTACCGCACTGTCAGAGTGTCAGTACTGAGGGAGTGCTGCACTGTCAGGGGGTCAGTACGGAGGGAGGGGCGCACTGTCAGAGGGTCTGTACTGAGGGAGTGCCGCACTGTCAGAGGGTCATTACTGAGGGAGGGGCGCACTGTCAGAGGGTCATTACTGAGGGAGGGACGCACTGACAGAGGGTCTGTACTGAGGGAGTGCAGCACTGTCAGAGGGTCAGTACTGAGGGAGTGCTGCACTGCCAGAGGGTGAGTACTGAGCGAGTGCTGCACTTTGAGAAGGTCAGTACTGAGGGAGTGCTGCACTGTCAGGGGGTCAGTACGGTGGGAGGGGCGCACTGTCAGAGGGTCTGTACTGAGGGAGTGCCGCACTGTCAGAGGGTCATTACTGAGGGAGGGGCGAACTGTCAGAGTGTCAGTACTGAGGAAGTGCCGCACTGTCAGAAGGTCAGTACTGAGGGAGTGCCGCACTGTAGGAGGGTCAGTACTGAGGGAGTGCCGCACTGTCAGAGGGTCAGTACTGAGGGAGTGCCGCACTGTCAGAGGGTCAGTACTGAGGGAGTGCCGCACTGTCAGAGGGTCAGTACTGAGGGAGTGCTGCATTGTCAGAGGGCCAGTGGAGAGGGAGTGCTGCACTGTCAGAGGGTCAGTACTGAGGGAGCGCCGCACTGTCAGAGGGTCTGTACTGAGGGAGTGCAGCACTGTCAGAGGGTCAGTACTAAGGGAGTGCTGCACTGTCAGAGAGTCAGTACTGAGGGAGTGCTGCACTGCCAGAGGGTGAGTACTGAGCGAGTGCTGCACTGTCAGAAGGTCAGTACTGAGGGTGTGCTGCACTGTCAGAGGGTCAGTGCTGAGGGAGTGCTGCACTGTCAGAGGGTCAGTACTGAGGGAGTGCCGCACTGTCAGAGGGTCAGTACTGAGGGAGTGCCGCACTGTCAGAGGGTCAGTACTGAGGGAGTGCCGCACTGTCAGAGGGTCAGTACTGAGGGAGTGCCGCACTGTCAGAGGGTCAGTACTGAGGGAGTGCCGCACTGTCAGAGGGTCAGTACTGAGGAAGTGCCGCACTGTCAGAGGGTCAGTACTGAGGGAGTGCCGCACTGTCAGAGGGTCAGTACTGAGGGAGTGCCGCACTGTCAGAGGGTTAGTACTGAGGGAGTGCCGCACTGTCAGAGGGTCAGTACTGAGGGAGTGCCGCACTGTCAGAGGGTCAGTACTGAGGGAGTGCCGCACTGTCAGAGGGTCATTAATAAGGGAGGGGTGCACTGTCAGAGGGTCATTACTGAGGGAGGTGCGCACTGTCAGAGGGTCTGTACTGAGGGAGAGCAGCACTGTCAGAGGGTCAGTACTGAGGGAGTGCTGCACTGTCAGAGAGTCAGTACTGAGGGAGTGCTGCACTGCCAGAGGGTGAGGACTGAGCGAGTGCTGCACTGTCAGAAGGTCAGTACTGAGGGTGTGCTGCACTGTCAGAGGGTCAGTACTGAGGGTGTGCCGCACTGTCAGAGGGTCAGTACTGAGGGAGTGCTGCACTGTCAGAGGGTCAGTACTGAGGGAGTGCCGCACTGTCAGAGGGTCAGTACTGAGGGAGTGCCGCACTGTCAGAGGGTCAGTACTGAGGGAGTGCCGCACTGTCAGAGGGTCAGTACTGAGGGCGTGCCGCACTGTCAGAGGGTCAGTACTGAGGGAGTGCTGCACTGTCAGAGGGTCAGTACTGAGGGAGTGCCGCACTGTCAGTGGGTCAGGACTGAGGGAGCGCTGCGCTGTCAAAGGGTCAGTACTGAGGGAGTGCTGCACAGTCAGAGGGTCAGTACTGATGGAGTGCCGCACTGTCAGAGGGTCAGTACTGAGGGAGTGCTGCACAGTCACAGGGTCAGTACTGAGGGAGTGCTGCACTGTCAGAGGGTCAGTACTGAGGGAGTGCTGCACTGTCAGAGGGTCAGTACAGAGGAAGTGCTGCACTGTCATAGGGTCAGTACAGAAGGAGTACCGCACTGTCAGAGTGTCAGTACTGAGGGAGTGCTGCACTGTCAGGGGGTCAGTACGGAGGGAGGGGCGCACTGTCAGAGAGTCTGTACTGAGGGAGTGCCGCACTGTCAGAGGGTCATTACTGAGGGAGGGGCGAACTGTCAGAGAGTCATTACTGAGGGAGGGGCACACTGTCAGAGGGTCATTACTGAGGGAGGGACGTACTGACAGAGGGTCTGTACTGAGGGAGTGCAGCACTGTCAGAGGGTCAGTACTGAGGGAGTGCTACACTGCCAGAGGGTGAGTACTGAGCGAGTGCTGCACTTTGAGAAGGTCAGTACTGAGGGAGTGCTACACTGTCAGAGGGTCAGTACTGAGGGTGTGCCGCACTGTCAGAGGGTCAGTACTGAGGGAGTGCTGCACTGTCAGGGGGTCATAACTGAGGGAGTGCTGCACTGTCAGAGGGTCAGTGCTGAGGGTGTGCTACACTGTCAGAGGGTCAGTACTGAGGGAGTGCTGCACTCTCAGAGGGTCAGTACTGAGGGGGTGCTGCACTGTCAGAGGGTCAGTACAGAGCGAGCGCTGCACTGTCAGAGGGTCAGTACTGAGCGAGCGCTGCACTGTCAGAGGGTCAGTACTGAGGGTGTGCTACACTGTCAGAGGGTCAGTACTGAGGGAGTGCTGCACTGTCAGAGGGTCAGTACTGAGGGAATGCTGCACTGTCAGAGGGTCAGTACTGAGCGAGCGCTGCACTGTCAGAGGGTCAGTACTGAGGGTGTGCTACACTGTCAGAGGGTCAGTACTGAGGGAGTGCTGCACTGTCAGAGGGTCAGCACGTAGGGAGTGCCGCACTGTCAGAGGGTCAATACTGAGGGAGTGCTGCACTGTCAGAGGGTCAGTACTGAGGGAGTGCCGCACTGTCAGAGGGTCAGTACTGAGGGAGTACTGCACTGTCAGAGAGTCAGTACTGAGGGAGTGCCGCACTGTCAGAGGGTCAGTACTGAGGGAGTGCTGCACTGTCAGATGGCCAGTATTGAGGGAGTGCCGCACTGTCAGAGGGTCAGTACTGAGGGAGTGCTGCACTGTCAGAGGGTCAGTACTGATGGAGTGCTACACTGTCAGATGGTCAGTACTGAGGGAGTGCCGCACTGTCAGAGGGTCAGTACTGAGGGAGCGCTGATCTGTCAGAGGGTCAGTACTCAGGGAGTACTGCACTGTCAGAGAGTCAGTACTGAGGGAGTGCCGCACTATCAGAGGGTGAGTACTGAGGGAGTGCTGCACTGGCAGAGGGTCAGTACTGAGAGAGTGCCGCACTGTCAGAGGGTCAGTACTGAGGGAGTGCCGCACTGTCAGAGGGTCATTACTGAGGGAGGGGCGCACTGACAGAGGGTGAGTACTGAGCGAGTGCTGCACTGTCAGAGGGTCAGTACTGAGGAAATGCTGCACTGTCAGAGGGTCAGTACTGAGGGAGTGCCGCACTGTCAGAGGGTCAGTACTGAGGGAGTGCTGCACTGTCAGAGGGTCATTACTGAGGGAGGGGCGAACTGTCAGAGAGTCATTACTGAGGGAGGGGCACACTGTCAGAGGGTCATTACTGAGGGAGGGACGTACTGACAGAGGGTCTGTACTGAGGGAGTGCAGCACTGTCAGAGGGTCAGTACTGAGGGAGTGCTACACTGCCAGAGGGTGAGTACTGAGCGAGTGCTGCACTTTGAGAAGGTCAGTACTGAGGGAGTGCTGCACTGTCAGAGGGTCAGTACTGAGGGTGTGCCGCACTGTCAGAGGGTCAGTAATGAGGGAGTGCTGCACTGTCAGGGGGTCATAACTGAGGGAGTGCTGCACTGTCAGAGGGTCAGTGCTGAGGGTGTGCTACACTGTCAGAGGGTCAGTACTGAGGGAGTGCTGCACTCTCAGAGGGTCAGTACTGAGGGGGTGCTGCACTGTCAGAGGGTCAGTACAGAGCGAGCGCTGCACTGTCAGAGGGTCAGTACTGAGCGAGCGCTGCACTGTCAGAGGGTCAGTACTGAGGGTGTGCTACACTGTCAGAGGGTCAGTACTGAGGGAGTGCTGCACTGTCAGAGGGTCATTACTGAGGGAATGCTGCACTGTCAGAGGGTCAGTACTGAGCGAGCGCTGCACTGTCAGAGGGTCAGTACTGAGGGTGTGCTACACTGTCAGAGGGTCAGTACTGAGGGAGTGCTGCACTGTCAGAGGGTCAGCACGTAGGGAGTGCCGCACTGTCAGAGGGTCAATACTGAGGGAGTGCTGCACTGTCAGAGGGTCAGTACTGAGGGAGTGCCGCACTGTCAGAGGGTCAGTACTGAGGGAGTGCTGCACTGTCAGATGGCCAGTATTGAGGGAGTGCCGCACTGTCAGAGGGTCAGTACTGAGGGAGTGCTGCACTGTCAGAGAGTCAGTACTGAGGGAGTGCCGCACTGTCAGAGGGTCAGTACTGAGGGAGTGCTGCACTGTCAGATGGCCAGTATTGAGGGAGTGCCGCACTGTCAGAGGGTCAGTACTGAGGGAGTGCTGCATTGTCAGAGGGTCAGTACTGATGGAGTGCTACACTGTCAGATGGTCAGTACTGAGGGAGTGCCGCACTGTCAGAGGGTCAGTACTGAGGGAGCGCTGATCTGTCAGAGGGTCAGTACTCAGGGAGTACTGCACTGTCAGAGAGTCAGTACTGAGGGAGTGCCGCACTATCAGAGGGTGAGTACTGAGGGAGTGCTGCACTGGCAGAGTGTCAGTACTGAGAGAGTGCCGCACTGTCAGAGGGTCAGTACTGAGGGAGTGCCGCACTGTCAGAGGGTCATTACTGAGGGAGGGGCGCACTGACAGAGGGTGAGTACTGAGCGAGTGCTGCACTGTCAGAGGGTCAGTACTGAGGAAATGCTGCACTGTCAGAGGGTCAGTACTGAGGGAGTGCCGCACTGTCAGAGGGTCAGTACTGAGGGAGTGCTGCACTGGCAGAGGGTCAGTGCTGAGGGAGTGCCGCACTGTCAGAGGGTCAGTACTGAGGGAGTGCTGCACTGTCAGAGGGTCAGTACTGAGGGAGTGCTGCACTGTCAGAGGGTCAGCACTGAGGGAGTGCCGCACTGTCAGAGGGTCAGTACTGAGGGAGTGCTGCACTTTCAGAGGGTCAGTACTGAGGGAGTGCTGCACTGTCAGAGGGTCAGTACAGAAGGAGTACCGCACTGTCAGAGGGTCAGTACTGAGGGAGCGCTGCACAGTCAGAGGGTCTGTACTGAGGGAGTGCCGCACTGTCAGAGGGTCATTACTGAGGGAGGGGCAAACTGTCAGAGGGTCATTACTGAGGGAGGGGCGCACTGTCAGAGGGTCATTACTGAGGGAGGGGCGCACTGTCAGAGGGTCAGTACTGAGGGAGTGCTGCACTGTCAGAGAATCAGTGCTGAGGGAGTGCTGCACTGCCAGAGGGTGAGTACTGAGCGAGTGCTGCACTGTCAGAAGGTCAGTACTGAGGGAGTGCTGCACTGTCAGAGGGTCAGTACTGAGGGTGTGCCGCACTGTCAGAGGGTCAGTACAGAGGGAGTGCTGCACTGTCAGAGGGTCAGTACTGAGGGAGTGCCGCACTGTCAGAGGGTCAGTACTGAGGGAGCGCTGCACTGTCAGAGGGTCAGTACTGAGGGAGTGCCGCACTGTCAGAGGGTCAGTACTGAGGGAGTACCGCACTGTCAGAGGGTGAGTACTGAGGGAGTGCCGCACTGTCAGAGGGTCAGTACGGAGGGAGGGGCGCACTGTCAGAGGGTCTGTACTGAGGGAGTGCCGCACTGTCAGAGGGTCATTACTGAGGGAGGGGCGAACTGTCAGAGGGTCATTACTGAGGGAGGGTCGCACTGTCAGAGGGTCATTACTGAGGGTGGGGCGCACTGTCAGAGGGTCTATACTGAGGGAATGCAGCACTGTCAGAGGGTCAGTACTGAGGGAGTGCCGCACTGTCAGAGGGTCAGTATGGAGGGAGTGCTGCACTGTCAGAGGCTCAGTACTGAGGGAGTGCCGCACTGTCAGAGGGTCAGTACTGAGGGAGTGCTGCACTGTCAGAGGGTCAGTACTGAGGGAGTGCCGCACTGTCAGAGGGTCAGTACGGAGGGAGTGCCGCACTGTCAGAGGGTCAGTACTGAGGGAGTGCTGCACTGTCAGAGTGTCAGTACTGAGGAAGTGCCGCACTGTCAGAGGGTCAGTACTGAGGGAGTGCCGCACTGTCAGAGGGTCAGTACTGAGGGAGTGCTGCACTGTCAGAGGGTCAGTACGGAGGGAGTGCTGCACTGTCAGAGTGTCAGTACTGAGGAAGTGCCGCACTGTCAGAGGGTCAGTACTGAGGGAGTGCCGCACTGTCAGAAGGTCAGTACTGAGGGAGTGCCGCACTGTAGGAGGGTCAGTACTGAGGGAGTGCCGCACTGTCAGAGGGTCAGCACTGAGGGAGTGCCGCATTGTCAGAGGGTCAGTCCTGAGGGAGTGCCGCGCTGTCAGAGGGTCAGTACTGAGGGAGTGCCGCACTGTCAGAGGGTCAGTACTGAGGGAGTGCCGCACTGTCAGAGGGTCAGTACTGAGGGAGTGCTGCATTGTCAGAGGGCCAGTGGAGAGGGTGTGCTGCACTGTCAGAGGGTCAGTACTGAGGGAGCGCCGCACTGTCAGAGGGTCAGTACTGAGGGAGTGCCACACTGTCAGAGGGTCAGTACTGAGGAAGTGCTGCACTGTCATAGGGTCAGTACTGAGGGAGTGCCGCACTGTCAGGGGGTCAGTAGGGAGGGAGGGGCGCACTGTCAGAGGGTCTGTACTGAGGGAGTTCCGCACTGTCAGAGGGTCAGTACTGAGGGAGGGGCGAACTGTCAGAGGGTCATTACTGAGGGAGGGGCGCTCTGTCAGAGGGTCATTACTGAGGGAGGGGCGCACTGTCAGAGGGTCAGTACTGAGGGAGCGCTGCACTGCCAGAGGGTGAGTACTGAGCGAGTGCTGCACTGTCAGAAGGTCAGTACTGAGGGAGTGCCGCATTGTCAGGGGGTCAGTAGGGAGGGAGGGGCGCACTGTCAGAGGGTCTGTACTGAGGGAGTTCCGCACTGTCAGAGGGTCAGTACTGAGGGAGGGGCGAACTGTCAGAGGGTCATTACTGAGGGAGGGGCGCTCTGTCAGAGGGTCATTACTGAGGGAGGGGCGAACTGTCAGCGGGTCATTACTGAGGGAGGGGTGCACGGCAGAGGGTCTATACTGAGGGAGTGCAGCACTGTCAGAGGGTCAGTACTGAGGGAGTGCTGCACTGCCAGAGGGTGAGTACTGAGCGAGTGCTGCACTGTCAGAAGGTCAGTACTGAGGGAGTGCTGCACTGTCAGAAGGTCAGTACTGAGGGAGTGCTGCACTGTCAGAGGGGCAGTGCTGAGGGAATACCGCACTGTCAGAGGGTCAGTACTGAGGGACTGCTGCACTGTCAGAGGGTCAGTACTGACGGATTGCTGCACTGTCAGAGGGTCAGTACTGAGGGAGTGCTGCACTGTCAGAGGGTCAGCACGGAGGGAGTGCCGCACTGTCAGAGTGTCAGTACTGAGGGAGTGCTGCACTGTCAGAGGGTCAGTACTGAGGGAGTGCTGCACTGTCAGAGGGTCTGAACTGAGGGAGTGCTGCACTGCCAGAGGGTCAGTATGGAGGGAGTGCTGCACTGTCAGAGGGTCAGTACTGAGGGAGTACCGCACTGTCAGAGGGTCAGTACTGAGGGAGTGCCGCACTGTCAGTGAGTCAGTACTGAGGGAGTGCTGCACTGTCAGAGGGTGAGTACTTAGTGAGTGCCGCACTGTCAGAGGGTCAGTACTGAGAGAGTGCCGCACTGTCAGAGGGTCAGTATTGAGGGAGTGCCGCACTGTCAGAGGGTCAGTACTGAGGGAGTGCCGCACTGTCAGTGAGTCAGTACTGAGGGAGTGCTGCACTGTCAGAGGGTGAGTACTGAGGGAGTGCTGCACTTTCAGAGGGTCAGTACTGTGGGAGTGCTGCACTGTCAGAGGGTCAGTGGAGAGGGAGTGCTGCACTGTCAGAGTGTCAGTACTGAGCGAGTGCTGCACTGTCAGAGGGTCAGTCCTGAGGGAGTACCGCACTGTCAGAGGGTCAGTGGAGAGGGAGTGCTGCACTGTCAGAGGGTCAGTACTGAGGAAGTGCTGCACTGTCATAGGGTCAGTACAGAAGGAGTACCGCACTGTCAGAGGGTCAGTACTGAGGGAGTGCCGCACTGTCAGGGGATCAGTGCGGAGGGAGGGGCGCACTGTCTGAGGGTCTGTACTGAGGGAGAGCCGCACTGTCAGAGGGTCATTACTGAGGGAGGGGCGAACTGTCAGAGGGTCATTACTGAGGGAGGGGCGCACTGTCAGAGGGTCATTACTGAGGGAGGGGCGCACTGTCAGAGGGTCTGTACTGAGGGAGTGCAGCACTGTCAGGGGGTCAGTACTGAGGGAGTGCTGCACTGTCAGAGGGTCAGTACTGAGGGAGTGCCGCACTGTCAGAGGGTCAGTACTGAGGGAGCGCTGCACTGTCAGAGGGTCAGTATGGAGGGAGTGCTGCACTGTCAGAGTGTCAGTACTGAGGGAGTGCCGCACTGTCAGAGGGTCAGTACTGAGGGAGTGCTGCATTGTCAGAGGGTCAGTGGAGAGGGAGTGCTGCACTGTCATAGGTTCAGTACAGAAGGAGTACCGCACTGTCAGAGGGTCAGTACTGAGGGAGTGCTGCACTGTCAGGGGGTCAGTACGGAGGGAGGGGCGCACTGTCAGAGGGTCTGTACTGAGGGAGTGCCGCACTGTCAGAGGGTCATTACTGAGGGAGGGGCGAACTGTCAGAGGGTCATTACTGAGGGAGGGGCGCACTGTCAGAGGGTCATTACTGAGGGAGGGACGCACTGTCAGAGGGTCAGTACTGAGAGAGTGCTGCACTGTCAGAGGGTCAGTACTGAGGGTGTGCCGCACTGTCAGAGGGTCAGTACTGAGGGAGTGCTGCACTGTCATGGGGTCATAACTGAGGGAGTGCTGCACTGTCAGAGGGTCAGTGCTGAGGGTGTGCTACACTGTCAGAGGGTCAGTACTGAGCGAGTGCTGCACTGTCAGAGGGTCAGTACTGGGGGGGTGCTGCACTGTCAGAGTGTCAGTACAGAGCGAGCGCTGCACTGTCATAGGGTCAGTACTGAGCGAGCGCTGCACTGTCAGAGGGTCAGTACTGAGGGTGTGCTACACTGTCAGAGGGTGAGTACTGAGGGAGTGCTGCACTGTCAGAGGGTCAGTACTGAGGGAATGCTGCACTGTCAGAGGGTCAGTACTGAGCGAGCGCTGCACTGTCAGAGGGTCAGTACTGAGGGTGTGCTACACTGTCAGAGGGTCAGTACTGAGGGAGTGCTGCACTGTCAGAGGGTCAGTACTGAGGGTGTGCTACACTGTCAGAGGGTAAGTACTGAGGGAATGCTGCACTGTCAGAGGGTCAGTACTGAGGGTGTGCTACACTGTCAGAGGGTCAGTACTGAGGGAGTGCTGCACTGTCAGAGGGTCAGTACTGAGGGAGTGCTGCACTGTCAGAGGGTCAGTACTGAGGGAGTGCTGCACTGTCAGAGGGTCAGTACTGAGGGAGTGCTGCACTATCAGAGTGTCAGTACTGAGGGAATGCTGCACTGTCAGAGAGTCAGTACTGAGGGAGTGCTGCACTGTCAGATGGCCAGTATTGAGGGAGTGCTGCACTGTCAGAGGGTCAGTACTGAGGGAGTGCTGCACTGTCAGAGTGTCAGTACTGAGGAAGTGCCGCACTGTCAGAGGGTCAGTACTGAGGGAGTGCCGCACTGTCAGAGGGTCAGTACTGAGGGAGTGCTGCACTGTCAGAGTGTCAGTACTGAGGAAGTGCCGCACTGTCAGAGGGTCAGTACTGAGGGAGTGCCGCACTGTCAGAAGGTCAGTACTGAGGGAGTGCCGCACTGTAGGAGGGTCAGTACTGAGGGAGTGCCGCACTGTCAGAGGGACAGCACTGAGGGAGTGCCGCATTGTCAGAGGGTCAGTCCTGAGGGAGTGCCGCACTGTCAGAGGGTCAGTACTGAGGGAGTGCCGCACTGTCAGAGGGTCAGTACTGAGGGAGTGCCGCACTGTCAGAGGGTCAGTACTGAGGGAGTGCTGCATTGTCAGAGGGCCAGTGGAGAGGGAGTGCTGCACTGTCAGAGGGTCAGTACTGAGGGAGCGCCGCACTGTCAGAGGGTCAGTGCTGAGGGAGTGCCGCACTGTCAGAGGGTCAGTACTGAGGAAGTGCTGCACTGTCATAGGGTCAGTACTGAGGGAGTGCCGCACTGTCAGGGGGTCAGTAGGGAGGGAGGGGCGCACTGTCAGAGGGTCTGTACTGAGGGAGTTCCGCACTGTCAGAGGGTCAGTACTGAGGGAGGGGCGAACTGTCAGAGGGTCATTACTGAGGGAGGGGCGCTCTGTCAGAGGGTCATTACTGAGGGAGGGGCGCACTGTCAGAGGGTCAGTACTGAGGGAGCGCTGCACTGCCAGAGGGTGAGTACTGAGCGAGTGCTGCACTGTCAGAAGGTCAGTACTGAGGGAGTGCCGCATTGTCAGAGGGTCATTACTGAGGGAGGGGCGAACTGTCAGCGGGTCAGTACTGAGGGAGGGGCGCACGGCAGAGGGTCTATACTGAGGGAGTGCAGCACTGTCAGAGGGTCAGTACTGAGGGTGTGCTGCACTGCCAGAGGGTGAGTACTGAGCGAGTGCTGCACTGTCAGAAGGTCAGTACTGAGGGAGTGCTGCACTGTCAGAAGGTCAGTACTGAGGGAGTGCTGCACTGTCAGAGGGGCAGTGCTGAGGGAATACCGCACTGTCAGAGGGTCAGTACTGAGGGAGTGCTGCACTGTCAGAGGGTCAGTACTGAGGGATTGCTGCACTGTCAGAGGGTCAGTACTGAGGGAGTGCTGCACTGTCAGAGGGTCAGCACGGAGGGAGTGCCGCACTGTCAGAGTGTCAGTACTGAGGGAGTGCTGCACTGTCAGAGGGTCAGTACTGAGGGAGTGCTGCACTGTCAGAGGGTCAGAACTGAGGGAGTGCTGCACTGCCAGAGGGTCAGTATGGAGGGAGTGCTGCACTGTCAGAGGGTCAGTACTGAGGGAGTACCGCACTGTCAGAGGGTCAGTACTGAGGGAGTGCCGCACTGTCAGAGGGTGAGTACTTAGTGAGTGCCGCACTGTCAGAGGGTCAGTACTGAGAGAGTGCCGCACTGTCAGAGGGTCAGTATTGAGGGAGTGCCGCACTGTCAGAGGGTCAGTACTGAGGGAGTGCCGCACTGTCAGTGAGTCAGTACTGAGGGAGTGCTGCACTGTCAGAGGGTGAGTACTGAGGGAGTGCTGCACTTTCAGAGGGTCAGTACTGAGGGAGTGCTGCACTGTCAGAGGGTCAGTGGAGAGGGAGTGCTGCACTGTCAGAGGGTCAGTACTGAGCGAGTGCTGCACTGTCAGAGGGTCAGTCCTGAGGGAGTGCCGCACTGTCAGAGGGTCAGTGGAGAGGGAGTGCTGCACTGTCAGAGGGTCAGTACTGAGGAAGTGCTGCACTGTCATAGGGTCAGTACAGAAGGAGTACCGCACTGTCAGAGGGTCAGTACTGAGGGAGTGCCGCACTGTCAGGGGATCAGTGCGGAGGGAGGGGCGCACTGTCAGAGGGTCTGTACTGAGGGAGAGCCGCACTGTCAGAGGGTCATTACTGAGGGAGGGGCGAACTGTCAGAGGGTCATTACTGAGGGAGGGGCGCACTGTCAGAGGGTCATTACTGAGGGAGGGGCGCACTGTCAGAGGGTCTGTACTGAGGGAGTGCAGCACTGTCAGGGGGTCAGTACTGAGGGAGTGCTGCACTGTCAGAGGGTCAGTACTGAGGGAGTGCCGCACTGTCAGAGGGTCAGTACTGAGGGAGCGCTGCACTGTCAGAGGGTCAGTATGGAGGGAGTGCTGCACTGTCAGAGTGTCAGTACTGAGGGAGTGCTGCATTGTCAGAGGGTCAGTGGAGAGGGAGTGCTGCACTGTCATAGGTTCAGTACAGAACGAGTACCGCACTGTCAGAGGGTCAGTACTGAGGGAGTGCTGCACTGTCAGGGGGTCAGTACGGAGGGAGGGGCGCACTGTCAGAGGGTCTGTACTGAGGGAGTGCCGCACTGTCAGAGGGTCATTACTGAGGGAGTGGCGAACTGTCAGAGGGTCATTACTGAGGGAGGGGCGCACTGTCAGAGGGTCATTACTGAGGGAGGGACGCACTGTCAGAGGGTCAGTACTGAGAGAGTGCTGCACTGTCAGAGGGTCAGTACTGAGGGTGTGCCGCACTGTCAGAGGGTCAGTACTGAGGGAGTGCTGCACTGTCATGGGGTCATAACTGAGGGAGTGCTGCACTGTCAGAGGGTCAGTGCTGAGGGTGTGCTACACTGTCAGAGGGTCAGTACTGAGCGAGTGCTGCACTGTCAGAGGGTCAGTACTGGGGGGGTGCTGCACTGTCAGAGTGTCAGTACAGAGCGAGCGCTGCACTGTCAGAGGGTCAGTACTGAGCAAGCGCTGCACTGTCAGAGGGTCAGTACTGAGGGTGTGCTACACTGTCAGAGGGTCAGTACTGAGGGAGTGCTGCACTGTCAGAGGGTCAGTACTGAGGGAATGCTGCACTGTCAGAGGGTCAGTACTGAGCGAGCGCTGCACTGTCAGAGGGTCAGTACTGAGGGTGTGCTACACTGTCAGAGGGTCAGTACTGAGGGAGTGCTGCACTGTCAGAGGGTCAGTACTGAGGGTGTGCTACACTGTCAGAGGGTCAGTACTGAGGGTGTGCTGCACTGTCAGAGTGTCAGTACAGAGCGAGCGCTGCACTGTCAGAGGGTCAGTACTGAGCGAGCGCTGCACTGTCAGAGGGTCAGTACTGAGGGTGTGCTACACTGTCAGAGGGTCAGTACTGAGGGAATGCTGCACTGTCAGAGGGTCAGTACTGAGCGAGCGCTGCACTGTCAGAGGGTCAGTACTGAGGGTGTGCTACACTGTCAGAGGGTCAGTACTGAGGGAGTGCTGCACTGTCAGAGGGTCAGTACTGAGGGTGTGCTACACTGTCACAGGGTAAGTACTGAGGGAATGCTGCACTGTCAGAGGGTCAGTACTGAGGGTGTGCTACACTGTCAGAGGGTCAGTACTGAGGGAGTGCTGCACTGTCAGAGGGTCAGTACTGAGGGAGTGCTGCACTGTCAGAGGGTCAGTACTGAGGGAGTGCCGCACTGTCAGAGGGTCAGTACTGAGGGAGTGCTGCACTGTCAGAGGGTCAGTACTGAGGAAGTGCTGCACTGTCATAGGGTCAGTACAGAAGGAGTACCGCACTGTCAGAGGGTCAGTACTGAGGGAGTGCCGCACTGTCAGGGGATCAGTGCGGAGGGAGGGGCGCACTGTCAGAGGGTCTGTACTGAGGGAGAGCCGCACTGTCAGAGGGTCATTACTGAGGGAGGGGCGAACTGTCAGAGGGTCATTACTGAGGGAGGGGCGCACTGTCAGAGGGTCATTACTGAGGGAGGGGCGCACTGTCAGAGGGTCTGTACTGAGGGAGTGCAGCACTGTCAGGGGGTCAGTACTGAGGGAGTGCTGCACTGTCAGAGGGTCAGTACTGAGGGAGTGCCGCACTGTCAGAGGGTCAGTACTGAGGGAGCGCTGCACTGTCAGAGGGTCAGTATGGAGGGAGTGCTGCACTGTCAGAGTGTCAGTACTGAGGGAGTGCTGCATTGTCAGAGGGTCAGTGGAGAGGGAGTGCTGCACTGTCATAGGTTCAGTACAGAACGAGTACCGCACTGTCAGAGGGTCAGTACTGAGGGAGTGCTGCACTGTCAGGGGGTCAGTACGGAGGGAGGGGCGCACTGTCAGAGGGTCTGTACTGAGGGAGTGCCGCACTGTCAGAGGGTCATTACTGAGGGAGTGGCGAACTGTCAGAGGGTCATTACTGAGGGAGGGGCGCACTGTCAGAGGGTCATTACTGAGGGAGGGACGCACTGTCAGAGGGTCAGTACTGAGAGAGTGCTGCACTGTCAGAGGGTCAGTACTGAGGGTGTGCCGCACTGTCAGAGGGTCAGTACTGAGGGAGTGCTGCACTGTCATGGGGTCATAACTGAGGGAGTGCTGCACTGTCAGAGGGTCAGTGCTGAGGGTGTGCTACACTGTCAGAGGGTCAGTACTGAGCGAGTGCTGCACTGTCAGAGGGTCAGTACTGGGGGGGTGCTGCACTGTCAGAGTGTCAGTACAGAGCGAGCGCTGCACTGTCAGAGGGTCAGTACTGAGCAAGCGCTGCACTGTCAGAGGGTCAGTACTGAGGGTGTGCTACACTGTCAGAGGGTCAGTACTGAGGGAGTGCTGCACTGTCAGAGGGTCAGTACTGAGGGAATGCTGCACTGTCAGAGGGTCAGTACTGAGCGAGCGCTGCACTGTCAGAGGGTCAGTACTGAGGGTGTGCTACACTGTCAGAGGGTCAGTACTGAGGGAGTGCTGCACTGTCAGAGGGTCAGTACTGAGGGTGTGCTACACTGTCAGAGGGTCAGTACTGAGGGTGTGCTGCACTGTCAGAGTGTCAGTACAGAGCGAGCGCTGCACTGTCAGAGGGTCAGTACTGAGCGAGCGCTGCACTGTCAGAGGGTCAGTACTGAGGGTGTGCTACACTGTCAGAGGGTCAGTACTGAGGGAATGCTGCACTGTCAGAGGGTCAGTACTGAGCGAGCGCTGCACTGTCAGAGGGTCAGTACTGAGGGTGTGCTACACTGTCAGAGGGTCAGTACTGAGGGAGTGCTGCACTGTCAGAGGGTCAGTACTGAGGGTGTGCTACACTGTCACAGGGTAAGTACTGAGGGAATGCTGCACTGTCAGAGGGTCAGTACTGAGGGTGTGCTACACTGTCAGAGGGTCAGTACTGAGGGAGTGCTGCACTGTCAGAGGGTCAGTACTGAGGGAGTGCTGCACTGTCAGAGGGTCAGTACTGAGGGAGTGCCGCACTGTCAGAGGGTCAGTACTGAGGGAGTACTGCACTGTCAGAGAGTCAGTACTGAGGGAGTGCCGCACTGTCAGAGGGTCAGAACTGAGGGAGTGCTACAGTGTCAGATGGTCAGTACTGAGGGAGTGCCGCACTGTCAGAGGGTCAGTACTGAGGGAGTGCCGCACTGTCAGAGGGTCAGTACTGAGGGAGTGCTGCACTGTCAGAGAGTCAGTACTGAGGGAGTGCTGCACTGTCAGAGGGTCAGTACTGAGAGAGTGCTGCACTGTCAGATGTTCTGTACTGAGGAAGCGCTGCACTGTCAGAGGGTCAGTACTGAGGGAGTGCTGCACTGTCAGAGGGTCAGTACTGAGGGAGTACTGCACTGTCAGAGGGTCAGTACTGAGGGAGTGCTGCACTGGGAGAGGGTCAGTATGGAGGGAGTGCTGCACTGTCAGAGGGTCAGTACTCAAGGAATGCTGCACTGTCAGTGGGTCAGTACTGAGGGAGTGCCGCACTGTCAGAGGGTGAGTACTGAGTGAGTGCTGCACTGGCAGAGGGTCAGTACTGAGAGAGTGCCGCACTGTCAGAGGGTCAGTACTGAGGGAGTGCTGCACTGGCAGAGGGTCAGTACTGAGAGAGTGCCGCACTGTCAGAGGGTCAGTACTGAGGGAGTGCTGCACTGTCAGAGGGTGAGTACTGAGTGAGTGCTGCACTGGCAGAGGGTCAGTACTGAGGAAGTGCTGCACTGTCATAGGGTCAGTACTGAGGGAGCTCCGCACTGTCAGGGGGTCAGTACGGAGGGAGGGGCGCACTGTCAGAGGGTCTGTACTGAGGGAGTGCTGCACAGTCAGAGGGTCAGTACTGAGGGAGCGCCGCACTGTCAGGGGGTCAGTACGGAGGTGGGGGCGCACTGTCAGAGGGTCTGTACTGAGGGAGTGCCGCAATGTCAGAGGGTCATTACTGAGGGAGGGGCGAACTGTCAGAGGGTCATTACTGAGGGAGGGGCGCACTGTCAGAGGGTCATTACTGAGGGAGGGGCGCACTGTCATAGGGTCAGTACTGAGAGAGTGCCGCACTGTCAGAGGGTCAGTACTGAGGGAGTGCCGCACTGTCAGAGGGTCAGTATGGAGGGAGTGCTGCACTGTCAGAGGGTCAGTACTGAGGGAGCGTTGCACTGTCAGAGGGTCAGTACTGAGGGAGTGCCGCACTGTCAGAGGGTCAGTACTGAGGGAGCGCTGCACTGTCAGAGGGTCAGTACTGAGGGACTGCCGCACTGTCAGAGGGTCAGTACTGAGGGAGTGCTGCACTATCAGAGTGTCAGTACTGAGGGAGTGCTGCACTGTCAGAGGGTCAGTACTGAGGGAGTGCTGCACTGTCAGAGGGTCAGTATGGAGGGAGTGCCGCACTGTCAGAGGGTCAGTACTGAGGGAGTGCTGCACTGTCAGAGGGTCAGTACTGAGGGAGTACCGCACTGTCAGAAGGTCAGTACTGAGGGAGTGCCGCACTGTCAGAGGGTCAGTACTGAGCGAGTGCTGCACTGTCAGAGGGTCAGTACTGAGGGAGTACCGCACTGTCAGAAGGTCAGTACTGAGGGAGTGCCGCACTGTAGGAGGGTCAGTACTGAGGAAGTGCCGCACTGTCAGAGGGTCAGTACTGAGGGAATGCCGCACTGTCAGAGGGTCAGTACTGAGGGAGTGCCGCACTGTCAGAGGGTCAGTACTGAGGGAGTGCCGCACTGTCAATGGGTCAGTACTGAGGGAGTGCCGCAATGTCAGAGGGTCAGTACTGAGGGAGTGCCGCACTGTCAGAGGGTCAGTACTGAGGGAGCGCTGCGCTGTCAGAGGGTCAGTACTGAGCGAGTGCCGCACTGTCAGAGGGTCAGTACTGAGGGAGCGCTGCGCTGTCAGAGGGTCAGTACTGAGGGAGTGCTGCACAGTCAGAGGGTCAGTACTGAGGGAGTGCCGCACTGTCAGGGGGTCAGTACGGAGGGAGGGGCGCACTGTCAGAGGGTCTGTACTGAGGGAGTGCCGCACTGTCAGAGGGTCATTACTGAGGGAGGGGCGAACTGTCAGAGGGTCATTACTGAGGGAGGGTCGCACTGTCAGAGGGTCATTACTGAGGGAGGGACGCACTGTCAGAGGGTCTGTACTGAGGGAGTGCAGCACTGTCAGAGGGTCAGTACTGAGGGAGTGCTGCACTGTCAGAGAGTCAGTACTGAGGGAGTGCTGCACTGCCAGAGGGTGAGTGCTGAGCGAGTGCTGCACTGTCAGAAGGTCAGTACTGAGGGAGTGCTGCACTGTCAGAGGGTCAGTACTACGGGTTTGCCACACTGTCAGAGGGTCAGTACTGAGGGAGTGCTGCACTGTCAGAGGGTCAGTACTGAGGGAGTGCCGCACTGTCAGAGGGTCAGTACTGAGGGAGCGCTGCACTGTCAGAGGGTCAGTACTGAGGGAGTGCCGCACTGTCAGAGGGTCAGTACGGAGGGAGTGCTGCACTGTCAGAGTTTCAGTACTGAGGGAGTGCTGCACTGTCAGAGGGTCAGTACTGAGGGAGTGCCGCACTGTCAGAGGGTCAGTACGGAGGGAGTGCTGCACTGTCAGGGTTTCAGTACTGAGGGAGTGCTGCACTGTCAGAGGGTCAGTACTGAGGGAGTACCGCACTGTAGGAGGGTCAGTACTGAGGGAGTGCCGCACTGTCAGAGGGTCAGTACTGAGGGAGTGCCGCACTGTCAGAGGGTCAGTACTGAGGGAGTGCTGCACTGTCAGAGGGTCAGTACTGAGGGAGTGCCGCACTGACAGAGGGTCAGTACTGAGGGAGTGCCGCACTGTCAGAGGGTCAGTACTGAGGGAGTGCCGCACTGTCAGAGGGTCAGTACTGAGGGAGTGCCGCACTGGCAGAGGGTCAGTACTGAAGGAGTGCCGCACTGTCAGAGGGTCAGTACTGAGGGAGTGCCGCACTGTCAGATGGTCAGTACTGAGGGAGTGCCGCACTGTCAGAGGGTCAGTACTGAGGGAGTGCCGCACTGTCAGAGGGTCAGTACTGAGGGAGTGCTGCACTGTCAGAGGGTCAGTACTGAGGGAGTGCCGCACTGTCAGTGGATCAGTACTGAGGGAGTGCCGCACTATCAGAGGGTCAGTACTGAGGGAGTGCTGCACAGTCAGAGGGTCATTACTGAGGGAGGGGCGCACTGTCAGAGGGTCTGTACTGAGGGAGTGCAGCACTGTCAGAGGGTCAGTACTGAGGGAGTGCTGCACTGTCAGAGAGTCAGTACTGAGGGAGTGCCGCCCTGTCAGAGGGTCAGTACTGAGGGAGCGCTACACTGTCAGAGTGTCAGTACTGAGGGAGTGCTGCACTGTCAGAGGGTCAGTACTGAGAGAGTACCGCACTGTGAGAAGGTCAGTACTGAGGGAGTGCCCCACTGTAGGAGGGTCAGTACTGAGGGAGTGCCGAACTGTCAGAGGGTCAGTACTGAGGGAGTGCCGCACTGTCAGAGGTTCAGTACTGAGGGAGTGCCGCACTGTCAGAGGGTCAGTACTGAGGGAGTGCCGCACTGTCAGAGGGTCAGTACTGAGGGAGTGCCGCACTGTCAGAGGGTCAGTAATGAGGGAGTGCCGCACTGTCAGAGGGTCAGTACTGAGGGAGTGCCGCACTGTCAGAGGGTCAGTACTGTGGGAGCGCTGCACTGTCAGAGGGTCAGTACTGAGCGAATGCCGCACTGTCAGTGGATCAGTACTGAGGGAGTGCCGCACTGTCAGAGGGTCAGTACTGAGGGAGTGCCGCACTGTCAGAGGGTCAGTACTGAGGGAGTGCCGCACTGTCAGAGGGTCAGTACTGAGGGAGTGCCGCACTGTCAGAGGGTCAGTACTGAGGGAGTGCCGCACTGTCAGAGGGTCAGTACTGAGGGAGTGCCGCACTGTCAGAGGGTCAGTACTGAGGGAGTGCCGCACTGTCAGAGGGTCAGTACTGAGGGAGTGCCGCACTGTCAGAGGGTCAGTACTGAGGGAGTGCCGCACTGTCAGAGGGTCAGTACTGAGGGAGTGCCGCACTGTCAGAGGGTCAGTCCTGAGGGAGTGCTGCACTGTCAGAGGGTCAGTACTGAGGGAGTGCCGCACTGTCAGTGGATCAGTACTGAGGGAGTGCCGCACTGTCAGAGGGTCAGTACTGAGGGAGTGCCGCACTGTCAGAGGGTCAGTACTGAGGGAGTGCCGCACTGTCAGTGGATCAGTACTGAGGGAGTGCCGCACTGTCAGAGGGTCAGTACTGAGGGAGCGCTGCACTGTCAGAGGGTCAGTACTGAGGGAGTGCCGCACTGTCAGAGGGTCAGTACTGAGGGAGTGCCGCACTGTCAGAGGGTCAGTACTGAGGGAGTGCGGCACTGTCAGTGGATCAGTACTGAGGGAGTGCCGCACTGTCAGAGGGTCAGTACTGAGGGAGTGCCGCACTGTCAGAGGGTCAGTACTGAGGGAGTGCCGCACTGTAGGAGGGTCAGTACTGAGGGAGTGCCGCACTGTAGGAGGGTCAGTACTGAGGGAGTGCCGCACTGTCAGAGGGTCAGTACTGAGGGAGTGCTGCACTGTCAGAGGGTCAGTACTGAGGGAGTGCCGCACTGTCAGTGGATCAGTACTGAGGGAGTGCCGCACTGTCAGAGGGTCAGTACTGAGGGAGTGCCGCACTGTCAGAGGGTCAGTACTGAGGGAGTGCCGCACTGTCAGTGGATCAGTACTGAGGGAGTGCCGCACTGTCAGAGGGTCAGTACTGAGGGAGCGCTGCACTGTCAGAGGGTCAGTACTGAGGGAGTGCCGCACTGTCAGAGGGTCAGTACTGAGGGAGTGCCGCACTGTCAGAGGGTCAGTACTGAGGGAGCGCCGCACTGTCAGAGGGTCAGTACTGAGGGAGTGCCGCACTGTCAGAGGGTCAGTACTGAGGGAGTGCTGCACTGTCAGAGGGTCAGTACTGAGGGAGCGCCGCACTGTCAGAGGGTCAGTACTGAGGGAGTGCCGCACTGTCAGAGGGTCAGTACTGAGGGAGTGCCGCACTGTCAGAGGGTCAGTACTGAGGGAGTGCTGCACTGTCAGAGGGTCAGTACTGAGGGAGTGCCGCACTGTCAGAGGGTCAGTACTGAGGGAGTGCCGCACTGTCAGAGGGTCAGTACTGAGGGAGTGCTGCACTGTCAGAGGGTCAGTACTGAGGGAGTGCTGCACTGTCAGAGGGTCAGTACTGAGGGAGTGCCGCACTGTCAGAGGGTCAGTACTGAGGGAGTGCTGCACTGTCAGAGGGTCAGTACGGAGGGAGTGCTGCACTGTCAGAGGGTCAGTACTGAGGGAGTGCTGCACTGCGAACCAAATTTTAAATGGTTGCCTTGGTATTTTTTCCCCAAAGCAATTAACCACCATTTGGCCCTTTAGTAAACAATCCTTCAGGGTCAAGAGGTTTCCAGCATCTTTAAAACGGCTCCATCACGGTTTGTTGTAAACGCTGCCTTTTCCCGGGGACAATAGTCTGTTGACAATTGCAAATTCCTGCTGTATGTTCGGAGTCCTTGAAGGTGATCAGTTTTCCGTGATGAAGGTCATTATAACATTAGGATTTCCTTAGCCAAGCTGCACTTAGAATTAAGAAGTCCGATTGGTTATTATTCCGTTTGTTCGGTTTGATTTGTGGAAAAGTACTGAGAGAGTACTGAGAGCTGCTTTCTCCACATCACAGCAGTGAATCTGCTGAAAAGCTCATACATTGTCTTTGGAACCCTCTGGAATATTCTGTGGCGATGAAAGGTGCTTTTGAAAAGCAGATTGTTTACTTTTCTTGTTCTTTCTATAAATTGGAGCCTGGTGGGTATTTCCGTGAGGTCAGCTTATCCCATCTCCAATTTCATCCAATCCCATATATGTCCAGCTTTCAGTAGCGTTTCGGAGGTCACCCCCAATGTACAGCAGGACTCGCGTCTGATTTTCCATGTTGCTAATCCAGGGATACTGAGGCCAGTTTTAGTAACTTGACAACACCTGTCCAACATCCCCCAACTTATCATGGGCAATGGATCATCTCTCGAGTAACTTCAGAGGACTGTGTAGCAGTAACAGCACCGGGCTCAACAGGGAATCCTGTCTTGGCAGACCTTTCTTTATCCTGAAGTTCTGTCAGCGATCACCATGTGTTTGTGACCTTCCTCAGAAACTCTGGTGAACTGTCCGCCGACACGACTTTGTGGTAATGTCGTCAGTGTCAATACTGGGGAAGTTTTGTTAACGTAGGTGCCTGTTATCACACTGACACTCCGACCAGGATTATACCCGTGTTGCTGTGGTGTGCTCACGGCTACAATGGGAAAATCCATTGACGAGCGATGGGAACAGGGAATCCTGTCGCCAGCGAATGCCGCATCGCCGGACAACTCACGGCTGGCGGACCAGAGAATATTAAAGGATATTAAATATTAAATATTTAAATATTAAATATTAAAGGACGGCACTGTGGCACAGTGGGTAGCACTGCTGCCTCACAGCTCCAGGACTCGGGTTCGATTCCGGCTTGCGTCACTGTCTGTGCGGAGTCTGCACGTTCTCCCCGTATCAGCGTGGGTTTCCTCCGGGGGCTCCGGTTTCCTCCCACAAGTCCCGAAAGACGTGCTGTTAGGTGGATTGGCCGTGATAAATTGCCCTTCGTGCCCAGTATGGTTGGGTGGGGTTCCGGGGTTAAGGTGGGGGTACGGTGCTCTTTCCAAGGGCTGGTGCAGACATGATGGGCCGAATGCCCTCCTGCATTGTAAATTTTATGTAATCTATGTAATTAAATTGAATCAAAGCATTTTGGGGGAGCTGGTGGCATTCTGGTAATGTCATAGATGAGCAATTCAGAAACTCAAGTTAATACTTTGGAGAGAGGGGTTCAAATCCTCTTACAGCAGCTGGTGGAATTATTATTAAATTAATTAATGTCCTTTAGTGAAGGAAATCTGCCGTCCTTACCCGGTCTGGCCTACATGTGACTCCAGACCCACAGCAATGGGGTTGGTCTCGGCTGTCAGCTGAGCGAGACGCTCCGTTAAGGCATGGGCACTGACCTCTGACCCAGCGACACCCACATTGTCTGAAAGTTAAAGAAAAGAATTGAGAATCAGAGCAATTCAGAGACCCACTGACCACAGGACAAATGGTGACCAGAGGGAACGGCACACATGGGGGCCTGCGATCCCGCTGGGAGGTGCAGGCCCTTTGGGCAGGATGGTGCTCTCGCACTGCTGGTGCCAGCCGGCATTTTTTACACGTGCATGATTGGGCCGGGGTTTCCTGGTGTGGGTGTTTGGCGGAGTGGGGGGGGGGGGGGGTTGCTTCAGGGGCCTCGGAGATCAGGACAACATTAAAAACGGCGTCTCGATCTCTCGCTACACTGCAGAGTTCCGGCGAGCGGAGCTCCCGCTGTACAAAACGGGGCAGCGTGCAGCCTTGGCCGTGCGTACCCCATTCAGGCCCCTTATTCAACGCAAGTCACGTTGAATCGCCGCGTGTTTTTCACCATTGCGAGCGCCGGGAAACACACGGCTAAACGCCTCGCTCACGGACTTTGTTTCCATTTAGAGAATCGCGCCCAATAAGGAATTAACAAATGGAATGGGCGAGACGCCGAGAAGATCTGGAAAAATTTCAAACTGCCAAACATTTGTTTGCAGCTGAAACGCTGCGTCAAAGCCCCAGAACTGTTGGCCGGAAAGTTGCAGAGATTTAGAGCGGAATCCGAGAGAGCTGGCCCACGGCACGAATTCCAGACACACTGAGTCAGCGATGCTGTAAGAAACACAGCAACAGCCAGAGACAACAAACACGGCACAGGGTCACCGCGTAACCACAGGGTCACCGCGTAACAGGGTCACCGCGTAACCACAGGGTCACCGCGTAACCACAGGGTCACCGCGTAACAGGGTCACCGCGTAACCACAGGGTCACCGCGTAACCACAGGGTCACCGCGTAACCACAGGGTCACCACGTAACAGGGTCACCGCGTAACCACAGGGTCACCGCTTAACAGGGTCACCGCGTAACCACAGGGTCACCGCGTAACAGGGTCACCGCTTAACAGGGTCACCGCGTAACCACAGGGTCACCGCGTAACAGGGTCACCGCTTAACAGGGTCACCGCGTAACAGGGTCACCGCGTAACAGGGTCACCGCGTAACCACAGGGTCATCGTGTAACCACAGGGTCACCGCGTAACAGGGTCACCGCGTAACCACAGGGTCACCGCGTAACAGGGTCACCGCGTAACCACAGGGTCACCGCGTAACCACAGGGTCACCGCGTAACCACAGGGTCATCGCGTAACCACAGGGTCACCGCGTAACCACAGGGTCACCGCGTAACAGGGTCACCGCGTAACCACAGGGTCACCGCGTAACCACAGGGTCACCGCGTAACCACAGGGTCACCGCGTAACAGGGTCATCGCGTAACAGGGTCACCGCGTAACAGGGTCACCGCGTAACCACAGGGTCACCGCGTAACAGGGTCACCGCGTAACAGGGTCACCGCGTAACCACAGGGTCACCGCGTAACAGGGTCATCGCGTAACAGGGTCACCGCGTAACAGGGTCACCGCGTAACCACAGGGTCACCGCGTAACAGGGTCACCGCGTAACAGGGTCACCGCGTAACAGGGTCACCGCGTAACCACAGGGTCACCGTGTAACAGGGTCACCGCGTAACAGGGTCACCGCGTAACAGGGTCACCGCGTAACCACAGGGTCACCGTGTAACAGGGTCACCGCGTAACAGGGTCACCGCGTAACAGGGTCACCGCGTAACAGGGTCACCGCGTAACAGGGTCACCGCGTAACAGGGTCACCGCGTAACAGGGTCACCGCGTAACAGGGTCACCGCGTAACAGGGTCACCGCGTAACAGGGTCACACGACAGTGAAGCTCCTGACACACAAATCAGCAACTCATCACATTCACATCATCGGGGGCAAGGAGGGAGGTTCAGGGGGGAAGTCAGTGAGGGGGGGTCAGTGAGGGGGGTCAGTGAGGGGGGTCAGTGAGGGGGGTCAGTGAGGGGGGGTCAGCAAGGGAGGGGTCAGCGAAGGGGGGGGTCAGCGGAGGGGAGGGTCAGTGAGGGGGGGTCAGTGAGGGGGGGTCAATGAGGGGAGGGTCAGTGAGGGGGGTCAGCGAGGGGGGGTCAGTGAGGGCAGGGTCAGCGAGGGGGGGTCAGTGAGGGCGGGGTCAGTGAGGGGGGTCAGTGAGGGGGGTCAGTGACGTGGGTTCAATGAGGGGAGGGTCAGCGAGGGGGGGTCAGTGAGGGGGGTCAGTGAGAGCAGGGTCAGTGAGGGGGGTCAGTGAGGGGGGGGTCAGTGTACACGCACCATGGGCCCAGTTTTGGCCCGTGTACACGCACAGTCCGCCCAGTTTCGGCCCGTGTACACGCACTGTCCGCCCAGTTTTGGCCCGTGTACACGCACAGTCCGCCCAGTTTTGGCCCGTGTACACGCACAGTCCGCCCAGTTTCGGCCCGTGTACACGCACAGTCTGCCCAGTTTTGGCCCGTGTACACGCACAGTCTGCCCAGTTTTGGCCCGTGTACATGCACAGTCCGCCCAGTTTTGGCCCGTGTACACGCACAGTCCGCCCAGTTTCGGCCCGTGTACACACACATCCTGTGCAGTTTAGGCCCTTTCCTGTGTAATCTGCTGCAGGTTTTCCAGCCGGGTTAGTTTCAATCCCCCAGAGTATCCCTGTGGTCAGTGTCAATATTTGTCTGAATGTCTTGGAAGGTTCCGGCACATTAAAAAGACAATATAAACCTGGGGCGAGATTCTCCGACCCCCCGCCGGGTGGGAGAATCACCGGGGGCTGGCGTGAATCCCGCCCCCGCCGGTTGCCGAAGTCTCCGCCACCGGATATTCGGCGGGGGCGGGAATCGCGCCGCGCCGGTTGGCGGGCCCCCCCCCCCCCCGGCGATTCTCCGGCCCGGATGGGCCAAAGTCCCGCTGCTAGGATGCCTGTCCCGCCGGCGTGGATTAAACCACCTACCTTACCGGCGGGACAAGGCGGCGCGGGCGGGCTCCGGGGTCCTGGGGGGGGGGGGCGCGGGGCGATCTGGCCCCGGGGGGTGCCCCCACGGTGGCCTGGCCCGCAATCGGGGCCCACCGATCCACGGGTGGGCCTGTGCCGTGGGGGCACTCTTTCCCTTCCGCCTTCGCCACGGTCTCCACCACGGCGGAGGCGGAAAAGACCCCCTCCACTGCGCATGCGCCGCCCGGAGATGTCATTTCCGTGCCAGCTGGCGGGGCGGAAATTCGTCCGGCGCCGGCCTAGCCCCTTAAGGTTGGGGCTCGGCCCCCCAAGTTGCGGAGCATTCCGCACCTTTGGGGCGGCGCGATGCCCGACTGATTTGCGCCGTTTTGGGCGCCAGTCGGCGGACATCGCGCCGATACCGGAGAATATCGCCCCTGATATTATATATAATACATCACTGCAATTGGTGGGATCAACCTACAAAAAAACATACAATTAACCAGGATGACTTGCACAGTCGCGCAGGGAACGTTTATCACAGTTCACAACATTTACATTGTGGAACTCTCAGATATACTAAACACAGGACCTAAACACAGCTCAACACACGACCTAAACACAGATTGACACAGGACCTAAACACAGCTCGACACAGGACCTAAACACAGCTCAACACAGGACCTAAACACAGCTCGACACAGGACCTAAACACAGCTTGACACAGGACCTAAACACAGCTCGACACAGGACCTAAACACAGCTCGACACAGGACCTAAACACAGCTCAACACAGGACCTAAACACAGCTCGACACAGGACCTAAACACAGCTCGACACAGGACCTAAACACAGCTCAACACAGGACCTAAGCACAGCTCAACACAGGACCTAAACACAGCTCGACACAGGATAAAAGCACAGCTCAACACAGAACCTAAACACAGCTCGATACAGGATAAAAGCACAGCTCAACACAGGACCTAAACACAGCTCAACGCAGGACATAAACACAGCTCAACACAGGACCTAAACACAGCTCGACACAGGACCTAAACACAGTTCAACACAGGATCAAAGCACAGCTTGACACAGGACTTAAACACAGATTGACACAGGACCTAAACACAGCTCGACACAGGACCTAAACACAGCTCGACACAGGACCTAAACACAGTTCAACACAGGATCAAAGCACAGCTTGACACAGGACTTAAACACAGATTGACACAGGACCTAAACACAGCTCGACACAGGACCTAAACACAGCTCAACACAGGACCTAAACAAAGCTTGACACAGGACCTAAACACAGCTCGACACAGGACCTAAACACAGCTTGACACAGGACCTAAACACAGCTCGACACAGGACCTAAACACAGCTCGACACAGGACCTAAACACAGCTCGACACAGGACCTAAACACAGCTTGACACAGGACCTAAACACAGCTCGACACAGGACCTAAACACAGCTCGACACAGGACCTAAATACAGCTCGACACAGGACCTAAACACAGCTCAACACAGGACCTAAACACAGCCTGACACAGGACCTAAACACAGCTCGACACAGGTCCTAAACACAGCTCGACACAGGACCGAAACACAGCTCGACACAGGACCTAAACACAGCTCAACACAGGACCTAAGCACAGCTCAACACAGGACCTAAACAAAGCTCGACACAGGATAAAAGCACAGCTCAACACAGGACCTAAACACAGCTCAACGCAGGACCTAAACACAGCTCAACACAGGACCTAAACACAGCTCGACACAGGACCTAAACACAGTTCAACACAGGATCAAAGCACAGCTTGACACAGGACCTAAACACAGCTCGACACAGGACCTAAACACAGCTCGACACAGGACCTAAACACAGCTCAACACAGGACCTAAACACAGCTCGACACAGGACCTAAACACAGTTCAACACAGGATCAAAGCACAGCTCAACACAGGACCTAAACACAGTTCAACACAGGACTTAAACACAGCTCAACACAGGACCTAAACACAGCTCGACACAGGACCTAAATACAGTTCAACACAGGACCTAAACACAGCTCAACACAGGACCTAAGCACAGCTCAACACAGGACCTAAACACAGCTCGACACAGGATAAAAGCACAGCTCAACACAGGACCTAAACACAGCTCAACGCAGGACATAAACACAGCTCAACACAGGACCTAAACACAGCTCGACACAGGACCTAAACACAGTTCAACACAGGATCAAAGCACAGCTTGACACAGGACCTAAACACAGATTGACACAGGACCTAAACACAGCTCGACACAGGACCTAAACACAGCTCAACACACGACCTAAACACAGCTCAACACAGGACCTAAACAAAGCTTGACACAGGACCTAAACACAGCTCGACACAGGACCTAAACACAGCTTGACACAGGACCTAAACACAGCTCGACACAGGACCTAAACACAGCTCGACACAGGACCTAAACACAGCTCGACACAGGACCTAAACACAGCTCGACACAGGACCTAAACACAGCTCGACACAGGACCTAAACACAGCTCGACACAGGACCTAAACACAGCTCGACACAGGACCTAAACACAGCTCAACACAGGACCTAAACACAGCCTGACACAGGTCCTAAACACAGCTCGACACAGGACCTAAACACAGCTCGACACAGGACCTAAACACAGCTCAACACAGGACCTAAGCACAGCTCAACACAGGACCTAAACACAGCTCGACACAGGATAAAAGCACAGCTCAACACAGGACCTAAACACAGCTCAACGCAGGACCTAAACACAGCTCAACACAGGACCTAAACACAGCTCGACACAGGACCTAAACACAGTTCAACACAGGATCAAAGCACAGCTTGACACAGGACCTAAACACAGCTCGACACAGGACCTAAACACAGCTCTACACAGGACCTAAACACAGCTCGACACAGGACCTAAACACAGTTCAACACAGGATCAAAGCACAGCTCAACACAGGACCTAAACACAGTTCAACACAGGACTTAAACACAGCTCAACACAGGACCTAAACACAGCTCGACACAGGACCTAAACACAGTTCAACAGAGGACCTAAACACAGTTCAACACAGGACCTAAACACAGTTCAACACAGGACCTAAACACAGCTCAACACAGGATCTAAACACAGCTCAACACAGGATCTAAACACAGCTCAACACAGGATCTAAACACAGCTCAACACAGGATCTAAACGCAGCTCATCACAGGACCTATACACAGCTCAACACAGGACCTAATCACAGCTTGACACCGGGCCTAAACACAGTTCAACACAGGATGAAAGCACAGCTCAACACAGGACCTAAACACAGTTCAACATAGGACCTAAACACAGCTCAACACAGGATCTAAACACAGCTCAACACAGGATCTAAACACAGCTCAACACATGATCAAAGCATAGCTCAACACAGGACCTAAACACAGTTCAACATAGGACCTAAACACAGCTCAATACAGGATTAAAACACAGCTCAACACAGGATCTAAACACAGCTCATCACAGGACCTATACACAGCTCAACACAGGACCTAGACAAAGCTCAACACAGGACCTAGATGCAGCTAAACACAGGACCTAGATGCAGCTGAACACAGGACCTAAACACAGCTGAACACAGGACCTAAACACAGCTGAATACACCTAAACACAGCTCAACACAGAATCTAAATACAGGACCTAAAATCAGCTCAACACAGGACCTAAATACAGGACCTAAACACAGCTCAACACAGGACCTAAACACAGCTCAATACAGGATCTAAACACAGCACAACACAGGACCTAAACACAGCTCAACACTGGACTTAAACACAGCTCAAAACAGGATCTAAACACAGCTCGACACAGGACCTAAACACAGTTCAACACAGGATCAAAGCACAGCTTGACACAGGACCTAAACACAGCTCGACACAGGACCTAAACACAGCTCGACACAGGACCTAAACACAGCTCGACACAGGACCTAAACACAGTTCAACACAGGATCAAAGCACAGCTCAACACAGGACCTAAACACAGTTCAACACAGGACTTAAACACAGCTCAACACAGGACCTAAACACAGCTCGACACAGGACCTAAACACAGTTCAACACAGGACCTAAACACAGTTCAACACAGGACCTAAACACAGTTCAACACAGGACCTAAACACTGCTCAACACAGGATCTAAACACAGCTCAACACAGGATCTAAACACAGCTCAACACAGGATCTAAACACAGCTCAACACAGGATCTAAACGCAGCTCATCACAGGACCTATACACAGCTCAACACAGGACCTAATCACAGCTTGACACAGGGCCTAAACACAGTTCAACACAGGATCAAAGCACAGCTCAACACAGGACCTAAACACAGTTCAACATAGGACCTAAACACAGCTCAACACAGGATCTAAACACAGCTCATCACAGGACCTATACACAGCTCAACACAGGACCTAGACACAGCTCAACACAGGACCTAGATGCAGCTAAACACAGGACCTAGATGCAGCTGAACACAGGACCTAAACACAGCTGAACACAGGACCTAAACACAGCTGAATACACCTAAACACAGCTCAACACAGAATCTAAATACAGGACCTAAAATCAGCTCAACACAGGACCTAAATACAGGACCTAAACACAGCTCAACACAGGACCTAAACACAGCTCAATACAGGATCTAAACACAGCACAACACAGGACCTAAACACAGCTCAACACTGGACTTAAACACAGCTCAAAACAGGATCTAAACACAGCTCAACACAGGACCTAAACACAGCCTGACACCGGACCTAAACACAGCTCGACACAGGACCTAAACACAGCTCAACACAGGACCTAAACACAGCTCGACACAGGGCCTAAACACAGTTCGACACAGGACCTAAACACAGTTTGACACAGGATCAAAGCACAGCTCAACACAGGACCTAAACACAGCTCGACACAGGACCTAAACACAGCTCAACACAGGACCTAAACACAGCTCAACACAGGACCTAAACACAGCTCAACACAGGACCTAAACACAGCTCAACACAGGGCATAAACACAGCTCGACACAGGACCTAAACACAGTTCAACACAGGATCAAATCACAGCTCAACACAGGACCTAAACACAGTTCAACACAGGACCTAAACACAGCTCAACACAGGATCTAAACACAGCTCATCACAGGATCTAAACGCAGCTCAACACAGGATCTAAACGCAGCTCATCACAGGACCTACACACAGCTCAACACAGGACATAAACACAGCTCAACACAGAATCTAAACACAGCTCGACACAGGACCTAAACACAGCTCAACACAGGACCTAAACACAGCCTGACACAGGACCTAAACACAGCTCGACACAGGACCTAAACACAGCTCGACACAGGACCTAAACACAGCTCGACACAGGACCTAAACACAGTTCAACACAGGATCAAAGCACAGCTCAACACAGGACCTAAACACAGCTCAACACAGGATCTAAACACAGCTCATCACAGGACCTATACACAGCTCAACACAGGACCTAGACACAGCTCAACACAGGACCTAGATGCAGCTAAACACAGGACCTAGATGCAGCTGAACACAGGACCTAAACACAGCTGAACACAGGACCTAAACACAGCTGAATACACCTAAACACAGCTCAACACAGAATCTAAATACAGGACCTAAAATCAGCTCAACACAGGACCTAAATACAGGACCTAAACACAGCTCAACACAGGACCTAAACACAGCTCAATACAGGATCTAAACACAGCACAACACAGGACCTAAACACAGCTCAACACTGGACTTAAACACAGCTCAAAACAGGATCTAAACACAGCTCAACACAGGACCTAAACACAGCCTGACACCGGACCTAAACACAGCTCGACACAGGACCTAAACACAGCTCAACACAGGACCTAAACACAGCTCGACACAGGGCCTAAACACAGTTCGACACAGGACCTAAACACAGTTTGACACAGGATCAAAGCACAGCTCAACACAGGACCTAAACACAGCTCGACACAGGACCTAAACACAGCTCAACACAGGACCTAAACACAGCTCAACACAGGACCTAAACACAGCTCAACACAGGACCTAAACACAGCTCAACACAGGGCATAAACACAGCCTGACACCGGACCTAAACACAGCTCGACACAGGACCTAAACACAGCTCAACACAGGACCTAAACACAGCTCGACACAGGGCCTAAACACAGTTCGACACAGGACCTAAACACAGTTCAACACAGGACCTAAACACAGTTCAACACAGGACCTAAACACAGCTCAACAGAGGATCTAAACACAGCTCAACACAGGATCTAAACACAGCTCAACACAGGATCTAAACACAGCTCAACACAGGATCTAAACGCAGCTCATCACAGGACCTATACACAGCTCAACACAGGACCTAATCACAGCTTGACACAGGGCCTAAACACAGCTCAACACAGGATCTAAACACAGCTCAACACATGATCTAAACACAGCTCAACACATGATCAAAACATAGCTCAACACAGGACCTAAACACAGTTCAACATAGGACCTAAACACAGCTCAATACAGGATTAAAACACAGCTCAACACAGGATCTAAACACAGCTCATCACAGGACCTATACACAGCTCAACACAGGACCTAGACACAGCTCAACACAGGACCTAGATGCAGCTAAACACAGGACCTAGATGCAGCTGAACACAGGACCTAAACACAGCTGAACACAGGACCTAAACACAGCTGAATACACCTAAACACAGCTCAACACAGAATCTAAATACAGGACCTAAAATCAGCTCAACACAGGACCTAAATACAGGACCTAAACACAGCTCAACACAGGACCTAAACACAGCTCAAAACAGGATCTAAACACAGCTCAACACAGGACCTAAACACAGCCTGACACCGGACCTAAACACAGCTCGACACAGGACCTAAACACAGCTCAAAACAGGACCTAAACACAGCTCGACACAGGGCCTAAACACAGTTCGACACAGGACCTAAACACAGTTTGACATAGAATCAACGCACAGCTCAACACAGGACCTAAACACAGCTCAACACAGGACCTAAACACAGCTCAACACAGGACCTAAACACAGCTCAACACAGGACCTAAACACAGCTCAACACAGGACATAAACACAGCTCGACACAGGAGCTAAACACAGTTCAACACAGGATCAAATCACAGCTCAACACAGGACCTAAACACAGTTCAACACAGGACCTAAACACAGCTCAACACAGGATCTAAACACAGCTCTTCACAGGATCTAAACACAGCTCAACACAGGATCTAAACGCAGCTCATCACAGGACCTATACACAGCTCAACACAGGACCTAAACACAGCTCAACACAGGATCTAAACACAGCTCGACACAGGACCTAAACACAGCTCAACACAGGACCTAAACACAGCCTGACACAGGACCTAAACACAGCTCGACACAGGTCCTAAACACAGCTTGACACAGGACCTAAACACAGCTCGACACAGGACCTAAACACAGCTCAACACAGGACCTAAGCACAGCTCAACACAGGACCTAAACACAGCTCGACACAGGATCAAAGCACAGCTCAACACAGGACCTAAACACAGCTAAACGCAGGACCTAAACACAGCTCATCACAGGATCTAAACACAGCTCAACACAGGATCTAAACGCAGCTCATCACAGGACCTATACAAAGCTCAACACAGGACCTAAACACAGCTCAACACAGGATCTAAACACAGCTCGACACAGGACCTAAACACAGCTCGACACAGGACCTAAACACAGCCTGACACAGGACCTAAACACAGCTCGACACAGGTCCTAAACACAGCTTGACACAGGACCTAAACACAGCTCGACACAGGACCTAAACACAGCTCAACACAGGACCTAAGCACAGCTCAACACAGGACCTAAACACAGCTCGACACAGGATCAAAGCACAGCTCAACACAGGACCTAAACACAGCTCAACACAGGATCTAAACACAGCTCATCACAGGATCTAAACACAGCTCAACACAGGATCTAAACGCAGCTCATCACAGGACCTATACACAGCTCAACACAGGACCTAAACTCAGCTCAACACAGGATCTAAACACAGCTCGACACAGGACCTAAACACAGCTCAACACAGGACCTAAACACAGCCTGACACAGGACCGAAACACAGCTCGACACAGGTCCTAAATACAGCTTGACACAGGACCTAAACACAGCTCGACACAGGACCTAAATACAGCTCAACACAGGACCTAAGCACAGCTCAACACAGGACCTAAACACAGCTCGACACAGGATCAAAGCACAGCTCAACACAGGACCTAAACACAGCTCAACGCAGGACCTAAACACAGCTCAACACAGGACCTAAACACAGCTCGACACAGGACCTAAACACAGTTCAACACAGGATCAAAGCACAGCTTTACACAGGACCTAAACACAGTTCAACACAGGACTTAAACACAGCTCAACACAGGACCTAAACACAGCTCGACACAGGACCTAAACACAGTTCAACACAGGACCTAAACACAGTTCAACACAGGACCTAAACACAGTTCAACACAGGACCTAAACACAGCTCAACACCAGATCTAAACACAGCTCAACACAGGATCTAAACACAGCTCAACACAGGATCTAAACACAGCTCAATACAGGATCTAAACGCAGCTCATCACAGGACCTATACACAGCTCAACACAGGACCTAATCACAGCTTGACACAGGGCCTAAACACAGTTCAACACAGGATCAAAGCACAGCTCAACACAGGACCGAAACACAGTTCAACATAGGACCTAAACACAGCTCAACACAGGATCTAAACACAGCTCAACACAGGATCTAAACACAGCTCAACACATGATCAAAGCATAGCTCAACACAGGACCTAAACACAGTTCAACATAGGACCTAAACACAGCTCAATACAGGATTAAAACACAGCTCAACACAGGATCTAAACACAGCTCATCACAGGACCTATACACAACTCAACACAGGACCTAGACACAGCTCAACACAGGACCTAGATGCAGCTAAACACAGGACCTAGATGCAGCTGAACACAGGACCTAAACACAGCTGAACACAGGACCTAAACACAGCTGAACACAGGACCTAAACACAGCTGAATACACCTAAACACAGCTCAACACAGAATCTAAATACAGGACCTAAAATCAGCTCAACACAGGACCTAAATACAGGACCTAAACACAGCTCAACACAGGACCTAAACACAGCTCAATACAGGACTAAACACAGCACAACACAGGACCTAAACACAGCTCAACACAGGACTTAAACACAGCTCAAAACAGGATCTAAACACAGCTCAACACAGGACCTAAACACAGCCTGACACCGGACCTAAACACAGCTCGACACAGGACTTAAACACAGCTCAACACAGGACCTAAACACAGCTCGACACAGGGCCTAAACACAGTTCGACACAGGACCTAAACACAGTTTGACACAGGATCAAAGCACAGCTCAACACAGAACCTAAACACAGCTCAACACAGGACCTAAACACAGCTCAACACAGAACCTAAACACAGCTCTACACAGGACCTAAACACAGTTCAACACAGGATCAAAGCACAGCTCAACACAGGACCTAAACACAGCTCAACACAGGACCTAAACACAGCTCAACACAGGACCTAAACACAGCTCAACACAGGACATAAACACAGCTCGACACAGGACCTAAACACAGTTCAACACAGGATCAAATCACAGCTCAACACAGGACCTAAACACAGTTCAACACAGGACCTAAACACAGCTCAACACAGGATCTAAACACAGCTCAACACAGGATCTAAACACAGCTCAACACAGGATCTAAACGCAGCTCATCACAGGACCTATACACAGCTCAACACAGGACCTAAACACAGCTCAACACAGGATCTAAACACAGCTCAACACAGGATCAAAGCACAGCTCAACACAGGACCTAAACACAGTTCAACACAGGACCTAAACACAGCTCAACACAGGATCTAAACACTGCTCAACACAGGATCTAAACACAGCTCAACACAGGATCTAAACGCAGCTCATCACAGGACCTATACACAGCTCAACACAGGACCTAAACACAGCTCAACACAGGATCTAAACACAGCTCAACACAGGATCAAAGCACAGCTCAACACAGGACCTAAACACAGTTCAACACAGGACCTAAACACAGTTCAACATAGGACCTAAACACAGCTCAACACAGGATTAAAACACAGCTCAACACAGGATCTAAACGCAGCTCATCACAGGACCTATACACAGCTCAACACAGGACCTAAACACAGCTCAACACAGGATCTAAACACAGCTCAACACAGGATCAAAGCACAGCTCAACACAGGACCTAAACACAGTTCAACACAGGACCTAAACACAGTTCAACATAGGACCTAAACACAGCTCAACACAGGATTAAAACACAGCTCAACACAGGATCTAAACACAGCTCATCACAGGACCTATACACAGCTCAACACAGGACCTCGACACAGCTCAACACAGGACCTAGATGCAGCTAAACATAGGACCTAAACACAGCTGAACACAGGACCTAAACACAGCTCAATACACCTAAACACAGCTCAACACAGAATCTAAATACAGGACCTAAACACAGCTCAACACAGGACCTAGATGCAGCTAAACACAGGACCTAAACACAGCTGAACACAGGACCTAAACACAGCTCAATACACCTAAACACAGCTCAACACAGAATCTAAATACAGGACCTAAACACAGCTCAACACAGGACCTAAACACAGCTCAATACAGGATCTAAACACAGCACAACACAGGACCTAAACACAGCTCAACACAGGACTTAAACACATGGCATAAACACAGCTAAACACAGGACATAAACACAGCTAAATAATATCAGAGGAAACTGAATTGAACCCACAATAAACTTTTGGGCAGCACGGTAGCATTGTGGTTAACACAGTTGCTTCACAGCTCCAGGGTCCAGGTTCGATTCCGGCTTGGGTCATTGTCTGTGCGGAGTCTGCACATCCTCCCCGTGTCTGCGTGGGTTTCCTCCGGGGGCTCCGGTTTCCTCCCACAGTCCAAAGATGTGCAGGTTAGGTGGATTGGCCATGATAAATTGCCCTTAGTGTCCAAAAAGGTTAAGTGGGGTTGCTGGGTTGTGGGGATAGGGTGGAGGCGTGGGCTTGAGTAGGGTGCTCTTTGTAAGGGCCGGTGCAGACCCGATGGGCCGATTGGCCTCCTTCTACACTGTGAATTCTATGATTCTATGATTCATCTAAACCCAACAAAGCAGCAAAACTGCCAGTTATTTCAATAAAACCTGAAGGAAAAGTTAGGGTTTAAGTTGAAATTTATCTCGTTACAGATTACAACCGAGACGGTGCCTTTAGTCTGATTTGAATTTATAAAATGAATGTCGATTTGAAATTGTCGGGAGAGACATCTGGCTCTAATCGGTGCCAGATGAGAGAGTGAGACAACCCTTTTGATTAATGGTTGTGCTGAATAGAATCGTCACTGAAACACTTGGAGCTCGGAGCAGTGGATAACAGCTGAGGGGAATGAGCTACCTCAGGTCAATGGTTAGAGTGTGACTCAGTGTGCACAGCATCTTGGACTAAACAGAATGTCCAATACAGTTTAATCCTGCTCATTAGAAATACCTGCAGCTGGATTACAGCAACAGATGGAGCAGTTAAAGGGGAAATGGGTTCATGAAAAACGGAGGGGCCCTCTGCCAAATACATCCCAGATCCCAGAGTCACACTCCACAACACAATCTGGGCCAACGCTTACAACAGAATTCCTACAGTGTAGAAGGAGGCCATTCAACCCATTGAGTTTGTGCCAGCCCTCTGACAGGACACGAGGCCCACTCCCCCGCCCTATCTCTGTAACCCCACCTAACCTGCACATCTTTGGACTGTGGGAGGAAACCGGAGGACCCGGAGGAAACCCACGCAGACACGGGGAGGACGTGCAGACACCACACAGACAGTGACCCAAACCGGGAATCGAACCTGGGATCCTGGCTGCACTGTCAGAGGGTCAGTACTGAGGGAGTGCCGCACTGTCAGAGGGTCAGTACTGAGGGAGTGCCGCACTGTCAGAGGGTCAGTACTGAGGGAGTGCCGCACTGTCAGAGGGTCAGTACTGAGGGAGTGCCGCACTGTCAGAGGGTCAGTACTGAGGGAGTGCTGCACTGTCAGAGGGTCAGTACTGAGGAAGTGCCGCACTGTCAGAGGGTCAGTACTGAGGGAGTGCCGCACTGTCAGAGGGTCAGTACTGAGGGAGTGCTGCACTGTCAGATGGTCAGTACTGAGGGAGTGCCGCACTGTCAGAGGGTCAGTACTGAGGAAGTGCCGCACTGTCAGAGGGTCAGTACTGAGGGAGTGCTGCACTGTCAGAGGGTCAGTACTGAGGAAGTGCCGCACTGTCAGAGGGTCAGTACTGAGGAAGTGCCGCACTGTCAGAGGGTCAGTACTGACGGAGTGCTGCACTGTCAGATGGTCAGTACTGAGGGAGTGCTGCACTGTCAGAGGGTCAGTACTGAGGGAGTGCTGCACTGTCAGAGGGTCAGTACGGAGGGAGTGCTGCACTGTCAGAGGGTCAGTACTGAGTGAATGCTGCACTGTCAGAGGGTCAGTACTGAGGGAGTGCTGCACTGTCAGAGGGTCAGTACTGAGGGAGTGCTGCACTGTCGGAGGGTCAGTACTGAGGGAGTGCTGCACTGTCAGAGGGTCAGTACTGAGGGAGTGCTGCACTGTCAGAGGGTCAGTACTGAGGGAGTGCTGCACTGTCAGGGGGTCAGTACGGAGGGAGCGCTGCACTGTCAGAAGGTCAGTACTGAGGGAGTACTGCACTGTCAGAGGGTCAGTACTGAGGGAGTACTGCACTGTCAGAGGGTCAGTGTATTTCGCCAAAATGTATCCCTCAACTAATCTCCTCAACCCTGACAAACTAGTCATTCTCTCTCTGTTGCTTGTGGGCAGCACGGTAGCACAGTGGTTAGCACTGTGGCTTCACAGCTCCATGGTCTCAGGTTCGATTCCCTGCTGGGTCCCTGTCTGTGCGGAGTCTGCACGTTCTCCCCGTGTGTGTGTGGGTTTCCTCCGGGTGCTCCAGTTTCTTCCCACAGTCCAAAGACGTGCAGGTTAGGTGGATTGGCCATGATAAATTGCCCTTTGTGTCCAAAAAGGTTAGGTGGGGTTATTGAATATGAAATGAAATGAAAATGAAATAAAATCGCTTATTGTCACAAGTAGGCTTCAAATGAAGTTACTGTGAAAAGCCCCTAGTCGCCACATTCCGGCGCCTGTTCAGGGAGGCTGGTACGGGCTGGTATTGGGTCTCGATGGGCCGAATGGCCTGCTTCTGCACTGTATGTTCCATGTTCTGTGCTGAGGTTTGCTGACATTCTTTGCACATTTACCACAGTTCCTGAATCACCAAAGTACCTCAATGGCTGTTAAACCATTTTGGATATCCCGGCCCCTGGAAGGAGCTGTCAAAATGCTATTTTTCAGCGGTTTGTTGTTGATTTACATTTCATTACAATATTCAGGGATTTGATTTGTGTGTTTCTGGTATTGATAATCCTTCCCAGAAAGACCGGCGCAGACATTACCATTCGAGGTCTCCGCACGAGTGGAATCGCTGAGCGACTTTGCTTTCAGACCTCATGCTTTTATATTCTTTATTCCTGTGTGTGTTGGCCATCCAGACGTTAAAGCAAAGATAAATCCTCCTCCGGATAAACACTGCAAAGCCTGCAGCTGTTGTGGTTAGATCATTCGCACAAATATAAAAAGACTGCTCAAATCGTTTATTTGCGTTTTAACAAGTGAATGAGAATTCGCCAAAGCAAAAATCAACATGGGAAACTTTCCAATCTGAACCCGGGTTTTTCACAGACCTGACAGCGGTGTTTGGGTTTTAAAAAATGTTTTTATTCAGGATTTTTCCAATTTTACAGAATCAACACATCAAAAACAAAACTATATCTCCAACTGTCCACTTTCCTTATTTACATCATTACTGCTTTCCACCCCCCCTGTCCTTCCCCCCCTCCCCTGTCCTCCCCCCCCACTCCTTCACCCCTCCCCCTCCCTCCCCCTCCCCCCCTCCCTCCCCCCTCTCTCCTCCCCCCTCCCCTGTCCTCCCCCTTCCCCCTCCCCCCTCCCTCCCCCTCCCTCCCTCCATTCTCCCCGTGTCTGCGTGGGTTTCCTCCGGGTGCTCCGGTTTCCTCCCACAAGTCCCGAAAGACGTGTTGTTCGGTGAATTGGACATTCTGAATTCTCCGTGTACCCGAACAGGCGCCGGAATGTGGCGACTAGGGGATTTTCACAGTAACTTCATTGCAGTGTTAATGTAAACCTACTTGTGACACTAATAAAAATTATTATTATTAAATCTTCTCGACACTTTGTACAAGGCCTTGAAATCCTTCCCAAAGTGGTTCCCAGGATTGGACACAATCCTCTTGTGTTTATAAAAGATTTATTCAGTCCAATCTTCATACTTCCCACACATGAAACAATTCTCACTGCACTTTAACCAGACAAGAGAGTAAAGGAGTAAACATGGAGAAAGGGACGATAAAAGATGTGGGATGGAAATTCTGAAATTTGATTCCCCCAGATGTAGCCCAGTTCCTGATGGCACAGAGCAGAAGGGTAACTCCATATCGGGGACAGCCAAGGTCACACAGAGAAAACCCAGGCCTACAGGAGGTCATTGGCTGCATCTTAGACATCTTTCTGAAATATGAGAAGGACAAATCATCAGTGAAAACCCTTTGGTTAATTTATTGGTAAAAAGATCCATTAACTGAGGAGTTGTTAAAATATTAGTGCGGTCAACTTGTGAGAGTGTCAGATACACTATACGGTGTCATTTATAGAACTGTATGTATTGGAACGGATCTCCCAACATGAGCTTATCCCATTACTGCCATATCACCCCACCCAAACAGACATAGAACATGGAACAGTACCGCACAGAACAGGCCCTTCGGCCCTCGATGTTGTGCCGAGCATTGTCAGAAACCAAGATCAAGCTATCCCACTCCCTGTCATTCTGGTGTGCTCCATGGGCCTATCCAATAACCGCTTGAAAGTTCCTAAAGTGTCCGACTCCACTATCACAGCAGGCAGTCCATTCCACACCCTAACCACTCTCTGAGTAAAGAACCTACCTCGGACATCCCTCCTATATCTCCCACCCTGAACCTTATAGTTATGCCCCCTTGTAACAGCTACATCCACCCGAGGAAATAGTCTCTGAACGTCCACTCTATCTATCCCCCTCAACATCTTATAAACCTCTATTAAGTTGCCTCTCATCCTCCTCCACTCCAATGAAAAAAGCCCTAGCTCCCTCAACCTTTCCTCATAAGGCCTACACTCCAAACCAGGCAGCATCCTGGTAAATCTCCTTTGCACCCTTTCCAATGCTTCCACATCCTTCCGATAATGAGGTGACCAGAACTGCACACAATACTCCAAATGTGGTCTCACCAGGGTCCTGTACAGTTGCAGCATAACCCCACGGCTCTTAAACTCAAGCCCCCTGTTAATAAACGCTAACACACTACAAGCCTTCTTCACGGCTCTATCCACTTGAGTGGCAACCTTCAGAGATCTGTGGACATGAACCCCAAGATCTCTCTGTTCCTCCACATTCCTCAGAACCCTGCCGATGACCCTGTAATCCGCATTCAAATTTGTCCTACCAAAATGAATCACCTCGCACTTATCAGGGTTAAACTCCATCTGCCACTTTTCGGCCCAGCTCTGCATCCTATCAATGTCTCTTTGCAGCCTACAACAGCCCTCCACCTCATCCACTACTCCACCAATCTTGGTGTCATCAGCAAATTTACTGACCCACCCTTCAGCCCCCTCCTCCAAGTCATTGATAAAAATCACAAATAGCAGAGGACCCAGCACTGATCCCTGTGGTACACCGCTGGTAACTGGTCTCCAGTCTGAAAATTTTCCATCCACCACCACCCTCTGTCTTCTGTGTGATAGCCAGTTACTTATCCAATTGGCCAAATTTCCCTCTATCCCACACCTCCTTACTTTCTTCATGAGCCGACCATGGGGAACCTTATCAAACGCCTTACTAAAATCCATGTCTACGACATCAACTGCTCTGCCGTCATCTACACACTTAGTTACCTCCTCAAAGAATTCAATCAAATTTGTGAGGCAAGACTTACCCTTCACGAATCTGTGTTGACTATTCTGGATTAAGCTGCATCTTTCCAAATGGTCATAAATCCTATCATTCAGGACCTTTTCCATTAACTTAACGACCACCGAAATAAGACTAACCGGCCTATAATTACCAGGGTCATTCCTATTCCCTTTCTTGAACAGAGGAACAACAGTCGCCACTCTCCAGTCCTCTGGCGCTATCCCTGTGGACAGCGAGGACCCAAAGATCAAAGCCAAAGGCTCTGCAATCTCATCCCTTGCCTCCCAAAGAATGCTAGGATATATCCCATCTGGCCCAGGGGACTTGTCGACCCTCAGGTTTTTCAAAATTGCTAATACATCCTCCCTCAGAATATCTACCTCCTCCAGCCTACCTGCCTGTATCACACTCTCATCCTCAAAAACATGGCCCCTCTCCTTTGTGAACACTGAAGAAAAGTATTCATTCAACGCCTCTCCTATTTCTTCTGACTCCATGCACAAGTTCCCACTACTGTCCTTGACCGGCCCTAACCTCACCCTGGTCATTCTTTTATTTCTCACATAAGAGTAAAAAGCCTTGGGGTTTTCCTTGATCCGACTCACCAAGGACTTCTCATGCCCCCTCCTAGCTCTCCTAAGCCCTTTTTTTAGCTCATTGCTTGCTACCTTGTAACCCTCAAGCGACCCAACTGAACCTTGTTTTCTCATCCTTACATACTCTTCCTTTTTCCTCTTGACAAGACATTCCACCTCTTTTGTGAACCATGGTTCCCTCACACGGCCATTTCCTCCCTGCCTGACAGGGACATACCTATCAAGGACACGCAGTATTTGTTCCTTGAACAAGCTCCACTTTTCATTTGTGCCTTTCCCTGACAGTTTCAGTTCCCATCTTATGCTCCCTAATTCTTGCCTAATCGCATCATAACTACCCCTCCCCCAATTATAAACCTTGCCCTGCCATATGGACCTATCCCTCTCCATTGCAGTAGTGAAAAGACACCGAATTGTGGTCACTATCTCCAAAGTGCTCTCCCACAAACAAATCTAACACTTGGCCCGGTTCACTATCCAGTACCAAATCCAATGTGGCCCCGCCTCTTGTCGGCCTATCCACATATTGTGTCAGGAAACCCTCCTGCACACACTGTACAAAAACTGCCCCATCCGAACTGTTTGACTTATAGAGGTTCCAATCAATATTTGGAAAGTTAAAGTCACCCATGACAACTACCCTGAGACCTCCACACCTATCCATAATCTGTTTTGCAATTTCTTCCTCCACATCTCTATTACTATTTGGGGGCCTATAGAGAACTCCTAACAATGTGATCGCTCCTTTCCTATTTCTAACTTCAGCCCACATTACCTCAGTCGGCAGATCCCCCTCAAACTGCCTTTCTGCAGCCGTTAAACTATCCTTGATTAACAATGCTACTCCTCCACCTCTTTTACCACCTTCCCGACCATCGCAATCCTTCTTCTGGGGCTAAACACAAACTGACAGGCTGTACAAAAAAACATAAGGAACAGGAAGAGGAGTAATCCACACAGCCTGTCCAGCCTGTTCTGCCTCAACTTAAGATTCCCACCCGTTCCCCCATATCCGACATGGTGGCATAGTGGTTAGCACTGCTGCCTCACAGCTCCAGGGACCCGGGTTAGCACTGCTGCCTCACAGCGCCAGGGACCCGGGTTAGCACTGCTGTCTCACAGCTCCAGGGACCCGGGTTAGCACTGCTGCCTCACAGCTCCAGGGACCCGGGTTAGCACTGCTGCCTCACAGCGCCAGGAACCCGGGTTAACACTGCTGTCTCACAGTGCCAGGGACCCGGGTTAACACTGCTGTCTCACAGCGCCAGGAACCCGGGTTAACACTGCTGTCTCACAGTGCCAGGGACCCGGGTTAACACTGCTGTCTCACAGTGCCAGGACCCGGGTTAACACTGCTGCCTCACAGAGCCAGGGACCCGGGTTAACACTGCTGTCTCACAGTGCCAGGGACCCGGGTTAACACTGCTGTCTCACAGTGCCAGGGACCCGGGTTAACACTGCTGCCTCACAGTGCCAGGGACCCGGGTTAACACTGCTGTCTCACAGTGCCAGGGACCAGGGTTAACACTGCTGCCTCACAGCGCCAGGAACCCGGGTTAGCACTGCTGCCTCACAGCGCCAGGGACCCGGGTTAGCACTGCTGTCTCACAGTGCCAGGGACCCGGGTTAACACTGCTGTCTCACAGTGCCAGGGACCAGGGTTAACACTGCTGTCTCACAGTGCCAGGGACCCGGGTTAACACTGCTGTCTCACAGTGCCAGGGACCGGGGTTAACACTGCTGTCTCACAGTGCCAGGGACCCGGGTTAACACTGCTGTCTCACAGTGACAGGGACCCGGGTTAACACTGTTGCCTCACAGTGCCAGGGACCCGGGTTAACACTGCTGTCTCACAGCTCCAGGGACCTGGGTTAGCACTGCTGCCTCACAGTGCCAGGGACCCGGGTTAACACTGCTGTCTCACAGCGCCAGGAACCCGGGTTAACACGGCTGTCACAAAGTGCCAGGGACCCGGGTTAACACTGCTGTCTCACAGCTCCAGGAACCTGGGTTAACACTGCTGTCTCCCAGTGCCAGGAACCCGGGTTAACACTGCTGTCTCACAGTGCCAGGGACCCGGGTTAACACTGCTGTCTCACAGTGCCAGGGACCGGGGTTAACACTGCTGTCTCACAGTGCCAGGGACCCGGGTTAACACTGCTGCCTCACAGTGCCAGGGACCCGGGTTAACACTGCTGCCTCACAGTGCCAGGGACCCGGGTTAACACTGCTGTCTCACAGCGCCAGGAACCCGGGTTAACACGGCTGTCTCACAGCTCCAGGAACCTGGGTTAACACTGCTGTCTCACAGTGCCAGGGACCCGGGTTAACACTGCTGTCTCACAGTGCCAGGGACCGGGGTTAACACTGCTGTCTCACAGAGCCAGGGACTCGGGTTAACACTGCTGTCTCACAGTGCCAGGGACCCGGGTTAACACTGCTGTCTCACAGTGACAGGGACCCGGGTTAACACTGCTGTCTCACAGTGCCAGGGACTCGGGTTAACACTGCTGTCTCACAGTGCCAGGGACCCGGGTTAACACTGCTGTCTCACAGTGACAGGGACCCGGGTTAACACTGTTGCCTCACAGTGCCAGGGACCCGGGTTAACACTGCTGTCTCACAGCTCCAGGGACCTGGGTTAGCACTGCTGCCTCACAGTGCCAGGGACCCGGGTTAACACTGCTGTCTCACAGCGCCAGGAACCCGGGTTAACACGGCTGTCACAAAGTGCCAGGGACCCGGGTTAACACTGCTGTCTCACAGCTCCAGGAACCTGGGTTAACACTGCTGTCTCACAGTGCCAGGGACCCGGGTTAACACTGCTGTCTCACAGTGCCAGGGACCGGGGTTAACACTGCTGTCTCACAGTGCCAGGGACCCGGGTTAACACTGCTGTCTCACAGTGACAGGGACCCGGGTTAACACTGTTGCCTCACAGTGCCAGGGACCCGGGTTAGCACTGCTGTCTCACAGCTCCAGGGACCTGGGTTAACACTGCTGTCTCACAGCGCCAGGGACCCGGGTTAACACTGCTGTCTCACAGTGCCAGGAACCCGGGTTAACACTGCTGTCTCACAGTGCCAGGGACCCGGGTTAACACTGCTGTCTCACAGCGCCAGGGACCCGGGTTAACACTGCTGTCTCACAGAGCCAGGAACCCGGGTTAACACTGCTGTCTCACAGTGCCAGGGACCCGGGTTAACACTGCTGTCTCACAGTGCCAGGGACCCGGGTTAACACTGCTGTCTCACAGCGCCAGGGACCCGGGTTAACACTGCTGTCTCACAGTGCCAGGAACCCGGGTTAACACTGCTGTCTCACAGTGCCAGGGACCCGGGTTAACACTGCTGTCTCACAGCGCCAGGGACCCGGGTTAACACTGCTGTCTCACAGAGCCAGGAACCCGGGTTAACACTGCTGTCTCACAGTGCCAGGGACCCGGGTTAACACTGCTGTCTCACAGAGCCAGGAACCCGGGTTAACACTGCTGTCTCACAGAGCCAGGAACCCGGGTTAACACTGCTGTCTCACAGCGCCAGGGACCCGGGTTAACACTGCTGTCTCACAGTGCCAGGAACCCGGGTTAACACTGCTGCCTCACAGTGCCAGGGACCCGGGTTAACACTGCTGTCTCACAGCGCCAGGGACCCGGGTTAACACTGCTGTCTCACAGCGCCAGGGACCCGGGTTAACACTGCTGCCTCACAGCGCCAGGGACCCGGGTTAACGCTGATGTCTCACAGAGCCAGGGGCCCGGGTTAACACTGCTGTCTCACAGTGCCAGGGACACGGGTTAACACTGCTGTCTCACAGTGCCAGGGACCCGGGTTAACACTGCTGTCTCACAGTGCCAGGGACCCGGGTTAACACTGCTGTCTCACAGTGCCAGGGACCCGGGTTAACACTGCTGTCTCACAGCGCCAGGGACCCGGGTTAACACTGCTGTCTCACAGTGCCAGGGACCTGGGTTAGCACTGCTGCCTCACAGCTCCAGGGACCTGGGTTAGCACTGCTGCCTCACAGCGCCAGGAACCCGGGGCGACACGGTGGCTCAGTGGTTAGGTGGGGTTACTGGGTTTACGGGGATAGGGTGGAGGCGTGGGCTTAAGTGGGGCCAGTGCAGACTTGATGGACACCAAACATCTGCCTATCACAGCCTTAAATATATTCAATGGTGGAGCACCCACAATCCTCTGGGTGGTGAATTCCAAAGCTATGCAAACCTTTGAGTGAAGAATCAAGAATTGTTACGGTGCAGAATGAGGCCATTCGGCCCATCGTGTCTGCACCGTCTCTCCGAACGAGCACCATGACTCAGGGCCTTTCTCCTGCCTTTTCCCCGGACCCCTGCACATTCTCTTCAAATAATCATCCAATGCCCTCCGGAATGCCTCGATTGAACCTGCCTCCACCACACCCCCAGGCCGTGCATTCCAGATCCCAACCCCTCGCTGGGTGAAAGAATTTCCTCACATTACATTTGCTTCTCGATCCTCCCCTCAGTCCTACAGGATTATCGGGTGATTGAGGCTCCCCTGCTGTGGGAAACATCCTCGCAGCCCCCACCCTGTCAAACTCCACACAAATCGGTTTGTTGCTTTTGTGAATCCGGACCGAGATAGTAAAAAGAAAACTTGGTTTATTGCAAAGAAATTATATTTACAAATACATCAGCCCCAGCCGGGTCCCCGTCACCAGCCGACTTTATCCATCAGACACAGGAGCAGAATTAGGCCACTCGGCCCCTCGAGTCTGCTCCGCCATTCAAACATGGCTGAGATTTTCTCATCCCCATTCTCCTGCCTTCTCCTCTAATGTGCATCTGAATGTCCTCGAGCTCCCCACCCCCTCAGTGGGGGAGGGGGGGACTACCGGGTGGGGTGCCTCAGCACAGGGGCTCGTATTTGGAGAGACTCAAGGGGAGACTGATCCCGTGGGGGTTATAACAGTTACAATGAGATCACCTCCAAAACATAAAGACCCAAATTACTGAGCCAGTAAGGAGGGTTTGGGGGTGAGTTGGTAGCAATTCTGCCCCTTTGAGGTGACTCCAGGATTGGTGGTGAAACATTCACCGTACAATCTTCAGTCTGTTACTCAGCCTTCGAATCCTTCCAACTCTCAGCAACACTCTCCGAGGGAAAGTGTAAAAATGAAACAAGATTCAGTCCCTCATCGTAGGAGCCACACTGGCCAATTATTAAAAGTCTTTATCAATTTGTTGCTGTGACAATTTCTCAAACTTTGATCATATTTCATAATCACAATTCAGGTTTTTGGAAGAGAATATTGATGCTGAACCTCCTCATGTCTCTCAGCGATGTCACAAATGTTTGAGTTAGAGGATAGCCTCTCGGGCCCGCTCTGTGTGCACAGGTTCTGCAATATCAATGAACCTTTCTGAGGCAGGGAACAATACTGAAAGGCCAAGGGATTAATTTCAAATTGTAATGCTGGGTAACATGTCTGAATCAGAGGGCTACGCCTCTGAGATACACAACTCAGTGTGTTACCCTGCACACTCCAACTGACGAGTATAGGATTTAATTTGTACTATCTATCTTTTCATTCAATAATAATAATCTTTATTGTCACAAGTAGACTTACATTAACTCTGCAATGAAGTTACTGTGAAAATCCCGGCACCTGTTCGGGTCACAGAGGGAGAATTCAGAATGTCCAATTCACCGAACAACACGTCTTTGGGACTGCGGGAGGAAACCGGAGCACCCGGAGGAAACCCACGCAGACACGGGGAGAACGTGCAGACTCCGCACAGACAGTGACCCAAGCCGGAATCGAACCTGGGACCCTGGAGCTGTGAAGCAACAGTGCTAACCACTGTGCTACCGTGCTGCCCTTATATCTGACACAGCGTTTCTCACTTATGGGGAAAGCACCTTTTAAAAATATTTGAATCACAAACAATTCCTGTTAATTTATAAAAGTTTAACAACATGTTGATTTGCCAAAACCCTGATCAGCTCAGCTCCGAACAACCTGGGATAGGGAAAGGTGGAGATGCTGCTGCCAAAGACGGGAGACCCGGTATACATCAACCATGCGTCCGAGGGGACAATGACCACGTCATTGACATGCATGTAAGGGAAACATGTGCCTCGCCCACCAGCACGTGATTCACCTGCAACTCCCAGTCACCCACTCGGAATGTGACCAGTATCTCCCCACAGAGCCTTGTAATAAGACTCTACACGATAGTCTGGGCCCCAGCACGTTCGGCTCCCCATTCATCCCCAATTGTCACCTTTTCTTTGTTTTAATTGAATGTACCCAATTCTTTTTTTTTCCAATTAAGGGGCAATTTAGCGTGGCCAATCCACCTGCCCTGCTATTGTATTGTATGTTATTGTATTTGTACTGTGCTTGTTTTTATTGTCACGGGTACCGAGGTCCAGTGAAGAGTATTGTTCTGTGTACAGTCCAGACTGATCATTCCACACATGAAAAAAAACATAGGCAAACATAAATTCACAAAGTATATACACAGACCCCGGGTGAAACATACGGAGTGTAGTAGAGAAGATGTGTGAAGAGGTCAATTCAGTCCATAAGAGGGTCATTCAAGAGTCTGGTAACATCTTTGGGTTGTGGGGGTGAAACCCACGCAGTCACGGGAAGAATGTGCAAACTCCACACGGACAGTGACCTCGGGCCGAACCCGGGTCCATGGCACCGTGAGGCAGCAGTGCTAACCACTGTGCCACCGTGCCACCCAATGGTGCTAACCACCGTGCCACCCAACAGTCACCTTTTCATTGGCACATCCCAAGGTCACATCTGTACATCGTCCACTGGAGTCAAAAGAAACCCGTTGTCCAAATATAGATTTAATCAAATGTTAAAGTGCAAGAAGGAAATGCACAATGACATTAAATAAACATCACCCAGTGAGACTCTAAGGTAACTAGGTAACAAAGCTTCTGAAGGCCAGACACTTCCCTAACCAGAGCTCTCTCTCTCTCTCTCTGCCTGCAGTTGCTGTGGAAGGGGCTGTGTGTCTTTTCTATTCTGCAGGAAATGGCCACAACAGATGATGTTCAGGTGCCTGAATCCTAGAAGGTTCCAGCACTTTCAGAGCCACCTGAATCTGTGCAGGGACTGTAACCATTGGGGTTTCTAGCTTAACATCAGTCGCAGGGAAAATGCTAGTCTATTATAACGGGTGTGATAGTATTAGTAGAGAAATTGTTTTGCGGAAATTCATGGGATTGAAGGCAGGTAAATCTCCAGGGTCTGATAACCTTCATCCCAGAGTGCTTAAGGAAGTGGATCTAGAAATAGGAGATCGATTGGTGGTCATTTTCCAAAATTCTTTGGACTCTGGAATGGTTCCTCCAGATTGGAGGGTAGCGAATGTAACCCCGCTATTCAAAAAGGTAGGCAGAGAGAAAACAGGGAACTATAGACCAGTGAGCCTAACGCCGGTAGTAGGGAAGTTGCTGGAGTCAATTATCAAGGATTTGGAAAGCAGTGGTATAATCAGACAAAGTCAGCTGGGATTTCCAAAAGGAAAATCATGCTTGACAAATCACTGGCAGAGTTGACCAGGGAGAACCGGTGGATGTGGTTTATTTAGACTTTCAGAAGGCTTTCGACAAGGTCTCACATTGCAGATTAATGTGTAAAGTTAAAGCGCATGGGATTGTGGGTAGTGTCTGGAGATGGATAGAAAGCTGGTTAGTAGACAGGAAGCAAAAGATTGGAATAAATGGGTCTTTTTCTGATTGGCAGGCAGTGACTAGTGGGGTACCGCAGGAATCTGTGCTAGGACCCCAACTGTTCACATTATATTTTTTTAAATATAAATTTAGAGTACCCAATTTTTTTTTTTTCCCAATCAAGGGGCAATTTAGCGTGGCCAATCCACCTACCCTGCACATCTCTGGGTTGTGGGGGTGAAACCCACGCAGACACGGGGAGAATGTGCAAACTCCACACGGACAGTGACCCAGGACCGGGATTCGAACCCGGATCCTCAGCGCCACAGTCCCAGTGCTAACCACTGCGCCACATGCCGCCCCCGTTCACAGTCTATATTTTATAATGATTTTGACGAGGAACTAAATTATCACCAAATTTGCACATGATACAAAGTTGGGTGGGAGGGTGAGCTGTGAGGAGGATGTAGAGATGCTTCAGCGGGATTTGGACAGGCTGAGTGAGTGGGCACACGCAGTATAATGTGGATAAATGGGAGGTTATCCGCTTCGGTGGCAAAAATAGAAAGGCAGATTATTATTTGAATGGGTGTAAATTGAGAGAGGTGGATACTCAGCGAGACCTTGGTCGCCTCTTACATGAGTACACGTAGGTACAGTAGGCAGTAAAGAAGGCAAATTGTATGTTGGCCTTCATAGTGAGAGGATTTTTTTCAATAAATTTTGGTGCCCTTACCTGAGGAAGGATGTTCTTGCTGTGGAGGGAGAGCAGCAAAGGTTTACCAACCTGATTCCTGGGATGGCGGGACTGTCATATGAGGAGAGACTAAGTCGGTTAGGATTATATTCATTGGAGTTTAGGAGAGTGAGAGGGGATCTCATAGAAACTTATTAAATTCTGACAGGATTAGACAGGGTAGATTCAGAAAGAATGTTCTCCCATGATGGGGGAGTCCAGAACTAGGGGACCTAATTGAAACTATAATAACCCCAGGAGTTTAGGCATAGACTATTTTCTAAATGGGGAAATGCTTAGGAAATCAGAAGTAGAAAGGGACTTGGGAGTCCTTGTTCACGATTCTCTTAAGGTTAACGTGCAGGTTCAGTCAGCAGTTAGGAAGACAAATGCAATATTGGCATACATGTCGTGAGGGCTAGAATACAAGACCAGGGATGTACTTCTGAGGCTATTTAAGGCTCTGATCAGACCCCATTTGGAGTATTGTGAGCAGTTTTGGGCCCCGTATCTAAGGAGGATGTGCTGGCCTTGGAAAGAGTCCAGAGGAGGTTCACAAGAATGATCCCTGGATTGAAGAGCTTGTCGTATGAGGAACGGTTGAGGACTCTGGGTCTGTACTCGTTGGAGTTTAGAAGGATGAGGGGGGATCTTATCGAAACTTACAGGATACTGCGAGGCCTGGATAGAGTGGACGTGGAGACGATGTTTCCACTTGTGGGAAAAACCAGAACCAGAGGACACAATCTCAGACTAAAGGGACGATCCTTTAAAACAGAGATGAGGAGGAATTTCTTCAGCCAGATGGTGGTGAATCTGTGGAACTCTTTGCCGCACGGAAGGCCGTGGAGGCCAAATCACTGAGTGTCTTGAAGACAGAGATAGATAGGTTCTTGATTAATAAGGGGATCAGGGGTCATGGGGAGAAGGCAGGAGAATGGGGATGAGAAAAATATCAGCCATGATTGAATGGCGGAGCAGACTCGATGGGCCGAGTGGCCTAATTCTGCTCCTGTCTTATGGTCTTATACATGATGTGGAGATGCCGGCGTTGGACTGGGGTGAGCACAGTACGAAGTCTTACACCACCAGGTTAAAGTCCAACAGGTTTGTTTCGATGTCACTAGCTTTCGGAGCGCTGCTCCTTCCTCAGGTGAATCTTCCTTCACCTGAGGAAGGAGCAGCGCTCCGAAAGCTAGTGACATCGAAACAAACCTGTTGGACTTTAACCTGGTGTTGTAAGACTTCGTACTATGATCTTATAGGAGGCCCATGGGGACACCCTGATCGATCTCCCTGTGGACTTGTGGAATATGTGCTTCCCTGCTAGTGGGTGGAGGCCTTCCCAGCTGGTGCTGATAACGTAGTATACAGGCCGGCCCGGACAGGGACCGGGATGTTGGTTATCCCGATGGGAATGACTGTGTGTATTTACTGCCAGAGGCAGATTTCATGTCTCTATGAATAGACCTGCGGCAGCCTGATGTTCAGCTCCCTGGGTCTTTATACTGGCAACGAAGGCAGTAATTCTGATTCTGGAAGTTGCAGCCCCTCCTGGATGTTGCTGGACAGCAACGCATTGGACAGACGGTTGAAAAATTCCGCTCTTTGGGAAGTTAGACGCCTTTGACGCAGGCCTGGACGAAGGAAGTGAGAGTGGAAATTCCAGCGGTCGTGGCCTTAATCTTCCCGAGACTCAGGGGAGGCCCAGAGAATTTCAAATGTCATGCACCTGTTCAGAGATTGTAAGGACTGTAAGCCAAGGAATTACTGACCAATCAGTTTAACGTTGGTATTGGGAAGCTTCTGGAAAGTTATTCGGCATAAAATTAATAGTCACATGGAAAAATGTAGGATGATTAGGAACAACCAGCCTGGGGAAATCGTGTTTAACTAACTTGCTGGAGTTTTCTGAGGTGGGTAATGAGGGTAACGCAGTTGATGGGGTATAAGTGGACGTTCAGAAGGCATTCGATACAGTGCCACATAATAGACTTGTGAGAAAAGTTAGAGCTCACGGAGTAAAATGAATAGTAGCAACATGATATAAAATTGGCAGCATAATAGGAAGTCGAGAGTAACGGTCAATGGATGTTTTGGGCTGGAGGAAGGTTTACACTGGTGTTCCCCAGGGGTTGATTTTGGGATCTTTGCGTTTCCTGGTATATATTAATGATCGGGATCTTGGTTTGCAGTTTCAGCTTGTGGATGACACAACATTTGGAAGTGTTGTAAACAGTGAAGAGGACAGTGTGGAACTTCAAAAGAACATGGACAAGTTGGTTGATTGGGCAGAGAGGTGGCAGATGAAGTTCAATGTGGAGAAATGTGAGGAAGAACATGGAGAGACAATATAAAACAAAGGGTAAAACTCTTAAAGCTGTGCTGGAGCAGAGGGATCTGGGTGTTTTTGTCCACAGATCCGGTGACCGGACATGCAGATAGAGCAGTTAATCAAGCAGGGAATATTCTGGGATTCATTAATAGGGGAAGAGAGAGGACAAGAGTGAGGAGGTTATGCTGAACTTTTACAAGACATGAGTTAGGCCTCAGCTGGGATATTGTGTACAGTTCTAGGGCCAAACTAGAGGAAGGCTGTGAATGGATTGGTGCAGTGGTATTGTCATTGGACTAATCCGGAGTCCCCTGTGAATGCTCTGGTATTGTCATTGGACTAATCCGGAGTCCCCTGGAAATGCTCTGATATTGTCATTGGACTAATCCGGAGTCCCCTGTGAATGCTCTGGTATTGTCATTGGACTAATCCGGAGTCCCCTGTGAATGCTCTGGTATTGTCATTGGACTAATCTGGAGACCCCTGGAAATGCTCTGATATTGTCATTGGACTAATCCGGAGTCCCCTGGTAATGCTCTGGTATTGTCATTGGACTAATCCGGAGTCCCCTGGAAATGCTCTGGTATTGTCATTGGACTAATCCAGTGTCCCCTGGTAATGCTCTGGTATTGTCATTGGACTAATCCGGAGTCCCCTGGAAATGCTCTGGTATTGTCATTGGACTAGTCCGGAGTCCCCTGGTAATGCTCTGTATTGTCATTGGACTAATCCGGAGTCCCCTGGAAATGCTCTGTTATTGTCATTGGACTAATCCGGAGTCCCCTGGAAATGCTCTGGTATTGTCATTGGACTAGTCCGGAGTCCCCTGGAAATGCTCTGGTATTGTCATTGGACTAATCCGGAGTCCCCTGGAAATGCTCTGGTATTGTCATTGGACTAATCCGGAGTCCCCTGGAAATGCTCTGGTATTGTCATTGGACTAATCCGGAGTCCCCTGGTACTGCTCTGGTATTGTCATTGGACTAATCCGGAGTCCCCTGGAAATGCTCTGGTATTGTCATTGGACTAATCCAGTGTCCCCTGGAAATGCTCTGGTATTGTCATTGGACTAATCCGGAGTCCCCTGGAAATGCTCTGGTATTGTCATTGGACTAGTCCGGAGTCCCCTGGAAATGCTCTGGTATTGTCATTGGACTAATCCGGAGTCCCCTGGAAATGCTCTGTTATTGTCATTGGACTAATCCGGAGTCCCCTGGTAATGCTCTGGTATTGTCATTGGACTAATACGGAGTCCCCTGGAAATGCTCTGGTATTGTCATTGGACTAATCCAGTGTCCCCTGGAAATGCTCTGGTATTGTCATTGGACTAATCCGGAGTCCCCTGGAAATGCTCTGGTATTGTCATTGGACTAGTCCGGAGTCCCCTGGAAATGCTCTGGTATTGTCATTGGACTAATCCGGAGTCCCCTGGAAATGCTCTGGTATTATCATTGGACTAATCCGGAGTCCCCTGGTACTGCTCTGGTATTGTCATTGGACTAATCCAGTGTCCCCTGGAAATGCTCTGGTATTGTCATTGGACTAATCCGGAGTCCCCTGGAAATGCTCTGGTATTGTCATTGGACTAGTCCGGAGTCCCCTGGAAATGCTCTGGTATTGTCATTGGACTAATCCGGAGTCCCCTGGAAATGCTCTGGTATTATCATTGGACTAATCCGGAGTCCCCTGGTACTGCTCTGGTATTGTCATTGGACTAATCCGGAGTCCCCTGGAAATGCTCTGGGGACCCCGGTTCAAATCCCATGACAGAAAATGGTGAAATTTGAATTCAATAAAAATCTGCTGGGAGATTCTCCGTCCCGCCCGCCCTGATTTGACGCACGCCGCCCCCGTCCGCAGAGGGTTCCTCCGAATCGTCAGCCGGCCGATGGGGTTTCCCATTGTGGCCACCCCACGTGGACATGGGTGCGCTGTCGGAGAAATGGAGGATCTCGTCGACGGAGAATCCCACCCCTGGAATTAAAAGTCTCATTACCAATTGTCATAAAAACTCATCTGGGCAGCAGCACGGTAGCGCAGTGGTCAGTGTTATACATTTTAGTTACCGTTGTATGAAGAGTCAATAGTCCTGTTCCTTTTCACCAAACACCATTTATTTCACTTCCACAGCCTCTGCACAAAACTCTCAACAACACATCACCTGACACAAGGGCCACCTGAAGCCCCTTTACATATCAGTGTCAATCATTGGATACTTAAACTAAATGAGACAACTAATTGCAATGCCTCTTAATGCATTACTTAACAGTCTCCCCTTCCTGGGAGAAAAAAATAATTCCGACCCTGAATTCTTTCCTCAAACCAGAGATTACAAAATTTAAAGAAACTCAGAAACACACACACAATTTCCCCCCTTCTTTTTTTTCACATTTTTTTTTTTTTGGGGAAAAAAATCACAGAAACAGGCGTCCTTCATTAACAATATCCAAAAGTTAAATTTCTGTCAATATCAGATATATAAAAGGCCATATCCACCGCCCCTACAAGGCTTAACGTCTCAGCAGCCAAAGTGCTTTCGACCACTTTCCTTATTTTCTTTGTTTCCCACGCAAGAGGACAACATTTACCATTGTTCCCCAAGAGGAAAATTATAAAACCTCCTGTGCTTGATTTGTATAGGACGCATCACTATAAACTATGAATTTCAAGTGTCTAAGGTCACCTAAAACCGGGAACCTCAAAACACACTCCTGCATTTTTAGTTTGGCCAAACGCTTTATTTGCTCTTATTATGTCTTCCACTTTGGGATCATTCATTTTTGTACTCAACTCTCAGACATCAAAACTCACGTCCGGTCTCGTCTGTCAAACTAACAAATTCAGTTGCCCAATTAAACTTCGCAGTTGCTCTTTTTCCATCTTTGAAACCTTGCATCTTTTTGTGAAAACCCGGCCACAACTATTGCTCTTGGGCTGATGCTTTCCAAATAAGGGGCGGGATTCTCCGCAATCGGCGCGATGTCCACCAACCGGCGCCAAAAACGGCGCGAATCAGTCCGGCATCGCGCCGCCCCAAAGGTGCGGAATCCTCCGCTTCTTGAGGGGCCGGGCCCTAACCTTGAGGGGCTAGGCCCGCACCGGACTGATTTCTGCCCCGCCAGCTGGCGGCCTTTGGTGCCCCGCCAGCTGGCGCAAAACTGACTTTGCCGTGCGGCGCATGCGGGCGCTCACGGCATCCCCGCGCATGCGCAGTGGAGGGGGTCTCTTCCGCCTCCGCCATGGTGGAGACCATGGCGAAGGCGGAAGGAAAAGAGTGCCCCCACGGCACAGGCCCGCCCGCAGATCGGTGGGTCACGATCGTGGGCCAGGCCACCGTGGGGGCACCCCCCGGGGCCAGATCCCCCCCCCCCCCCCGGTCCCCGGAGCCCGCCCGCGCCGCCTTGTCCCGCCGATAAGAGAGGTGGTTTGATTCTCGCCGGCGGGACAGGCATTCCAGCAGCGGGACTTCAGCCCATCGCGGGCCGGAGAATCGCCGGGGGGGGGGGGCCACCAACCGGCGCAGCGCGATTCCCACCCCCGCCGAATATCCGGTGCCGGAGAATTCGGCAACCGGCGGGGGCGGGATTCACGCCAGCCCCCGGCGATTCTCCGACCCGGCAGGGGGTCAGAGAATCCCGCCCAAGATTGCTGACGTAAAGTTGCCCCTAACTTAGTCTGTCCGATTTCCAGTCCAATATATTTAAATGCACCGGAAGCCTGACTTCCGACCCTGAATTCTTTCCTCAAACCAGAGATTACAAAAGCTTCTAAATCACTAGTCACACCCCACAAAAATTATTTGACAAGCATCATAAAGATGCCAGAAAGGTTCCCTTTATAGTGCCAGTAAAACATTAGCGGATCTACTTTCAACTGGTAACAGCCTAACTTTAACAAAACTGATCTTACCGAAAAATACCAGACTCTAGATGCAACATTTAAACCATATACACATTTGTTCAACTTCCAGGGTACCCCTTCTGTGTTAGCTGCTTCTTTAGGAGGACGGAGAAAAATGTCTCTCCGGAGCTGATGCCCCTGCAAGAAGGCAGCTTTCATATCTATAGATTTGCATTCCCATGCCTTTGTGGCTAAAAGAAGATCTTTAAAATTAATCTTTCCTGCTGTAGGTGAATCTACCCTTAAATCCTGATCTTCTAAGCTTTCTTCAAAGCCCCTTGCCACAAGCCTGGCCTTTGCCTTACAAGTTCCATCCGGAAGAACCTTTTCCGTGCAAATCCATCTGTGGGACAGGGCTCTTTGTCCCCTATCCGGTACTTCGGTGTATACCCCAAATTCACTCCAACTATGCAGTTCTTGCTGTTTAGCATCTTTGATAACTTTTCATATAATTTATTGGAAGCCACCAAAATCTCACGTGCATGTGGGCTTCTACTCCTATTAGTATTCGTAACTTTACTCATGTTCCGAGACCTTGATAAACTACCACCCCTCTCCCGCCTGGTAACTTGTTCTGTACTGCTACTGCTTGATCTTTCCAATCTGCTGTGGGATGTCCTTTCAAAATTCTCGACCTTTTCCTGTGGAACTGTTCACTAACCGATGTACTATCTGAACTGGCACTGCGTTCCTGTGACCTCCATTTTTGAACTTCGTGTTCCCAATCCATTGTCTTAACTCCCTCCCCTGAATGCTGTACATTCAACCAATGTTTATACTTTCCAGTGGCCTTCCCTGCTCTAATAACAATTGCATCCTTCCATTGACTAGACCCTTCAGGCAAATATGTCACCTTTGTACCAACTTTTGGTAGTTTCCTTTCGGAAAAATGGCCTTATCCCAGATCTTAAGGTCCACAGCCACAATGTCGTTAAAATCCCTGGCCAAAGGTAGGGTTACTATCGGTCGTGCTGGTGTCCTTCTGTACTTCCTACAAACTTCACAGCAATCACCAACCTGTTCTATCAGTTTAGTATAGTCTTCATCCCTTACCCCTGCATCCTTTAATACAGTTTTCAGCCTCCGAGGAGACGGATGTGCGAATTGCCTATGCAGTTTTAATACCACAAGCATTTTATCAGCTAAAGTCCCATTTTCTACTGCCATTAACACATCCTTAACCACTCTACTTGAAATATTATTTTTCAGTAATGGAATACAATAGTGTCTGTGGTGGTATGTATTAGGGGTAGTATGGTACCTGTGAAGCTGAGAGGCTATTGGCTGACAGGTCCCGGGTCCTGGTTGGATCTGCCACCTGCTGGCTCCGCCCGGAAGGCGGAGTATAAGAGCTCGAGTTCTCCCAGCAGCCGTATTCTGTAACTGAGCTGCTGGGGAACAAGTCTTGCTTAATAAAGCCTTCGATTGACTTCATCACTTCTCGACTTGAGTGAGTAATTGTGCGCTACAATTTATTAAGCAGACTTAAAAGACTATGGAGCTCCAGATCTCCCCGGAGTGTCTGCGAATCAGCCCCCATGCAGCAAACTCGGCGGCCGTGTTTAAACACTGGCTAGCATGCTTCGAAGGGTACCTTCGAACGGCCCCCGGTCGGACCACGGAAGATCAGAAAATGCAGGTCCTGCATTCCAGGGTGAGCCCGGAGATCTACACGCTCATCGAAGGCGCTCGCCATGCTGAAAGCTGTCTACATTCGGCCCATAAACCTGGTCTACGCACGCCACCAACTCGCGATGAGACGGCAAATCCCCGGAGAATCGCTGGACGAGTTCTACAGCGCGCTCTTGATTCTGGGACGGAACTGCAACTGCCCGTCGGTGAGCGCGATCGAGCACACGGAGCTCCTAATCAGGGATGCTTTTGTGGCAGGTATGACTTCTTCTCAAATTCGCCAAAGACTGTTAGAGAGAGACTCGTTAGGACTCACAGAGGCACGGGCCCTTGCGGCCTCCCTCGACGTGGCCTCACAAAATGCCCGCGCCTACGGCCCCGACCGCGCGGCAGCCCCTTGGGCTCCGTGGACCCCTGTTGCGACCGACTCCCCGGCACCCCCCCCCCCCCCCCCCCGCAAGCCTGCGTGGCTAGAGCACCAGACCATTCCGGTGGGCCCCGCTGTATTTGTGCGGGCAGGCGAAACACACCCGACAGCACTGCCCGGCCCGCTCAGCCATCTGTAAAAGCTGTGGCAAAAAGGGGCACTACTCAGCGGTGTGCCGGTCCCGGGGGGTCGCCGCAATCCCCGGGGGAGAACGGGGACAACAGACTCAACCCCCCCAACGATCCATGTGCGGCCCGCGGGCGCCGCTATTTTGGGCCCCGGACACCACGCGGGGAGGATGGGCGCCGCCATCTTGTGACCCCCCGGCCACGTGCGATCCATGGGGTCGGCCATTTTGTCCACCCCCGACCACGTGCGATCCATGGGTGCCGCCATCTTGGCTGATAGCCAAGGACCCCAGCATAGACGGCTCCACGGGGTCGGAAGAAAACGCCACGATGCAACAACCAAGACTGGCTTCGGTGACCCTGGACCAATCGCGGCCCCGGACGCTCCAAACGGCAACGACAACGGTGCTGGTCAACGGGTACGAGACGCCATGCCTGATCGACTCTGGGAGCACGGAAAGTTTTATCCACGCGGACACGGTAAGACGCTGTTTTCTCTCTATTCGTCGAAGTACCCAAAAGATTTTCCTGGCAGCGGGGTCCCATTCCGTAGAGATCAAAGGGTTCTGCATCACGTACCTAACGGTGCAAGGGAGGGAGTTTAAGAATTATAGGCTTTATGTCCTTCCCCAACTCTGCGCTCTCACTCTCTTGGGGTTAGATTTCCAATGTAACCTCCAGAGCCTAACATTCCAGGCATTTAACCAATTTAAACCTAACATTAGGTTTGCACTGAGTGCTGAATTTGGTGCATTTGAGTGCAATAGTGAGAGTTTGGTGACTGAGGGAGTATAAGGCTTCATTTTTATCTAAAGTTTAGTTTTTCTTTTATTTAGTTAATTAACTTAAAAGTTGCTGTTTGGTTTAGAAGAAGGTGAATTTTCAATAAGCTTTAAACCGGCTTCTACTTGTCAGCACTTGCAGCTGGAGCTTGTTAATTAGTTAATTGGATTAGGCCAGTTTTCAGAGGCTAGATTCACAGTATAAAAGTGATCCCCTACAGTGCAGACTTTGTTTGCACTGAGTGCTGAATTTGGTGCATTTGAGTGCGATAGTGAGAGTTTGGTGACCGAGGGAGTGCTGAATTTGGTGCATTTGAGTGCGATAGTGAGAGTTTGGTGACCGAGGGAGTTAGGTGAGGAGGGAGTAAGGTGCTCCTTTCATTTTGTTTCCGACATTTCCGCAAAGAGTGCGAAGAGAGCCAGGAGTTTACAGAAAGTGTAGCTGACTGGGAGCAGGGTCGGAGGGCGGAGATCTAGTTAGTCCACAGGGCAGCTATATTCTGTCAGGTAAGAGGGGATGGAGGCTAGGCCAGTTACATGCTCCTCCTGTAGGATGTGGGTGGTGAGGGATACCACCGGTGTCCCCACTGACTATACCTGCGGGAAGTGCACCCAACTTCAGCTCCTCAAAGACCGTGTTAGGGAACTGGAGCTGAAGCTGGATGAACTTCGGATCATCCGGGAGGCAGAGGGGGTGATAGAGAAGAGTTACAGGGAGGTAACCACACCCAAGGTACAGGACAAGAGTAGCTGGGTTACAGTCAGGGGGAAAAAAACAAACAGGCAGACAGTGCAGGGATCCCTCGTGGCCGTTCCCCTTCAAAACAAGTATACCGTTTTGGATGCTGTTGGGGGGGATGACCTACCGGGGGAAGGCCCTAGCGGCCAGGTCTCTGGCACTGAGTCTGGCTCTGGGGCTCAGAAGGGAAGGGGGGAGAATAGAAAAGCAATAGTTGTAGGAGATTCAATGGTTAGGGGAATAGATAGGAGATTCTGTGGTCGCGAGCGAGACTCCCGGAAGGTATGTTGCCTCCCGGGTGCCAGGGTCAGGGATGTCTCGGATCGTGTCTTCAGGATCCTTAAGGTGGAGGGGGAGCAGCCAGAAGTCGTGGTGCACATTGGTACCAACGACATAGGTAGGAAAAGGGGTGTGGAGGTAATAAACAAGTTTAGGGAGTTAGGCTGGAAGTTAAAAGCCAGGACAGACAGAGTTGTCATCTCTGGTTTGTTGCCGGTGCCACGTGATAGCGAGGCTAGGAATAGGGAGAGAGTGCAGCTGAACACGTGGCTGCAGGAATGGTGTAGGGGGGAGGGCTTCAGGTATTTGGATAATTGGAGCGCATTCTGGGGAAGGTGGGACCTGTACAAGCAGGACGGGTTGCATCTGAACCAGAGGGGCACCAATATCCTGGGAGGGAGGTTTTCTAGTACTCTTCGGGAGGGTTTAAACTAATTTGGCAGGGGAATGGGAACCGGATTTGTAGTCCAGCAACTAAGGTAGCCGATATTCAGGACGCCAAAGCGTGTAATGAGGCAGTGGGGAAGGGAACACTGACAAAGGAGAGTACTTGCAGGCACGGAGATGGGTTGAAGTGTGTATACTTCAACGCAAGAAGCATCAGGAATAAGGTGGGTGAACTTAAGGCATGGATCGGTACTTGGGACTACGATGTGGTGGCCATCACGGAAACTTGGATAGAAGAGGGGCAGAAATGGTTGTTGGAGGTCCCTGGTTATAGATGTTTCAATAAGATTAGGGAGGGTGGTAAAAGAGGTGGGGGGGTGGCATTATTAATTAGAGATAGTATAACAGCTGCAGAAAGGCAGTTCGAGGAGTATCAGCCTACTGAGGTAGTATGGGTGGAAGTCAGAAATAGGAAAGGAGCAGTCACCTTGTTAGGAGTTTTCTATAGGCCCCCCAATAGTAGCAGAGATGTGGAGGAACAGATTGGGAAACAGATTTTGGAAAGGTGCAGAAGTCACAGGGTAGTAGTCATGGGTGACTTTAACTTCCCAAATATTGAGTGGAAACTCTTTAGATCAAATAGTTTGGATGGGGTGGTGTTTGTGCAGTGTGTCCAGGAAGCTTTTCTAACGCAGTATGTAGATTGTCCGACCAGAGGAGGTGCAATATTGGATTTAGTACTGGGTAATGAGCCAGGGCAAGTGATAGATTTGTTAGTGGGGGAGCATTTTGGAGATAGTGACCACAATTCTGTGACTTTCACTTTAGTAATGGAGAGGGATAGGTACGTGCAACAGGGCAAGGTTTACAATTGGGGGAAGGGTAAATACGATGTTGTCAGACAAGAATTGAAGTGCATAAGTTGGGAACATAGGCTGGCAGGGAAGGACACAAGTGAAATGTGGAACTTGTTCAAGGAACAGGTGCTACGTGTCCTTGATATGTATGTCCCTGTCAGGCAGGGAAGAGATGGTCGAGTGAGGGAACCATGGTTGACAAGAGAGGTTGAATGTCTTGTTAAGAGGAAAAAGGTGACTTATGTAAGGCTGAGGAAACAAGGTTCAGACAGGGCATTGGAGGGATACAAGATAGCCAGGAGGGAACTGAAGAAAGGGATTAGGAGAGCTAAGAGAGGGCATGAACAATCTTTGGCGGGTAGGATCAAGGAAAACCCCAAGGCCTTTTACACATATGTGAGAAATATGAGAATGACTAGAGCGAGGGTAGGTCCGATCAAGGACAGTAGCGGGAGATTGTGTATTGAGTCTGAAGAGATAGGAGAGGTCTTGAACGAGTACTTTTCTTCTGTATTTACAAATGAGAGGGGCGATATTGTTGGAGAGGACAGTGTGAAACAGATTGGTAAGCTCGAGGAAATACTTGTTAGGAAGGAAGATGTGTTGGGCATTTTGAAAAACTTGAGGATAGACAAGTCCCCTGGGCCTGACGGGATATATCCAAGGATTCTATGGGAAGCAAGAGATGAAATTGCAGAGCCGTTGGTAATGATCTTTTCGTCCTCACTGTCAACAGGGGTGGTACCAGGGGATTGGAGAGTGGCGAATGTCGTGCCCCTGTTCAAAAAAGGGACTAGGGATAACCCTGGGAATTACAGGCCAGTTAGTCTTACTTCGGTGGTAGGCAAAGTAATGGAAAGGGTACTGAAGGATAGGATTTCTGAGCATCTGGAAAGACACTGCTTGATTAGGGATAGTCAGCACGGATTTGTGAGGGGTAGGTCTTGCCTTACAAATCTTATTGAATTCTTTGAGGAGGTGACCAAGCATGTGGATGAAGGTAAAGCAGTGGATGTAGTGTACATGGATTTTAGTAAGGCATTTGATAAAGTTCCCCATGGTAGGCTTATGCAGAAAGTAAGGAGGCATGGGATAGTGGGAAATTTGGCCAGTTGGATAACGAACTGGCTAACCGATAGAAGTCAGAGAGTGGTGGTGGATGGCAAATATTCAGCCTGGATCCCAGTTACCAGTGGCGTACCGCAGGGATCAGTTCTGGGTCCTCTGCTGTTTGTGATTTTCATTAATGACTTGGATGAGGGAGTTGAAGGGTGGGTCAGTAAATTTGCAGACGATACGAAGATTGGTGGAGTTGTGGATAGTAAGGAGGGCTGTTGTCGGCTGCAAAGAGACATAGATAGGATGCAGAGCTGGGCTGAGAAGTGGCAGATGGAGTTTAACCCTGAAAAGTGTGAGGTTGTCCATTTTGGAAGGACAAATATGAATGCGGAATACAGGGTTAACGGTAGAGTCCTTGGTAATGTGGAGGAGCAGAGAGATCTTGGGGTCTATGTTCATCCATCTTTGAAAGTTGCCACTCAAGTGGATAGAGCTGTGAAGAAGGCCTATGGTGTGCTCGCGTTCATTAACAGAGGGATTGAATTTAAGAGCCGTGAGGTGATGATGCAGCTGTACAAAACTTTGGTAAGGCCACATTTGGAGTACTGTGTACAGTTCTGGTCGCCTCATTTTAGGAAGGATGTGGAAGCTTTGGAAAAGGTGCAAAGAAGATTTACCAGGATGTTGCCTGGAATGGAGAGTAGGTCTTACAAGGAAAGGTTGAGGGTGCTAGGCCTTTTCTCATTAGAACGGAGAAGGATGTGGGGCGACTTGATAGAGGTTTATAAGATGATCAGGGGAATAGATAGAGTAGACAGTCAGAGACTTTTTCCCCGGGTGGAACAAACCATTACAAGGGGACATAAATTTAAGGTGAATGGTGGAAGATGTAGGGGGGATGTCAGAGGTAGGTTCTTTACCCAGAGAGTAGTGGGGGCATGGAATGCACTGCCTGTGGAAGTAGTTGAGTCGGAAACATTAGGGACCTTCAAGCAGCTATTGGATAGGTACATGGATTACAGTAAAATGATAGTGTAGATTTATTTGTTCTCAAGGGCAGCACGGTAGCATTGTGGATAGCACAATTGCTTCACAGCTCCAGGGTCTCAGGTTCGATTCCGGCTTGGGTCACTGTCTGTGCGGAGTCTGCACGTCCTCCCCGTGTCTGCGTGGGTTTCCTCCGGGTGCTCCGGTTTCCTCCCACAGTCCAAAGATGTGCGGGTTAGGTGAATTGGCCAATGATAAATTGCCCTTAATGTCCAAATTGCCCTTGGTGTTGGGTGGAAGTGTTGAGTTTGGGTAGGGTGCTCTTTCCAAGAGCCGGTGCAGACTCAAAGGGCCGAATGGCCTCCTTCTGCACTGTAAATTCAATGATAATCTATGATTAATCTAGGACAAAGGTTCGGCACAACATCGTGGGCCGTTCTATGTTCTATTCCAATTCGGCGGCCCAATACCCCCACTCACTATCTGCAGCCTCGCGACCCTCAAGGTTGAACCGCCTCCTTGTTTGCAAACCTCACCCCGGATTGCAAATCCGTCGCCACTAGGAGCAGACGGTACAGCGCCCAGGACCGAACGTTTATCCGGTCTGAAGTCCAGCGGCTGCTGAAGGAAGGCATAATCCAGGCCAGCAATAGTCCCTGGAGAGCCCAGGTGGTAGCTGTGAAGACCGGGGGAAGCAGAGGATGGTCGTAGACTATAGTCAGACCATCAATAGGTACACGCAGCTCGATGCATACCCTCTCCCCCGCATATCCGACATGGTCAATCGGATTGCACAGTACAAGGTCTTTTCCACCGTGGACCTCAAGTCCGCATACCACCAGCTCCCCATCCGCCCGAGTGACCGCAAGTACACGGCCTTTGAGGCAGACGGGCGGCTCTACCACTTCTTAAGGGTCCCATTTGGTGTCACGAACGGGGTCTCGGTCTTCCAACGGGAGATGGACCGAATGGTTGATCAGCACGGGTTGCAGGCCACGTTCCCGTATCTCGACAACGTGACCATCTGCGGCCACGACCAGCAGGACCACGACGCCAACCTCCGCAAATTCCTCCAGACCGCTAACGCCCTGAACCTCACCTATAATGAGGAAAAATGCGTTTTTAGCACCAACCGTCTGGCCATCCTGAGATACGTAGTGCGCAATGGTGTGATAGGCCCCGACCCCGAACGCATGCGCCCCCTTATTGAAGTTCCCCTCCCCCACTGCTCCAAAGCCCTGAAACGCTGCCTGGGCTTCTTTTCGTATTACACCCAGTGGGTCCCCCAGTATGCAGACAAGGCCCGCCCCCTAATACAGTCCACTACCTTCCCCCTGTCGACAGAGGCTCGCCAGGCCTTCAGCCGCATCAAAGCGGATATCGCAAAGGCCACGATGCGCGCAATCGACGAGACCCTCCCCTTCCAGGTCGAGAGCGACGCATCCGACGTAGCTCTGGCGGCCACCCTTAACCAAGCGGGCAGACCCGTGGCCTTTTTCTCCCGGACCCTCCACGCCTCAGAAATCCGCCACTCCTCAGTGGAAAAGGAAGCCCAAGCCATGGTGGAAGCTGTGCGACATTGGAGGCATTACCTGACCGGCAGGAGATTCACTCTCCTCACTGACCAACGGTCGGTAGCCTTCATGTTCGATAATGCACAGCGGGGCAAAATCAAGAATGACAAGATCTTGAGGTGGAGGATTGAGCTCTCCACCTATAACTATGAGATCTTGTATCGTCCCGGAAAGCTGAACGAGCCGTCCAATGCCCTATCCCGCGGCACATGTGCCAACGCACAAATAGACCGTCTCCAAGCCCTCCACGAGGACCTCTGCCACCCGGGGGTCACTCGATTCTACCATTTTGTGAAGTTCCGCAACCTCCCCTACTCGGTTGAGGAGGTCCGAACAGCCACCAGGAACTGCCAAATCTGCGCAGAGTGCAAACCGCACTTTTTCAGGCCGGATAGAGCGCACCTGATAAAGGCTTCCCGCCCCTTTGAACGCCTCAGTTTGGATTTCAAAGGCCCCCTCCCCTCCACCGACCGAAACGCATACTTCCTGAACGTGGTGGACGAGTACTCCCGTTTCCCCTTCGCCATCCCCTGCCCCGACATGACAGCGGCCACAGTCATTAAAGCCCTTGGCACCATCTTTACACTGTTCAGTTGCCCCGCATACGTCCACAGCGACAGGGGGTCCTCCTTCATGAGCGACGAGCTGCGTCAGTTCCTGCTCAGCAGGGGCATTGCCGCGAGCAGGACGACCAGCTACAATCCCCGGGGGAACGGGCAGGTAGAGAGGGAGAACGGTACGGTCTGGAAGACTGTCCTACTGGCCCTACGATCCAGAAATCTCCCAGTTTCCCGGTGGCAGGAAGTCCTCCCAGATGCCCTCCACTCCATCCGGTCACTGCTGTGTACCACCACTAACCGAGCGCCTCCTTGTCTTCCCTAGGAAGTCCTCCTCCGGAACGTCGCTGCCGACCTGGCTGGCAGCCCCAGGACCCATCTTGCTCCGAAAGCATGTGCGGGCACACAAATCGGACCCGTTGGTCGAGAGGGTTCACCTTCTCCACGCAAACCCTCAGTACGCCTACGTGGCGTACCCCGACGGCCGACAGGACACGGTCTCCCTACGGGACCTGGCGCCCGCCGGAAACACACACACACTCCCAACACCAGTCACCCCCTCCCTGCCACCAGCGCACCCCATGACCGCTCCCTTCTCGGGTGGATCGGTCCTCCTCCCGTGCCCGCCCAGGAGTAAAGAAACAGGGACGAACAGCACACCGCTCCCAGAGACGACAGTGCCCGAGCCAGCACCTGCACCACCACCGGGGCTGAGGCGATCGACAAGAATGACCAGGGCACCCGCTCGACTCGTGGAATCCGCATGACACAACAAGAAAAGGAAAACAAACTTGTAAATAATTCTGACAACCTGTACATAGTTAACTGTTGGGCTAAATGTATAGCCACTGTGTGAAATCAGTTCCAGGACCAGCCTTGTAAACCCCTACCACCATGCGAACCACCACCCCGCCGGGTTCTTTTTTTAACAAGGGGTGAATGTGGTGGTATGTATTAGGGGTAGTATGGTACCTGTGAAGCCGAGAGGCTATTGGCTGACAGGTCCCAGGTCCTGGTTGGATCTTCTGCCTGCTGGCTCCGCCCTGAAGGCGGAGTATAAGAGCTTGAGTTCTCCCAGCAGCCGCATTCTGTAACTGAGCTGCTGGGGAACAAGTCTTGCTTAATAAAGCCTCGATTGATTTCATCTCTTCCCGACTTGAGTGAGTAATTGTTGCGCTACAGTGTCCCGAATGTGTAAATTGTAAGTCCACCGTCTTTCCAAAAACTGTTGCCTTATCCTGTTCCATATCCAGTTTCATGTGTGCTTTCTTCATCGATGGTCTGCTCAGAAGTAAAGGTATCTCACTTGATACAACATCCGTGCTAATGAGATGATTCACTCCGGCAATATTGCAAGGGATCACCACTCTTTTCAGCGACTTCAGAGTATTATCATCCTCAAACCTGAAACTTGTGGAACTTTCAAATTCCTTAACTTTGTTACGACTTTCAGCATTCAAAGAGTCCAGGTAACATTTTAACCAGTCAATTCCACACACAGTAGATGTGCAGCCACTGTCCAATACAGCACAGTTGAAGGATTCTGCATCAACACCCTCATTACCGGCATAAACCTGCTTGTTAATAGGACAATGTCTTCTCTCTGAACACTATCTTTTTCCTCTTCTGACTCTTCCGTGTCATGTGTCGCTTCAAACACTCTATCATAACGAGTTGGACAGTTGAAAGCATAATGGTATTGAGAGTCACATCGAAAACATCGATTTATCATGCCCCGTGCATTTCTGGAGTTCATCTTCCTATTGTAGGTTCTAACTGGGTTGCTGTCTTCATAATTTCCTTGTCTCGATCTCCGTCTCGTCTTGAGCCCTGTTCGTAGCCATACGATTTTGCAATCCTGTTACTAGTGTATCTTCCATATTCTGCCTTATTGCAGGCTGACCTATTTGGGTCATCAGAGCCATCGGAATCGAATGTTTCCCCAGAAACTTCTTTAAAGCTTTTGTCATCTGATTGAATAAGGTATCCTTATCAGTAAACTGAACTCCTGTCAAAACCAGGAGCCTATCCATGTTGCTCACTCTAGCACAGTCAAGTAATTTAAAGGCCAACACAGACTGTGGAAATTCCAGGTTGTTTTACTGCAGCCTTTTATATATTCTGCCAAATTCCATTATATAGTCTTCCATGGAGATATCCTCCATTTTCCGGATCTTATCAAAATCCGACCATGCTTCATATGCACTTAACAAGTCATCTTTCTTATAAATCTTATCCATATAATGTAATAAAGTCTCCAGACCTTCTTCTGAGTCTAACTCTTCCAATTCCAGCTCAGAAAGTACTTTGTTTCGGATTTTACTGCCATATGGTAGAGAAAGAGCCAATGCCATACCTTGTTTTCTCTTTCCCAAAGCAGTTACTTTAGTCCACATACCTACTGCACTTCTCCATTGGTCGTACGATTCCCTTTCAGAAAATAAGGGAGGATAGTCATATCCAGCCACCTTTATCCTGGGTTCAGCCATGTATCTTTTTTTTTCCTTCTCACTCACTCCTTGGTTTGATCAGGAAAAGTTGTATCTTTCAACCCTTCACATTTGCACAGCAACCATCCTCTGCTACCATTGTTAGACGTTTTAGTTACTGTGAAATGAAGAGTCTAAAGTTCTTGTTCCTTTTCACCAAACACCATTTATTTCACTTCCACAGCCTCTGCACAAAACTCTAAACAACACACCACCTGACAGAGGCCCCTTTACATATCAGTGTCAATTAATGGATACTTGAACTAAATGAGACAACTAATTGCAATGTCTCTTAACTCATTACTTAACTCTTAACCCATTACTTAACAGTTAGCACTGCTGCCTCATGGCGCCGAGGTCCCGGGTTCGATCCCGGCTCTGGGTCACTGTCCGTGTGGAGTTTGCACATTCTCCCCGTGTCTGCGTGGGTTTCACCCCCACAACCCAAAGATGTACAGGTTAGGTGGATTGGCCGCGCTAAATTGCCCCTTAATTGGAAAAAATGAATTGGGTACTCTAAATTTATAAAAAAATAAAAATAAGAACTCATCTGGTTCACTAATGTCCTTTAGGGAAGGAACTTACCCGGTCTGGCCTACATGTGACTCCAGATCCACAGCAATGTGCTTGACTCTTAACTGCCCCCTCAAGGGTAATTAGGGATGGACAATAAACGCACTCATTACGGGATTCTGTTCCCATTCGGAACGATTCCGCACTCTGCCTTCTTCTTCAGGGCAGCGCGGTAACACAAGTGGCTAGCACTGTGGCCCAGGTCCGATTCCCGGCTTGGGTCACTGTCTGTGCGGAGTCTGCACGTTCTCCCTGTGTCTGCATGGATTTCCTCCGGGTGCTCCGGTTTCCTCCCACAGTCCAAAGATGTGCAGGTTAGGTGGATTGGCTGTGCAAAATTGCCCTTAGTGTCCAACAAGGTTAGGAGGGGTTACTGGGTTACAGGGTTAGGGTGGAAGTGAGGGCTTAAGTGGGTCGGTGCAGACCCGATGGGCTGAATGGCCTCCTTCTGCACTGTATGTTCTGTGTTCACCACCTACAGGAGCATCTCCAGAGCAAAGCCACTAAACCTGGAGTCTTCCTCACTCAACCTCCCCCTCCCCCCAACCTTCCTGTACAGTTTCTCTGGCTCAACATCCCTCCCTCCCTCCTTCTCACCCTCTCTCCCTCCCTCCCTCCCTCCCTCCCTCCCTCCCTCTCTCCCTCTCTCCCTCTCTCCCCCTCTCTCCCTCCTTCTCTCTCTCCCTCCCTCCCTCCCTCTCTCCCTCCCTCCCTCCCTCCCTCCCTCTCTCCCTCTCTCCCTCCCTCCCTCTCTCCCTCTCTCCCTCTCTCCCTCTCTCCCTCCCTCCCTCCCTCCCTCCCTCTCTCCCTCCCTCCCTCCCTCCCTCTCTCCCTCTCTCCCTCTCTCCCTCTCTCCCTCTCTCCCTCCCTCCCTCCCTCCCTCCCTCCCTCCCTCCCTCCCTCCCTCTCTCCCTCTCTCCCTCCCTCTCTCCCTCTCTCCCTCCCTCTCTCCCTCTCTCCCTCCCTCTCTCCCTCCCTCCCTCCCTCCCTCCCTCTCTCCCTCGCTCTCTCCCTCCCTCTCTCCTTCCCTCCCTCCCTCTCTCCTTCTCTCCCTCCCTCCCTCTCTCCTTCTCTCCCTCCCTCCCTCTCTCCTTCTCTCCCTCCCTCCCTCCCAATTCACTTCAGTGTGAAGACTTGTGGTGGTATGTATTAGGGGTCATGTGGGACCTGTGAAGCCGAGATGCTATTGGCTGACAGATCCCGGGTGCTGGTTGCTGCCGACTCCTGGCTCCGCCCTGAAGGCGGAGTATAAGAACCCGAGCCTCTCCCCGCAGCTTCATTCTGTTGCTGAGCTGCTGGGGACAAGCATCGCTTAATAAAGCCTGGATCGACTTCATCACTTCTCGTCTCTCGTAAGTCATTGTGCGCTACAATTTATTAAGCGAGCTTAAAAGACTATGGATCTCCGGATCGCCCCGGAATGCCTGCGGATCAGCCCCCACGCAGCGAACTCGGCTTCAGTATTCAAACAGTGGCAAGCATGCTTTGAAGGCTACCTCCGAACAGCCCCCGGCCGGATCACAGAAGACCAGAAAATGCAGGTCCTGCATTCGAGGGTAAGCCCGGAAATTTCCCCTCTCATAGAAGACGCAGAGGATTTCCCAACGGCGCTCGCATTCATAGAATTTACAGTGCAGAAGGAGGCCATTCGGGCCATCGAGTCTGCACCGGCTCTTGGAAAGAGCACCCTACCCAAGGTCAACACCCCCACCCAACACTAAGGGCAATTTATCATGGCCAATCCACCTAACCTGCACATCTTTGGACTGTGGGAGGAAACTGGAGCACCCGGAGGAAACCCACGCACACACGGGGAGGATGTGCTGACTCCGCACAGACAGTGACCCAAGCCGGAATCGAACCTGGGACCTTGGAGCTGTGAAGCAATTGTGCTATCCACAATGTTACCGTGCTGCCCTAATGCTTCAGCATTGCTGAAGAACATCTACGTTCGGCCCGTTAACCAGGTCTACGCGCGCCACCAACTCGCGACGAGACGGCAAAGTCCCGGAGAATCGCTAGAGGAATTCTACGCCGCGCTGCTAATTTTGGGACGGGGCTGCAGCTGCCCGCCGGTGAACGCGATCGAACACACGGACCTGCTAATTCGCGATGCATTTGTGGCAGGTATGAACTCTCCCCAAATCCACCAAAGACTTTTAGAAAGAGAGTCGCTAGGACTCTCAGAGGCACGGGCCCTTGCAGCCACCCTTGATGTGGCCTCGCAAAACGCCCGCGCCTACGGCCCCGACCGCACGGCAGCCCCTTGGGCTCCGTGGACCCCCGTCGCGACAAACACCCCCCCCTCACAAGCTTTGGACCCCCGTCGCGACAAACTCCCCCCCCCCCTCACAAGCTTGCGCGGTTAAAGCGCCAGACCATCCCGGGGGGGCCCGCTGCTATTTCTGCGGACAAGCGAAACACCCCCGACAGCGCTGCCCGGCCCGCACAGCTATTTGCAAAAGCTGCGGCAAGAAGGGCCAGTGTGCCGGTCCCGGGGGGTCGCCGCAATCCCCGGAGAAGAACGAGCCCAGCGCATCCCAAACGCTCCCCAACCCCCCCCCAACGCCCCATGTGCGACCCGCGGGCGCCGCCATTTTGGGTCCCAGCCACCACGAGGGGAGGATGGGCGCCGCCATCTTGTGACCCCCCAGCCACGTGCGATCCATGGGGGCGGCCATTTCGTCCAACCCCGGCCGCGTGCGATTCATGGACACCACCATCTTGGTTGACAACAAAGGACCCCAGCATCGACGGCTCCACGGGGTCCAAAGAAGACGCCGCGACATTACTACCACGACTGGCTTCGGTGACGCTGGATCAATCACGGCCCCGGACGCTCCAGACGACGACAACAACGGTGCTGGTCAACGGATACGAGACGCCATGCCTGATCGACTCCGGGAGCACTGAAAGTTTTATTCACCCAGACGCGGTAAGACGCTGTTTTCTGACCATCCATCCAAGCACGCAAAAGATTTCCCGAGCTGCAGGATCCCACTCCGTAGAGATCAAAGTGTTCTGCATTGCGAACCTAACGGTGCAAGGGAGGGAGTTTAAGAACTACAGGCTCTACGTCCTTCCCCAACTCTGCGCGCCCACATTACTGGGATTAGATTTCCAGTGTAACCTGCAGAGCCTAACATTCCAATTCGGCGGCCCAATACCCCCACTCACTATCTGCGGCCTCGCAACTCTCAAGGTTGAACCGCCGTCCTTGTTTGCAAACCTCACCCCGGATTGCAAACCCGTCGCCACTAGGAGCAGACGGTACAGCGCCCAGGACCGGATATTTATTTGGTCTGAAGTCCAGCGGTTGCTAAAGGAAGGCATAATCCAGGCCAGCAATAGTCCCTGGAGAGCCCAGGTGGTAGTAGTAAAGACCGGGGAGAAGCAAAGGATGGTCGTAGACTATAGTCAGACCATCAACAGGTACACGCAGCTAGATGCGTACCCTCTCCCCCGCATATCCGACATGGTCAATCGGATTGCCCAGTATAAGGTCTTCTCCACCGTGGACCTCAAGTCCGCCTACCACCAGCTCCCCATCCGCCCAGATGACCGCAAGTACACAGCCTTCGAGGCAGACGGGCGTCTATACCACTTCCTAAGGGCCCCATTTGGTGTCACAAACGGGGTCTCAGTCTTCCAACGGGAGATGGACCGAATGGTTGACCAGCACGGGTTGCAGGCCACGTTCCCGTAACTCGACAACGTAATCATCTGCGGCCACGATCAGCAGGACCACGACGCCAACCTCCAAAAGTTCCTCCAGACCACTAACGCCCTGAACATCACATATAACGAGGAAAAGTGCGTTTTTAGCACAAACCGGTTGGCCATCCTGGGATACGTAGTGCGCAATGGGATAATAGGCCCGAACCCCGAACGCATGCGCCCCCTTATGGAATTCCCCCTCCCCCACTGCTCCAAAGCCCTGAAACGTTGCCTGGGTTTCTTTTCATATTACGCCCAGTGGGTCCCCCAGTATGCAGACAAGGCCCGCCCGCTAATACAGTCCACTACCTTCCCCCTGTCGACAGAGGCTTGCCAGGCCTTCAGCCGCATCAAAGCGGATATCGCAAAGGCCACGATGCGCGCCATCGACGAATCCCTCCCCTTCCAGGTCGAGAGCGCCGCATCCGACGTAGCTCTGGCGGCCACCCTTAACCAAGCGGGCAGACCCGTGGCCTTTTCCTCCCGAACCCTCCACGCCTCAGAAATCCGCCACTCTTCAATGGAAAAGGAAGTCCAAGCCTTAGTGGAAGCTGTGCGACATTGGAGGCATTACCTGGCCGGCAGGAGATTCACTCTCCTCACCGACCAACGGTCGGTAGCCTTCATGTTCGATAATGCACAGCGGGGCAAAATTAAAAATGACAAGATCTTAAGGTGGAGGATTGAGCTCTCCACCTTCAACTATGAGATCTTGTATCGTCCCGGAAAGCTGAACGAGCCGTCCGATGCCCTATCCGCGGCACATGTGCCAACGCACAAATAGACCGCCTCCAAGCCCTCCACGAGGACCTCTGCTACCCGGGGGTCACTCGATTCTACCATTTCGTAAAGTCCCGCAACCTCCCCTACTCCGTGGAGGAGGTCCGTACAGTCACCAGGAACTGCCACATCTGCGCAGAGTGCAAACCGCACTTTTTCAGGCCGGATAGAGCGCACCAGATTAAGGCTTCCCGCCCCTTTTAACGCCTCAGTTTGGATTCCAAAGGGCCCCTCCCCTCCACCAACCGCAACGCATACTTCCTGAATGTGGTGGACGCGTACTCTCGTTTCCCCTTCGCCATCCCCTGCCCCGACATGACAGCGGCCACAGTCATTAAAGCCTTTGGCACCATCTGGTTGGCTGCCGACTCCTGGCTCCGCCTGAAGGTGGAGTATAAGAACAAAGAACAAAGAACAAAGAAATGTACAGCACAGGAACAGGCCCTTCGGCCCTCCAAGCCCGTGCCGACCATACTGCCCGACTAAACTACAATCTTCTACACTTCCTGGGTCCGTATCCTTCTATTCCCATCCTATTCATATATTTGTCAAGATGCCCCTTAAATGTCCCTATCGTCCCTGCTTCCACTACCTCCTCCGGTAGTGAGTTCCAGGCACCCACTACCCTCTGCGTAAAAAACTTGCCTCGTACATCTACTCTAAACTTTGCCCCTCTCACCTTAAACCTATGCCCCCTAGTAATTGACCCCTCTACCCTGGGGAAAAGCCTCTGACTATCCACTCTGTCTATGCCCCTCATAATTTTGTATACCTGTATCAGGTCGCCCCTCAACCTCCTTCGTTCCAGTGAGAACAAACCGAGTTTATTCAATCGCTCCTCATAGCTTATGCCCTCCATACCAGGCAACATTCTGGTAAATCTCTTCTGCACCCTCTCTAAAGCCTCCACATCCTTCTGGTAGTGTGGCGACCAGAATTGAACACTATACTCCAAGTGTGGCCTAACTAAGGTTCTATACAGCTGCAACATGACTTGCCAATTCTTATACTCAATGCCCCGGCCAATGAAGGCAAGCATGCCGTATGCCTTCTTGACTACCTTCTCCACCTGTGTTGCCCCTTTCAATGACCTGTGGACCTGTACTCCTAGATCTCTTTGACTTTCAATACTCTTGAGGGTTCTACCATTCACTGTATATTCCCTACCTGCATTAGCCCTTCCAAAATGCATTACCTCACATTTGTCCGGATTAAACTCCATCTGCCATCTCTCCGCCCAAGTCTCCAGACAATCTAAATCCTGCTGTATCCTCAGACAGTCCTCATCGCTATCCGCAATTCCACCAACCTTTGTGTCGTCTGCAAACTTACTAATCAGACCAGTTACATTTTCCTCCAAATCATTTATATATACTACAAAGAGCAAAGGTCCCAGCACTGATCCCTGTGGAACACCACTGGTCACAGCCCTCCAATTAGAAAAGCATCCCTCCATTGCTACCCTCTGCCTTCTATGGCCTAGCCAGTTCAGTATCCACCTTGCCAGTTCACCCCTGATCCCGTGTGACTTCACCTTTTGTACTAGTCTACCATGAGGGACCTTGTCAAAGGCCTTACTGAAGTCCATATAGACAACATCTACTGCCCTACCTGCATCAATCATCTTAGTGACCTCCTCGAAAAACTCTATCAAGTTAGTGAGACACGACCTCCCCTTCACAAAACCGTGCTGCCTCTCACTAATACGTCCATTTGCTTCCAAATGGGAGTAGATCCTGTCTCGAAGAATTCTCTCCAGTAATTTCCCTACCACTGAAGTAAGGCTCACCGGCCTGTAGTTCCCGGGATTATCCTTGCTACCCTTCTTAAACAGAGGAACAACATTGGCTATTCTCCAGTCCTCCGGGACATCCCCTGAAGACAGCGAGGATCCAAAGATTTCTGTCAAGGCCTCAGCAATTTCCTCTCCAGCCTCCATCAGTATTCTGGGGTAGATCCCATCCGGCCCTGGGGACTTATCTACCTTAATATTTTTTAAGACACCCAACACCTCGTCTTTTTGGATCACAATGTGACCCAGGCTATCTACACCCCCTTCTCCAGACTCAACATCTACCAATTCCTTCTCTTTGGTGAATACTGATGCAAAGTATTCATTTAGTACCTCGCTCATTTCCTCTGGCTCCACACATAGATTCCCTTGCCTATCCTTCAGTGGGCCAACCCTTTCCCTGGCTACCCTCTTGCTTTTTATGTACGTGTAAAAAGCCTTGGGATTTTCCTTAACCCTATTTGCCAATGACTTTTCATGACCCCTTCTAGCCCTCCTGACTCCTTGCTTAAGTTCCTTCCTACTTTCCTTATATGCCACACAGGCTTCGTCTGTTCCCAGCCTTTTAGCCCTGACAAATGCCTCCTTTTTCTTTTTGACGAGGCCTACAATATCACTCGTCATCCAAGGTTCCCGAAAATTGCCGTATTTATCTTTCTTCCTCACAGGAACATGCCTGTCCTGTATTCCTTTCAACTGACACTTGAAAGCCTCCCACATGTCAGATGTTGATTTGCCCTCAAACATCCGCCCCCAATCTATGTTCTTCAGTTCCCGCCTAATATTGTTATAATTAGCCTTCCCCCAATTTAGCACATTCATCCTCGGACCACTCTTATCCTTGTCCACCAGTACTTTAAAACTTACTGAATTGTGGTCACTGTTACCGAAATGCTCCCCTACTGAAACATCTACCACCTGGCCGGGCTCATTCCCCAATACCAGGTCCAGTACCGCCCCTTCCCTAGTTGGACTGTTTACATATTGTTTTAAGAAGCCCTCCTGGATGCTCCTTACAAACTCCGCCCCGTCTAAGCCCCTGGCACTAAGTGAGTCCCAGTCAATATTGGGGAAGTTGAAGTCTCCCATCACCACAACCCTGTTGTTTTTACTCTTTTCCAAAATCTGTCTACCTATCTGCTCCTCTATCTCCCGCTGGCTGTTGGGAGGCCTGTAGTATACCCCCAACATTGTGACTGCACCCTTCTTATTCCTGATCTCTACCCATATAGCCTCACTGCCCTCTGAGGTGTCCTCTCGCAGTATAGCTGTGATATTCTCCCGAACAAGTAGCGCAACTCCGCCTCCCCTTTTACATCCCCCTCTATCCCGCCTGAAACATCTAAATCCTGGAACGTTTAGCTGCCAATCCTGCCCTTCCCTCAACCAGGTCTCTGTAATGGCAACAACATCATAGTTCCAAGTAGTAATCCAAGCTCTAAGTTCATCTGCCTTACCCGTAATGCTCCTTGCATTAAAACATATGCACTTCAGGCCACCAGACCCACTGTGTTCAGCAACTTCTCCCCGTCTGCTCTGCCTCAGAGCCACACTGTCCCTATTCCCTAGTTCTCCCTCAATGCTCTCACCTTCTGACCTATTGCTCCCGTGCCCACCCCCCTGCCATACTAGTTTAAACCCTCCCGTGTGACACTAGCAAACCTCGCGGCCAGGATATTTATGCCTCTCCGGTTTAGATGCAACCCGTCCATCTTATACAGGTCACACCTGCCCCGGAAGAGCTCCCAGTGTTCCAGATAACGGAAACCCTCCCTCCTACACCGAGCTTCTCCCCGCAGCTTCATTCTGTTGCTGAGCTGCTGGGGACAAGCCTCGCTTAATAAAGCCTGAATCGACTTCATCACCTCTCGTCTCTCGTAAGTCATTGTGCGCTACAAGACTGTCCTTTAAATATGGTTCTGCGATGCCTGCCGCTGATGCATCTCTCACCCAGCCCCCATTATTAACCTGGCTGAATGAGCAGATAACAGTAAATCGGCACAGAAACCGCACTGGCCTCTCCCACCCCGGAATCCACAGATAACAGCTCAGGGTTCGGGTGAATTGGAAATATCCACCCAATGATGGAGTGGCTAAAATATCAGAGACATTTTTATCAAATCAGACCCCAAACTTCCAACAAACATTCTCTGTGTTTTACTGATTATTTATTACAAAGAATTTACCACAAAAACAACCCATTCTTCCCAATGGGTCTGAATCAGCATTAAAGCTCCACATTCTTCACCTCACTCTATCTCCAAATTCTTCTGTTCTTCTCACCCTCAACCTCCCCTTTTGTTGAATCCCAGGTTTCTTTACCCGTCAGTCTGGCCTCAATAAAAGTCGAGATGGATTTGCAGGTATAACATTAGTTATTTTATTTAGCTTGCAAGCTTTACTTAGTTCACAGTGATACAGATAACATCCTGCTCTCTGCACCTCCGGGACCAAGTGAGTATATAAGACAAAGGGCTCTGTACTGATACATTCAAATGGCATCAAGTTTCACATACTCGACGCCCATAGGTCATCCTATATCCCTCCTGACCTGTTTGATCTAATCTGATTGGCTCACTTCCAATCCCTTCCTCCAGCCCCTATTATCCAGCATCACTCTCGTAGACACACCTCTTCCTGCTGTTTCCATGCGGTCTGAAATCCTTTGTCTATGAACTAACCAGAATCAAAGTGGCCTATCTCTACATTACATTAACTAATATCTCTAAAGTAACTATTTTATATCACATTCGTCACTTTGACATAAATATATCGACACTATTCACCTCAACCACTCTGTATGGGATCACGTTCCATATTCTCACCACTCTCTGGATAGGAAACTTCAGAATTCCCAATGGATTTATTCTATTTATGGCTCCAATTTTCACCTCCCCACAAATGGAAACATCTTTGCAACAACTATCAAATTGAACTCTTTCAGATCTTAAAGATTTCCAGCAAGTAATCCCCCAGAGAACAAATGATAATTATCAAGCTGTATCTTCGTACTGAATTAAAGTGGGGATTTTGTGGAGCACAGACATACATCACCAAGGCTTCCACAAAACTAGATTTTTAAAACATTTTGAACTTCTACAAAAATGGCCTAGCCTGTTAAAGTGACTGAGACTGAGTCCAGGAATAAAACATCTAAAATAAACCAAAATCCTGCAGACTCTGGAGATCCAACAGAAAATGCTGGAAATCCTCACCAGGTCCAGCAGCAATAGTGGAGAGAGAGACACAGTTAATGTCTCGAGTCAAATCTGATTCCTTGTGAGGAGATGCTCCACAGATACTGGTGGAGCTGCTGAATATTTCCAGGACATTCTGTTTTCAACTGGAATTTATTTCATATTCATTCAGAATCCAACTCCACTGTCAGACACTCATTTGTTGCAATATCCTCTGCATTTCTGTAAAAAGATTATTGGCATCATGACAAATATTATACAATTTCAACAAGTGCACAGAAATAAGTTAAATAGTCACACGTCGGACTTCTCCACTGGGTGACTCTTCAGTCCCTCGCCTCCTACTCAGTATGTGCGTCTCCTCCATTTAAATAGAGATTTTCAACCAAAGTCCCAATGGAAACTATCCCAAACAATGATTCAATCTGTTTATGAGACCAGCCGAGCATCTGATTTTGGAGTCAAAGTGCGAGAAATCACAGTAAACATTTCCTCAGCGTTGTCACTTCCCCGGAATGCCAGGAATTTCCTTTCTCAATTAGAAACATTTAATAAGTCTCCAATGGTTTGTCCTGAGGACAGTTAACAGTTTCCTGCATTTGATTCTATCGTAAATAAACAAGACAGGCAACAGTTTGAATATTTAACTGTTAATCCCATAAACCATCACCTTATAGGTTTAAGGTGCGAGGGGCAAGGTTTAGAGTAGATGTACGAGGCAAGTTTTTTACGCAGAGGGTAGTGGGTGCCTGGAACTCACTACCGGAGGAGGTAGTGGAAGCAGGGACGATAGGGACATTTAAGGGGCATCTTGACAAATACATGAATAGGATGGGAATAGAAGGATACGGACCCAGGAAGTGTAGAAGAGTGTAGTTTAGTCGGGCAGCATGGTCGGCACGGGCTTGGAGGGCCGAAGGGCCTGTTCCTGTGCTGTACATTTCTTTGTTCTTTGTTCTTTGTTGTTCAAACTCAGCCATCAGCAAGATCACTTTCACAGAGAATAACCAATAGGAGAAGGAGTAGGTTACTCGGATCCTACAATCTGCTTCGCCATTAAATAAGATCATGGATGTTCTACATAACCCTCCACCACTTATCGATCAATAAAAGTCACAGTTTTGCACGAGCTGATGATTACGGAGGAGGGAGGAGTATTGTCGAATATTCAAACCGAACAACAGGAGGTATGCTGAGACAGGGGAAGAGAGATGTGGCGTTAGCGATGGAGCATAGAACATAGAACGATACAGCGCAGGACAGGCCCTTCGGCCCACGATGTTGCACCGAAACAAAAGCCATCTAACCTACACTATGCCATTATCATCCATATGCTTATCCAATAAACTTTTAAATGCCCTCAATGTTGGCGAGTTAACTACTGTAGCAGGGAGGGCATTCCACGGCCTCACCACTCTTTGCGTAAAGAACCTACCTCTGACCTCTGTCCTATATCTATTACCCCTCAGTTTAAGGCTATGTCCCCTCGTGCCAGCCATTTCCATCCGCGGGAGAAGGCTCTCACTGTCCACCCTATCTAACCCCCTGATCATTTTGTATGCCTCTATTAAGTCTCCTCTTAACCTTCTCTCTAACGAAAACAACCTCAAGTCCATCAGCCTTTCCTCATAAGATTTTCCCTCCATACCAGGCAACATCCTGGTAAATCTCCTCTGCACCCGCTCCAAAGCTTCCACGTCCTTCCTATAATGCGGTGACCAGAACTGTACGCAATACTCCAAATGCGGCCATACCAGAGTTTTGTACAGCTGCAACATGACCTCATGACTCCGGAACTCAATCCCTCTACCAATAAAGGCCAACACTCCATAGGCCTTCTTCACAACCCTATCAACCTGGGTGGCAACTTTCAGGGATCTATGTACATGGACACCTAGATCCCTCTGCTCATCCACACTTCCAAGAACTTTACCATTAGCCAAATATTCCGCATTCCTGTTATTCCTTCCAAAGTGAATCACCTCACACTTCTCTACATTAAACTCCATTTGCCACCTCTCAGCCCAGCTCTGCAGCTTATCGACATCCCTCTGTAACCTGCTACATCCTTCCGCACTGTCGACAACACCACCGACTTTAGTGTCATCTGCAAATTTACTCACCCACCCTTCTGCGCCCTCCTCTAGGTCATTGATAAAAATGACAAACAGCAACGGCCCCAGAACAGATCCTTGTGGTACGCCACTTGTAACTGAACTCCATTCTGAACATTTCCCATCAACCACCACCCTCTGTCTTCTTTCAGCTAGCCAATTTCTGATCCACATCTCCAAATCACCCTCAATCCCCAGCCTCCGTATTTTCTGCAATAGCCTACCGTGGGGAACCTTATCAAACGCTTTACTGAAATCCATATACACCACATCAACTGCTCTACCCTCGTCTACCTGTTCAGTCACCTTCTCAAAGAACTCGATAAGGTTTGTGAGGCATGACCTACCCTTCACAAAGCCATGCTGACTATCCCTAATCATATTATTCCTATCTAGATGATTATAAATCTTGTCTCTTATAATCCCCTCCAAGACTTTACCCACAACAGACGTGAGGCTCACCGGTCTATAGTTGCCGGGGTTGTCTCTACTCCCCTTCTTGAACAAAGGGACCACATTTGCTATCCTCCAGTCCTCTGGCACTATTCCTGTAGCCAATGATGACATAAAAATCAAAGCCAAAGGTCCAGCAATCTCTTCCCTGGCCTCCCAGAGAATCCTAGGATAAATCCCATCAGGCCCCGGGGACTTATCTATTTTCAGCCTGTCCAGAATTGCCAACACCTCTTCCCTACGTACCTGAATGCCATCTATTCTAATAGCCTGGGTCTCAGCATTCTCCTCCACAACATTATCTTTTTCCTGGGTGAATACTGACAAAAAATATTCATTTAGTATCTCGCCTATCTCTTCAGACTCCACACATAACTTCCCATCCCTGTCCTTGACTGGTCCTACTCTTTCCCTAGTCATTCTTTTATTCCTGACATACCGATAGAAAGCTTTTGATCCTACCTGCCAAATACTTCTCATGTCCCCTCCTTGCTCGTCTTAGCTCTCTTTAGATCCTTCCTCGCTACCTTGTAACTATCAAGCGCCCCAACTGAAACTTCACTCCTCATCTTCACATAGGCCTCCTTCTTCCTCTTAACAAGAGATTCCACTTCTTTGGTAAACCACGGTTCCCTCGCTCTACGCCTTCCTCCCTGCCTGACCGGTACATACTTATCAAGAACACGCAGTAGCTGTTCCTTAAACAAGCTCCACATATCCAGTGTGCCCAACACTTGCAGCCTACTTCTCCAACCTATCCCCCCCAAGTCATGTCTAATGGCATCATAATTGCCCTTCCCCCAGCTATAACTCTTGCCCTGCGGGGTATACTTATCCCTTTCCATCATTAACGTAAACGTCACCAAATTGTGGTCACTGTCCCCAAAGTGCTCACCTACCTCCAAATCTAACACCTGGCCTGGTTCATTACCCAAAACCAAATCCAACGTGGCCTCGCCTCTTGTTGGTCTGTCAACAACATATTGTGTCAGGAAACCCTCCTGCACACATTGTACAAAAAACGACCCATCTAATGTACTCGAACTATATCTTTTCCAGTCAATATTTGGAAAGTTAAAGTCTCCCATAATAACTACCCTGTTACTTTCGCTCTTATCCAGAATCATCTTCGCCATCCTTTCCTCTACATCCCTAGAACTATTTGGAGGCCTATAGAAAACTCCCAACAGGGTGACCTCTCCTTTCCTGTTTCTAACCTCAGCCCATACTACCTCGGAAGAAAAGTCCCCATCTAGCATCCTCTCCGCCACCGTAATACTGCTCTTGACTAGCAGCGCCACACCTCCCCCTCTTTTGCCTCCTTCTCTGAGCTTACTAAAACACCTAAACCCCGGAACCTGCAACATCCATTCCTGTCCCTGCTCTATCCATGTCTCCGAAATGGCCACAACATCGAAGTCCCAGGTACCAGCCCATGCTGCCAGTTCCCCTACCTTATTTCGTATACTCCTGGCATTGAAGTAGACACACTTCAAACCACCTACCTGAACACTGGCCCCCTCCTGCGAAGTCAAATCTGTGCTCCTGACCTCTATACTCTCATTCTCCCGTACCCTAAAACTACAATCCAGGTTCCCATGCCCCTGCTGCATTAGTTTAAACCCCCCCAAAGAGCACTAACAAATCTCCCCCCCAGAATATTTGTGCCCCTCAGGTTCAGATGTAGACCATCCTGTCTGTAGAGGTCCCACCTTCCCCAGAAAGAACCCCAGTTATCCAGAAATCTGAATCCCTCCCGCCTGCACCATCCCTGTAGCCACGTGTTTAATTGCTCTCTCTCCCTATTCCTCATCTCATTATCACGTGGCACGGGCAACAACCCAGAGATAACAACTCTGTTTGTTCTCGTTCTGAGCTTCCATCCTAGCTCCCTGAAAGCCTGCCTGACATCCTTGTCCCCTTTCCTACCTATGTCGTTAGTGCCAATGTGGACCACGACTTGGGGCTGCTCCCCCTCCCCCTAAGGACCCGGAAAACACGATCCGAGACATCACGTACCCTTGCACCTGGGAGGCAACATACCAAACGTGAGTCTCTCTCGCTCCCACAAAATCTCCTATCTGTGCCCCTGACTATCGAGTCCCCAATTACTAATGCTCTGCTCCTCTCCCCCCTTCCCTTCTGAGCAACAGGGACAGACTCCGTGCCAGAGGCCTGTACCCCGTCCCCCCCACAAGTATCCAAAGCGGTATACTTGTTACTCAGGGGCAGATATGGGCCTGGACTTTCCGCCCCCATTTTGGGTGGGTGGGAAAGCCAGTGGGGGCGGAGAACCCAATGGGAGTCTCCAAATGACTGATCGACCATTGGACTTCGCATTCACATTGTCCCCGTCCCTCCACTAATGACGTAATGGGGTTCTCACCATGAAAGGTCATGGGCTGAGAGGTGGCAAATGGAGTTTAATGCAGAAAAGTGTGAGGTGATTCATTTTGGAAGGAATAACAGAAAGACAGAGTACTGGGCTAATGGTAAGATTCTTGGCAGTGTGGATCATGAAGTGCATCACCTCCATACTCCCAGAACGCCTTGATCCACTGCAATTCGCATACCGCTGCAACCGGTCCACATCAGACGCCATTTCCCTGGCTCTGCACTCATCCCTAGAGCATCTCGAAAACAAGGACTCCTACATCAGACTCCTATTTATTGACTACAGCTCCGCCTTCAACACCATAATCCCAGCCAAGCTCATATCAAAGCTCCAAAACCTAGGACTTGGCTCCTCCCTCTGCAACTGGATTCTCGATTTTCTGACCAACAGACCACAATCAGTAAGAATGAACAACAACACCTCCTCCACAATAGTCCTCAACACCGGGGCCCTGCAAGGCTGCGTACTTAGCCCCCTACTGTACTCCCTGTACACACACAACTGCGTGCCAAAACTTGATCCCAACTCGATCTACAAGTTTGCTGACGATACAACCATAGTGGGCCGGATCTCGAATAACAACGAGTCAGAATACAGGCGGAAGATAAAGAACCTAGTGGAGTGGTGTAGCGACAACAATCTCTCCCTCAATGCCAGCAAAACTAAAGAGCTGGTAATTGTCTTCAGGAAGCAAAGTACTGTACACACCCCTGTCAGCATCAACGGGGCCGAGGTGGAGATGGTTAGCAGTTTCAAATTCCTAGTGGTGCACATCTCCAAAAATCTGTCCTGGTCCACCCACGACGACGCTACCACCAAGAAAGCACAACAGGGCCTATACTTCCTCAGGAAAGTAAGGAAATTCGGCATGTCCACATTGACTCTTACCAACTTTTACAGATGCACCATAGAAAGCATCCTATCGGGCTGCATCACAGCCTGGTATGGCACCTGCTCGGCCCAGGACCGCAAGAAACTTCAGAGAGTCGTGAAGACCACCCAGTCCATCACACAAACCTGCCTCCCATCCATTGACTCCATCTAAACCTCCCGCTGCCTGGGGAAAGCGGGCAGTATAATCAAAGATCCCTCCCACCCGGCTTACTCACTCTTCCAACTTCTTCCATCGGGCAGGAGATACAGAAGCCTGAGAACACGCACGAACAGACTCAAAAACAGCTTCTTCCCCACTGTCACCAGACTCCTAAATGACCCTCTTATGGACTGACCTCATGAACACTACACCCTGTATGTTTCACCCGATGCCGGTGCTTATGTAGTTGTATTGTATATGTTGTGTTGCCCTATTATGTATTTTCTTTTCTTCCCTTTTCTTCCCATGTATTTAATGATCTGTTGAGCTGCTCGCAGAAAAATACTTTTCACTGTACCTCGGTACACGTGACAATAAACAAATCCAATCCATGAGCAGAGAGATCTCGGTGTCCATGTGCATAGATCCCTGAAAGTTGCCGCCCAGGTTGAGAGGGTTGTTAAGAAGGCGTACGGTGTGTTAGCTTTTATTGGTAGAGGGATTGAGTTTCGGAGCCATGAGGTCATGTTGCAGCTGTACAAAACTCTGGTGCGGCCGCATTTGGTGTATTGCGTGCAATTCTGGTCACCGCATTATAGGAAGGATGTGGAAGCACTGGAAAGGGTGCAGAGGAGATTTACCAGAATGTTGCCTGGTATGGAGGGAAGATCTTATGAGGAAAGGCTGAGGGACGTGAGGCTGTTTTCGTTAGAAAGAAGAAGGTTAAGAGGTGACTTAATTGAGGCATACAAGATGATCAGAGGATTGGATAGGGTGGACAGTGAGAGCCTTTTTCCTCGGATGGTGATGTCTAGCATGAGGGGACATAGCTTTACATTGAGGGGAGATAGATATAGGACAGATGTCAGAGGTAGGTTCTTTACTCAGAGAGTAGTAAGGGCATGGAATGCCCTACCTGCAACAGTAGTGGACTCGCCAACACTAAGGGCATTCAAATGGTCATTGGATAGACATGTGGACGATAAGGGAATAGTGTAGATGGGCTTTAGAGTGGTTTCACAGGTCGGCGCAACATCGAGGGCCGAAGGGCCTGTACTGCGCTGTAATGTTCTATGTTCTATGTTCTATGGGATAAGGTGAAGAAGTAGGCTGCAAGTGTTGGGCACACTGGATAAGTGGGGCTTGTTCAAGGATCAGCTACTGCGTGTTCTTGATAAGTATGTACCGGTCAGACAGGGAGGAAGGAGTCGAGCGAGGGAACCGTGGTTTACCAAGGAAGTGGAATCTCTTGTTAAGAGGAAGAAGGAGGCCTATGTGAAGATGAGGTGTGAAGTTTCGGTTGGGGCGATGGATAGTTACAAGGTAGCGAGGAAGGATCTAAAGAGAGAGCTAAGACGAGCAAGGAGGGGACATGAGAAGTATTTGGCAGGAAGGATCAAGGAAAACCCAAAAGCTTTCTATAGGTATATCAGGAATAAGCGAATGACTAGGGAAAGAGTAGGACCAGTCAAGGACAGGGATGGGAAATTGTGTGTGGAGTCTGAAGAGATAGGCGAGATACTAAATGAATATTTTTCGTCAGTATTCACTCAGGAAAAAGATAATGTTGTGGAGGAGAATGCTGAGCCCCAGGCTAATGGATGGCATTGAGGTACGTAGGGAAGAGGTGTTGGCAATTCTGGACAGGCTGAAAATAGTAAGTCCCCGGGACCTGATGGGATTTATCCTAGGATTCTCTGGGAGGCCAGGGAACAGATTGCTGGACCTTTGGCTTTGATTTTTATGTCATCATTGGCTACAGGAATAGTGCCAGAGGACTGGAGGACAGCAAATGTGGTCCCTTTGTTCAAAAAGGGGAGCAGAGACAACCCCGGCAACTATAGACCGGTGAGCCTCACGTCTGTAGTGGGTAAAGTCTTGGAGGGGATTATAAGTGACAAGATTTATAATCATCTAGATAGGAATAATATGATCAGGGATAGTCAGCATGGCTTTGTGAAGGGTAGGTCATGCCTCACAAACCTTATTGAGTTCTTTGAGAAGGTGACTGAACAGGTAGACGAGGGTAGAGCAGTTGATGTGGTGTATATGGATTTCAGTAAAGCGTTTGATAAGGTTCCCCACGGTAGGCTATTGCAAAAAATACGGAGGCTGGGGATTGAGGGTGATTTAGAGATGTGGATCAGAAATTGGCTAGCTGAAAGAAGACAGAGGGTGGTGGTTGATGGGAAATGTTCAGAATGGAGTACAGTCACAAGTGAAGTACCACAAGGATCTGTTCTGGGGCCGTTGCTGTTTGTCATTTTTATCAATGACCTAGAGGAAGGCGCAGAAGGGTGGGTGAGTAAATTTGCAGATGATACTAAAGTCGGTGGTGTTGTCGATAGTGTGGAAGGATGTAGCAGGTTACAGAGGGATATAGATAAGCTGCAGAGCTGGGCTGAGAGGTGGCAAATGGAGTTTAATGTAGAGAAGTGTGAGGTGATTCACTTTGGAAGGAATAACAGGAATGCGGAATATTTGGCTAATGGTAAAGTTCTTGGAAGTGTGGATGAGCAGAGGGATCTAGGTGTCCATGTACATAGATCCCTGAAAGTTGCCACCCAGGTTGATAGGGTTGTGAAGAAGGCCTATGGAGTGTTGGCCTTTATTGGTAGAGGGATTGAGTTCCGGAGTCAGGAGGTCATGTTGCAGCTGTACAAAACTCTGGTACGGCCGCATTTGGAGTATTGCGTACAGTTCTGGTCACCGCATTATAGGAAGGACGTGGAGGCTTTGGAGCGGGTGCAGAGGAGATTTACCAGGATGTTGCCTGGTATGGAGGGAAAATCTTATGAGGAAAGGCTGATGGACTTGAGGTTGTTTTCGTTGGAGAGAAGAAGGTTAAGAGGAGACTTAATAGAGCCATACAAAATGATCAGGGGGTTGGATAGGGTGGACAGTGAGAGCCTTCTCCCGCGGATGGATATGGCTGGCACGAGGGGACATAACTTTAAACTGAGGGGTAATAGATATAGGACAGAGGTCAGAGGTAGGTTCTTTACGCAAAGAGTAGTGAGGCCGTGGAATGCCCTACCTGCTACAGTAGTGAACTCGCCAACATTGAGGGCATTTAAAAGTTTATTGGATAAACATATGGATGATAATGGCATAGTGTAGGTTAGATGGCTTTTGTTTCGGTGCAACATCGTGGGCCGAAGGGCCTGTACTGCGCTGTATCGTTCTATGTTCTATGTTCTAACCCCATTACCATACATTTACATCTGATTAGCAGCCTTCCTCGCTTTATTATCCTCCCCGCATTAAATAATCCCCCACCGAACCTGCCCGGGGGGAGAGGGCCAAACCTGGGGAGTATCTGGCACAGCCCTTGTGTTCAAAGCTGAGGTTTCCTCCCACAAGTCCCGAAAGACGTGCTGTTAGGTGATTTGGACATTCTGAATTCTCCCTCTGTGTCCCCGAACAGGTGCCAGAATGTGGCGACTAGGGGGATTGTCACAGTAACTTCATTGCAGTGTTAATGTCAGCCTACTTGTGACAATAAAGAGTATTATTATTATTAGTTTTGTATTTATGGAAATCATTCAGACTCGAGGTGAATATTTCTCAGATTTAATGATTATCGTTCCTCGAGGGCCCCAGATGAGGTTTACTAATTAACCCTGTCTCGGCACAAGACAAAATCTTAGATATTCTCTTTCCTGGTTGATTACATATCTGACATTCGAGGAAATTGCCTTGAATGCAATTCATAAACTCACCTCAAATTATTTTGCCAATTTGAGTTCTCCAGTCTATAGGTTAAAGTTATCTCTGATTATTGAACTCCTTCTGCTACAATCCCCTCTGATTCCTTGATTAATATTGTGTCTAACACTATAAGCTAAATGGTCCGTTCCTGCCTGCCCGCAGTGGAAACCACCACAGGCTAGTCTGACAATTTGACGGGTCATTTCAAAAGTCTGTTGACCTTTGTGGTGAATGGAGGAATTCCCCGCTGGCGTGGTTCCACTCGGCAGGAGCTCAACGTCATGGCTGCAGTGGCCATCCTGGTGGGGGCGGGGGGATCAGTCTCCGGGGGTGGGGGCCTCTACGATGGCCAGGCCCGCGATCAGGGGCTACCGATCGGCGGCCGCACGCGATCTCGGGGGGGCCTACCTCCTTCCGCGCCGGCCCCCTGTGCGGCTCCGCCGCCGCGCGCATTCGCGGACCCTCAGCGAGCAGTGCAGGGCCGCGTACAGCAGCTGGAGCAGCGCGGAGCACTCGGCTGCCGCGCCGGCCCCCTGTGCGTTACAGAATCGCTGGGCCAAGAGGCCCGTTGACGTCGGCGTGAAACATTCCGGTGTTTACGGTGGCATCAACACTTAGCCGCGTTTTTAAAGAATCCCGGCCATTGCGTTCAGTTTTAGTTTTTGGCTGGAGGATGAGGTGAGAAAGTTTCTGAAGAAATACAGCCAGAGATTCTGCATTATTCTGACAGGGTTCACGTCCCAGAAGACATCTCTGTACAGTAAGTATTCCTGAGTGCTCACTGTGTTTATAAGTGGATTGAGACTGGAGATGGTTTTGTTGTTTGAGTGGGAGTAATGATAGCAGTTAAGGGTTATTGTGTCACTGAATTGATTAGCATTGTTTAAGAGGCAATTGTAAGCTATCTTCGTCTGTGATGTTAAAGATATTTTAATCCTGTGTTAGTAATCACATTTCCTTCAATATCCCAAATCCCTATTTTTCGTGAAATCACTCCTGGAGCGAGGAATTCTTTCCTCACAGTCTTAGAAAATTAAATTAAAATATTGGGGTTTCTGTCCAGTATCCCCGTCACTGTTGTGATCTAGTCTGGGATCGCATTAGGGCAGCGCCGTAGCACAAGTGGATAGCACAATTGCTTCACAGTGCCAGGGTCCCAGGTTCGATTCCCCGCTGGGTCGCTGTCTGTGCGGAGTCTGCACGTTCTCCCCGTGTGTGCGTGGGTTTCCTCCGGGTGCTCCGGTTTCCTCCCACAGTCCAAAGATGTGCAGGTTAGGTGGATTGGCCATGATAAATTGCCCTTAGTGTCCAAAAAGGTTAGATGGGGTTATTGGGTTACAGGGATAAGGTGGAAGTGAGGATTTAAGTGGGTCGGTGCAAACTCGATCGGCCGAATGGCCTCCTTCTGCACTGTATGTTCTATGTTCTATGTAATAAAATTGAGGGTCTTTACCGGGATTTAAAAGTACAATTCCTGGTTTGGCTTGAGATCCTTGAACTTAAAGACAGTGAGTGCGTGCGGGGAGGTTACATTCTTTCAGGCAGTACAGTTTAAATACGGAGTGACTGGAAATGACTCAGTTGCAAAACTTTTCCTGGGTGTGGAAGAGGTCACTCGAGCTGGTTTACAAAGGGTGAGTAAAACAAAACTGAGTTTGGTGGTCAAGATGCAGTTAACCTTATCTGAAGGGGTGAGGAAAATGGAGATAATGCAAACAATAATTCAGCATTTAAATTAGCCAGAGATGCAGCATGAATCATTAGAATTAGCTAGAATTCAATTACAAATGAAACAATTAGAAATGCAGGAAAAGGAGAGGCAATGGCAGAAAAAAAGGAAATAGAGAGGGCTTTTCAAAAGGAAATTGAATTGAGGAAGCTTGAGGTAGAAATGGAAAGATTAACAAAGGAAGAAAGGGATAAGGAAAAAGAAAGAGAATTTAAACTTCGGAAGCTGGAAGCTGCAAAGAGACCATCAACCAAAATGCTAAAGGCAGAAGCTGAGGAAAGTCTTGAGGAAGGAATGGTCAAAAGTCTAGTAGGTATGCTTAAATATATTCAAGCACTGCCAAGGTTTGATGAGGAAGATGTGGAAGCCTTTTTTATCTTTTATCTCATTTGAGAAAGTGGCTAAGCAATTGAATTGGCCAAAGACCATGTGGGTAGTGTTGCTTCAAACAAAGTTGGTAGGTAGAGCTGGTGAAGTGTTTGCATCACTACCGGAGGAGGTATCTAGGGATTATGATGAGGTGAGAGAAACCTTATTAAGTGCATATGAACAAGTTGCAGAAGCCGACAGACAGAGGTTTAGAAATCTATGGAAAGAACCAGGTCAGAGTCGGCTGCTCAACCATGATCACAATGAAAGGCGGAACAGGCTCAAGGGGCCGAATGGCTTCTTCCAACTTCTTTTTTCTCTGTTTCAGACATATATAGAATTTGAAATAATGAAACTAAATAATTTTGATAGGTGGATAAGAGCATTAAAAATAGACCAAACGTATGAAGCTCCTAGAGAAACAATTATTTTGGAAGAATTTAATGGTTCACTTCCCACAGTAGTGAGAATTCGTGTGAAAGTGCAAAAGGTTAAAACTGCTAGACAGGCAGCAGAAATGGCAAATGATTTTGAATTGGTTCACAAAGCGAAATCTGGTTTTCGACATCAATCTCAGTCTGTGAAACATAAAAACTGGGGAAATGAGAAATTCACAGGCAGAGGAGGTTTAGTTGGAGATGTTAAGGAGAGTTTGCCCCAGAGTAAAAAGGAAACTTATGACAGTGGAATAGAGATAAGAAAATCGAAATATTTTCATTGTAATAAAGTTGGACACCGGGGGCAAAATTCTCCCGAAACGGCGCGATGTCCGCCGACTGGTGCCCAAAATGGTGCCAATCAGACGGGCATCGCGCCGCCCCAAAGGTGCGGAGTGCTCCGCATCTTTGGGGGCCGAGCCCCAACATTGAGGGGCTAGGTCGACGCCGGAGGAATTTCCGCCCCGCCAGTTGGTGGAAACGGCCTTTGTTGCCCCGCCAGCTGGCGCGGAAATGACATCCCCGGGCGGCGCATGCGCGGGAGCGTCAGCGGCCGCTGACAGTTTCCCACGCATGCGCAGTGGAGGGAGTCTCTTCCGCCTCCTCCATGGTGGAGACCGTGGCGGAGGCGGAAGGGAAAGAGTGCCCCCACGGCACAGGCCCGCCCGCGGATCGGTGGGCCCCTAATCGCGGGCCAGGCCACCGTGGGGGCATCCCCCGGGGCCAGATCGCCCCGCGCCCCCCCCAGGACCCCGGAGACCACCCACGCCGCCTTGTCCCGCCGTTCAAAAGGTGGTTTAATCCACGCCGGCCCGACAGGCAATTTATCGGCAGGACTTCGGCCCATTCGGGCCGGAGAATCCAGCGGGGGGGCCCGCCAACCGGCGCGGCCCGATTCCCGCCCCCGCCGAATATCCAGTGCCGGAGACTTCGGCAACCGGCGGGGGCGGGATTCACGCCAGCCCCCGGCGATTCTCCAACCTGGCGGAGGGTCGGAGAATGACTCCCATGAAGTCGCAGTGTTGGTGGCTTAAGCAAAGTACTCGGAAGACAGACTCGTTAAAATAAGATAAGCTAGTGGGTTTTATTAAAGTGAAAAAAAAACATGGTTTGAGCTGAAGAGGAGCAACAGAGTTTACAGACTGTTCAGAGGCTGGTGGATAGGAAAGTCCCAGAACTTTTTAAAGATTTTATTTGTGAGGGTAAGGTTTATGCGTGTGAACAAGGTGGAGTAGGTAAGGAGGTTAAGATCTCAAGGGATACAGTCTTTAAAGGTCAGAGATAAGGAGATATGTAGTTTGGAAGGAGTATTGTCAGAAAAGATGTGTGCCGCGATGTAAGGTTAGAGAGTCCGGTGAAAAATGGTGAAGTGGTGGTAGCGTTTTCAGGGGCACAATTCATTCTGGGTAATGATTTGGCTGGATCACAGGTGGGAGTAATGTCTACATTGGTTTAAAATCCAGTGGAAAGTCAAACAACTGAGGTGTTACAAGAAGCATATCCTGGACTGTTTCCTGATTGTGTGGTTACAAGATTACAAAGCTGCAGGTTGAGACAGGAGGAGGAGATCTCGAGGACAAATAGGGAGGGTGAGGTACAGTTATCGGAAACAATCTTTGATTGGGTGGTTGGTAAAGAACAAGAGCAGGTGGTGGATGAAGTGGATAACTTTAGATCAAGAAAGTTGGTAGAATTACAGCAGAAAGATTCAGATCTACAGCAGTTAAATCAGAAAGCATATCTAGAAATAGAATCTGAGTGTATGCCAGTGTTATCACATTAGTAATAATGTATTAATGAGAAAATGGAGACCGTTACATAGTCAAACAGGTGAGAAATGGGCAGAAGTTCAGCAAGTGGTCTTACCGGTGGGTTGTGAAAGGAGGTTTTGAGGGTAGCGTGAGATTCCAGTCGGGGGTCATTTAGATAATAAGGAAAACTCAGGCAAAATTACAAAAACATGTTTTTGGCCTAGCCTGCACAAGGATGTAGCTGAATTTTGCCGTACATGTCACACAAGACAGGTAACAGGGAAACTTCAGGCGGTAATTAAACCAGCGACTTTAATTTTCATTCCAGAATTTGAGGAACCTTTTACTAGGATCCTAATTGATTGTGTGGGACCCCTGCCTAAAATGAAAAGTGGGAATCAGTATTTGTTGGCCATCATGGGTGTGTCGACTGGATTTCTGGAGGCCATTGTATTATGAAATAGAACATAGAACATACAGTGCAGAAGGAGGTCATTCGGCCCATCGAGTCAGCGCCGACCCACTTAAGCCCTTACTTCCACCCTATCCCCATAACCCAATAGCCCCTCCTAACCTTTTTGGACACTAAGAGCAATTTAGCATGGCCAATCCACCTAAATATTACAGCTAAGAGGGCTGGCATAAGGGGGGAGATTATCTCATACACATCTCACACCATGAAAACAGAGAGATTGGAGTGACAGAGGCTGGTGGACTCCATTTTGGAAGTTCACAACCAATACTCACTTGCCCCAATGCCAGACTTACTGACGCACAGGAAAGAATTACAGCTCCAATTGCAATTTGAACTGATATTGACCGGTAAGGCGGTGTGTCAGTCAGGGCACTCTAGGGGCACCTTCTATGGACATGGAGAGAAGCTCAGTCACCTCCTGGCTCATCAGCTCAAGTGGAAAACCACCTCTCGAGAGATCCCTATGATTCGGAACAAGGACGGTAATCTGGTTACCCTCTGGTCGGCACAACATTGTGGACTGAAAGGCCAGTCCTGTGCTGTACTGTTTTATGTTCTGTGTGCTATGTTCCTCTCCAGGTTGTATTACCGTGAACAAGTCAGAGCCTGCTCCGAACACATCAGATATGATGAGTTTTTTTTATGATCTACATATCGCGACCATCGAGGAAGGCAGGAGATAGGAAGAGGATCCGCCCTCTGCCCGGGAGAGATACTGAAGAGCATTGGGCAGCTACAACCTGGCAACACCCCCGGTCCTGGCGAATTCCCAGCCGAGTTTTATAAAAGGTTCTTGGAGCAGCTCATACCTTTATTAATGGACATGTTTAAGCATTCGCTGCCCAGGGGGGTCACTATCCCGACCCTCACTCAAGCCCCAATTTTGTTGCTCCACAAAGGGGACACGGACTCAGCAGAATGGGGTCATACTGAACCATTTCACTTTTGAATACAGACGTTAAGGTGTTGGCTGAGGAGCTGGAATCCTGGCTCATCTCCTAGGTACAATATCTGAGGACCAGATAGGCTTTGCGAAGGGCCGGCAGTTGTCAGCCAATGTCAACGCCTCTTAAACATTGTCCCCTCCCCCTCCTCCGATCCGGTTCCTGAAGCTATAGGATGCAGAAAAGGCATTCGATGGGGTGGAGTGGGACTATCTACTCGAGATTCTGGGGAGATTTGGATTTGGATTTGCCCTAAATCTGCCTCCTGGATTTGTCTCTGGTACAATGATCCTGAGGCCAACATTTGTACAAATACTGTCCTCTCAGAATACCTCCCCTTGGGCAGGGGCTCGAGACAGGGCTGCACTCTCTCTTCGCGGCTCTTTGCATTCGCTATTAATCCCATCTCGATAGCGTTGAGGACATCTGATTGGTGGAGGGGAATTTGTCGGGATGGGTAGAATATCGAGTATCGTTTTATGCAGATCACCTATTCTATACATTACAGACAGGAGTCCCTTGGTGGACGACATGATACTCACAACGTTTGGTACCTTCTCTGGTTACAGACTAAATGTAAATAAGAGCGAGTGTTTTTCAGTGAATCTACCTGCCAGAGGAGATCAGCTTAATTCATCGACGTTTGGCCTCTAACACCAGTCTCTGTTATATGGGGGTCTGTGAAGCTCAGAACTTGGCATGACTTTCACAAACCGAATGACTCAAATCCGATCAGGAACGTCAAAGTGGATTTACAGAAGTGGAAAAACCTCCCTTTGTCTCTGGCAGGTTCCAAACTGTGAAAATGAATCTCCACATCCTGGTTACAATGAATGTGCTTCCTAGATTTCTCTTTTTCTTTCAACATATCCCCATTTTCTGCCCAAATCATTTTTTATTCAGGTCAAAAATGTATTTCTGCTCCCGGGAGACATGCGATCGGGAGGCAGTTTGTAATATTTCCTGTGCGTCAAAAGGTCCACGGATTCAGGCCCCAAATGAAGGCAGCCGATTCGCTGGTACGTTCTCGCCAGCCCACCCCCCCAACAAGGCCGTGAAGCACTTAAACAGCACTTGCATAGTCAGCCCCACCCAGCTCTCAGCCATGGCACCAAGGCGACCGGCCGCAGGATTTGAAGACACGGACCTGGGGAGGCTCCTAGAGGCGGTCGAGGCCGGGAGGGATGTCCTGTTCCCCCGAGGGTCCCGCAGGGTGAGCCACAGGGCAGCCAGTGTCGCCTGGGATGAAGTGGCAGGGGCCATCAGCTCGGGCAGCGTGGCTTGGAGAACAGGCCTCGAATGCCGCAGCTAACGATGCCCTTTCTGTGTCCCCGCAGGAGAAGTTGTCCCACAACCATCGGGAGAGGGCCCAGAGTGGCAGCAGCGTGCCGGACATCAGAATCCTCTCCACCTTTCAGGAATGAGCCTGGAGGTTACGGTTTGGCCGAGGTCAGAGCTCGGCGCACGTTGCAGAGGTCAGGATCCACCAGGAGTCAGTTGTGAATGCCATACTGACTGACTTCTCCTTCTCACTGGCCACATTCCCATTCTCACACAAGAAGGCGCCAGCCCATCACGGGTGGTCACCCCCCAATGCCTCAGCCTCCCATGAGAAGACCTCGGAGGAGTGCTCCGGGAATGCCACCATTCTCCACCAGCGCAGAGACGCGCACCTTGGTGGGAGGTGTTAGTGGTCAGGCTTCTGGGGCACAGTCTGGTGAGCTCCACACTGCTGCTGATGTACATCAGGTGGAGGCAGGAACCCCCCCCCCCCCCAGGCCAGTCAGCAGTCGGGGGGCTGCTGGTCCCAGGACCCAGCTGGGTCCCAGCCTGTTGCTGAGCCTCTGGAACAGGGTTCCCCGGAGCTGATGGAGACGATAGGGAGCGGCCGGGACACTCAGAGGGAGATGTCAGCGTCACTCCAGCAGCTCCATAGCCGCTTGGAGGAGTCCCAGAGGCTCCGGGCGCTGGAGATGCCACCGGCAATGCGTGGCACCGACGCCAACACTGCCAGGGTGGCGGCCGCAGTGGGAGCCTGGGGCACGGTGTCGGCACCGTGAGTGAAGGTGTCCGCGGCGTCGCGCAGTCGGGACGGCCAGGGCTGAGGGTCTCGGCAGAATGTCCGCCTCACTGGGGGATGTGCCCCAGGACCAGGCTGACCTTGATGAGGTTTTGCGGGACATGTCCCGCTCTCAGATAGGAATGGCCGAGGTGCTGCGGAGCTTGTCCCAGTCACTGAGGAGCATCGGCGAGGGCGTGGACACGATGGTGCGACCATGGGGAGCCGCCAGGGCTGGCAGAGCCAGACGATGCAGGGGCAGCCGGGGCTCAAACCAGCTGCCCCTCTGTCCCAAGGCGGCCCCCAGGGCCCTATGGGCACCGACCGGGAGGAGGGGCGCCGGGGCCAACCTGGGCCTGTCCCATCGGGCGTTGTCGGTTGCCACCAGCTCCCTCGGGTTCCACCCCTCTGATGAGGCCGCGTCTCGAGGTCAGCACACGGGACATGGCGACGCCGCTGTCTATGTGCCGCCAGTAAGTGAGCCGGGGTCCTCCGTCCCCAGAGCCCCCAGAGGATGCCCGTCAGGGGCATCGAAGGCCTCGGGATTTGATAAGCATCCTGGGAATAAACCTCGATGCAGCGGTAGGGCTAGGAAGGCTAAGCACATGTGGCCAGTCCACCCACAGGAATCCATTTGGGATGTGCAAAGTGTTCACTGAACCACGATTGCTAATTCCCGATTAGCATTAGCCTTCAGCCGCACGGCTAGAGGCCTTGGCAGTCAGTGGGAGTTATAGGTGGTCGTGGGGCAGACGGGCAGGGACTAAGGATGCCCCCGGAATGGGTACACACAATCCAGGGTTGGCATGGAGGACCCGTGCACCGTTACCCCACCAGCAGAGCACCACTGTAGCTCTGATACCCCCCAACCCCGATGCCCCCCACACCCCTACACCCCATGGTGGTCCTCCGCACCTGGGGCTGCACTCTCCCGGGTCGCTCGCTCCACCACCTCCGAGCGCAGAGGCAGCAAAACCCAGTGCTCCCGGGGTCTTGGCCTGTGAGCGAAGGTGGCGCTCACCTCCTCAGCTCCCTGCAGCAGCACATCGTCCAGGTGCACTTTTTTAATAAGGAGTATTAATCAGCGCCGGTCTGACCACCTGCGGGAGGCCGCGGGGTGTGGAGTGGCTCCCGTTAATTGTCTGTAAATAGGACTGAAATGGTGATAATTTGTTTTGCAGCAAGCGCCAGGGAGACCCCGATTTACAAAAGGATTTGGATGGGGGAGAGTAGACGTTAACAAAATAAGGCAGGATCTGGCCAAGGTAGACTGGAAAGAGTAACTTGTGGGGAGATCTACAAAAGAGGAAATGGGGTGGGACCAGGCCCAATATGTTCCCTCTAGGGTAACAGGAAGGAGTAACAAGCCCAGACAACCATGGATGAGCAGAGATATTCAGGATATGATACAAAGGAAAAGAGAGGCTTTTAACAAGTATAAGGGGAGCAAGTCTGCAGAGACATTAGTGGAGTACAGAAAGTGCAGGATGGAGCTTAAGAAATCAATGAGAGTAAAGAGGGGATGTGAGAAAGCTCTGACTGGGAAATGTAGGGAAAATCCCAAGATTGTCTGTAAGTATATCAATGGGAAGAGGATAACTAGGGAAAGAGTAGGGCCCATTAGGGACCATGGGGGGAATCTGTGGGTGGAGCCGGAGGACATTGGTAGTGATGTGTTGGGTGTTCTGGATCACATACAGGTCACCAACACTTGAAGTGGTGCAACACTATTTTATTAAAAGGTTAACTATTTAAACATACTTGCACTGTGGGTAAATATGATACCAGCTTTAACTAAAGACCTTTGCCTTGTCCTAACCAGTTGATGCACTCAGCACATGGTGAATGTCTGTGTTGCAGGCTGTGAGCTCTGTGCTCCTAGCTAGCTGCAACTCGAATGAGCGGGAACTCTGATGTCCCCTGTCTTTATAGTGCGTGTGCTCTCATTGGTGATTGGCTACGGTGTTGTGTATGTTGATTGGTCCCACTGTGTGTCCATCAGTGTGTGTCTGCACCATGATATACTGGTGTATATTATGACAGGTACGGTGTTAAATGAATATTTCTCACCTGTCTTCCAACCAAGAGAATGAGGAGGTAGATGTGGAACTCAGGGAGAGAGACTGTGAGGTTATTGAGCAAGTTGTCATTGGGAGTAACAAGGTATTGGAGGTGTTTGTAGGCTTAAAAGTGGAGAAATCGCCAAGTCCGTTTGAATTGTCCCAGGATGCTGGGGGAGGCGGGGGAGGAGATTGCAGGGGCTCTGACCCAAATGTTTAATACCTCTCTGGCCACGGGGGAGGTGCCAGAGGACTGGGTAACAGCTAATGTGGTCCCACCAGTTAAGAAAGTTTATCGAGACAAGCAAGGGAACTAGAGACCAGTGTGTCTCACGCCAGTGGTGGGGAAACTGCTGGAGAAGATCCTGAAGGAGAGAATCTATCTCCACTCGGTGAGGCAAGGCTTGATCAGGAATAGTCAGTATGGCTTTGTCAGAGGGAGGTCGTGCCTCATAAACCTGATTGAATTTTTTGAGGTGACCAGGTGTGTAGATGAGGGTAGTGCAGTTGATGTAGTTTATATGGATTTATAAGGGTGGGAGTCTGCAGCGCAGGTAGGTAGGGGCCTCCGGGAGGTTGGGAGGGTGGCTGTCCTGGAAGGGAGGGGAGCTTGGGAGGACCTGAAGAACGGGGACCCCATAGCGGGGTGTCCTCACTTGGGGTGGGGGAGGGGTAGTGTCCATGAGTGTGGGGGGTGACGTTGCCCATGGGTGGGGGGGCGGGGAACGCACAAGCTCACTTAGAGATCGGGGAACCCTTTCAAAATGGCGGCCCGATCTCTGAGTTCAGCTCCCCAGTGAGGTGCAGCTTAAACTGGTGAGAAACTCCCCAGGACCCAAAACAGTCAGCGGGATTGTCCGGCCCGCAGCCACTCAATGAGGTTTCCCATTGTGGGCAGACCCACACCAGCAGCAAATCCACAAGCGAAGTGCGCTGCCGGCAAAATCCCGGGAGAACCTCGCCAACGGATAATCCAGCCCAGTGACTAAGTGTTATTGAATATGGTGGCGAACTCGCCGGAGCCAACAGGAAACTCCCTGAAAACCACACCGCTCATTAACCTCAAAATATTTTGGGAAATTCATAAGAACATAAGAACTAGGAGCAGGAGTCGGCCATCTGGCCCCTCGAGCCTGCTCCGACATTCAATGTGATCATGGCTGATCTTTGTGGACTCAGCTCCACTTTCCGGCCCGAACACCATAACCCTTAATCCCTTTATTCTTCAAAAAACTATCTATCTTTAAAACATTTAATGAAGGAGCCTCTACTGCTTCACTGGGCAAGGAATTCCATAGATTCACAACCCTTTGGGTGAAGAAGTTCCTCCTAAACTCAGTCCTAAATCTACTTCCCCTTATTTTGAGGCTATGCCCCCTAGTTCTGCTTTCACCCGCCAGTGGAAACAACCTGCCCGCATCTATCCTATTGATTCCCTTCATAATCTTATATGTTTCGATAAGATCCCCCCCACATCCTTCTAAATTCCAACCAGTACAGTCCCAGTCTACTCAACCTCTCCTCGTAATCCAACCCCTTCAGTTCTGGGATTAACCCAGTGAATCTCCTCTGCACACCCTCCAGCGCCAGTATGTCCTTTCTCAAGTAAGGAGACCAAAACTGAACACAATACTCCAGGTGTGGCCTCACTAACACCTTATACAATTGCAGCAGAACCTCCCTAGTCTTAAACTCCATCCCTCTCGCAATGAAGGACAAAATTCCATTTGCCTTCTTAATCACCTGTTGCACCTGAAAACCAACTTTCTGCGACTCATGCACGAGCACACCCAGGTCTCTCTGCACAGCAGCATGTTTTAATATTTTATCATTTAAATAATAATCCCTTTTGCCGTTATTCTTACCAAAATGGATAACCTCACATTTGTCAACATTGTATTCCATCTGCCAGACCCTAGCCCATTCACTTAGCCTATCCAAATCCCTCTGCAGACTTCCAGTATCCTCTGCACTTTTTGCTTTACCACTTATCTTAGTGTCGTCTGCAAACTTGGACACATTGCCCTTGGTCCCCAACTCCAAATCATCTATGTAAATTGTGAACAGTTGTGGGCCCAACACTGATCCCTGAGAGACACCACTAGCTACTGATTGCCAACCAGAGAAACACCCATTAATCCCCACTCTTTGCTTTCTATTAATTAACCAATCCTCTATCCATGCTCCTACTTTCCCCTTAATGCCATGCATCTTTATCTTATGCAACAACCTTTTGTGTGGCACCTTGTCAAAGGCTTTCTGGAAATCCAGATATACCACATCCATTGGCTCCCCGTTATCTACCGCACTGTTAATGTCCTCAAACAATTCCACTAAATTAGTTAGGCACGACCTGCCCTTTATGAACCCATGCTGCGTCTGCCCAATGGGACAATTTCCATCCAGATGCCTCGCTATTTCTTCCTTGATGATAGATTCCAGCATCTTCCCTACTACCGAAGTTAAGCTCACTGGCCCATAATTACCCGCTTTCTGCCTACCTCCTTTTTTACACCGTGGTGTCACGTTTGCTAATTTCCAATCCGCCGGGACCACCCCAGAGTCTAGTGAACATAGAACATAGAACATAGAACATAGAAAATACAGCACAGAACAGGCCCTTCTAATTTGGTAAATTATCACTAGTGCATTTGCAATTTCCCTAGCCATCTCTTACAAATCTTATTGAATTCTTTGAGGAGGTGACCAAGCATGTGGATGAAGGTAAAGCAGTGGATGTAGTGTACATGGATTTTAGTAAGGCATTTGATAAAGTTCCCCATGGTAGGCTTATGCAGAAAGTAAGAAGGCATGGGATAGTGGGAAATTTGGCCAGTTGGATAACGAACTGGCTAACCGATAGAAGTCAGAGAGTGGTGGTGGATGGCAAATATTCAGCCTGGATCCCAGTTACCAGTGGCGTACCGCAGGGATCAGTTCTGGGTCCTCTGCTGTTTGTGATTTTCATTAATGACTTGGATGAGGGAGTTGAAGGGTGGGTCAGTAAATTTGCAGACGATACGAAGATTGGTGGAGTTGTGGATAGTAAGGAGGGCTGTTGTCGGCTGCAAAGAGACATAGATAGGATGCAGAGCTGGGCTGAGAAGTGGCAGATGGAGTTTAACCCTGAAAAGTGTGAGGTTGTCCATTTTGGAAGGACAAATATGAATGCGGAATATAAGGTTAACGGTAGAGTTCTTGGCAATGTGGAGGAGCAGAGAGATCTTGGGGTCTATGTTCATACATCTTTGAAAGTTGCCACTCAAGTGGATAGAGCTGTGAAGAAGGCCTATGGTGTGCTCGCGTTCATTAACAGAGGGATTGAATTTAAGAGCTGTGAGGTGATGATGCAGCTGTACAAAACTTTGGTAAGGCCACATTTGGAGTACTGTGTACAGTTCTGGTCACCTCATTTTAGGAAGGATGTGGAAGCTCTGGAAAAGGTGCAAAGAAGATTTACCAGGATGTTGCCTGGAATGGAGAGTAGGTCTTACGAGGAAAGGTTGAGGGTGCTAGGCCTTTTCTCATTAGAGCGGAGAAGGATGAGGGGCGACTTGATAGAGGTTTATAAGATGATCAGGGGAATAGATCGAGTAGACAGTCAGAGACTTTTTCCCCGGGTGGAACACACCATTACAAGGGGACATAAATTTAAGGTGAAAGGTGGAAGATATAGGAGGGATATCAGAGGTAGGTTCTTTACCCAGAGAGTAGTGGGGGCATGGAATGCACTGCCTGTGGAAGTAGTTGAGTCGGAAACATTAGGGACCTTCAAGCAGCTATTGGATAGGTACATGGATGACGGTAAAATGATATAGTGTAGATTTATTTGTTCTTAAGGGCAGCACGGTAGCATTGTGGATAGCGCAATTGCTTCACAGCTCCATGGTCCCAGGTTCGATTCCGGCTTGGGTCATTGTCTGTGCGGAGTCTGCACGTCCTCCCAGTGTCTGCGTGGGTTTCCTCCGGGTGCTCCGGTTTCCTCCCACAGTCCAAAGATGTGCGGGTTAGGTGAATTGGCCAATGATAAATTGCCCTTAGTGTCCAAATTGCCCTTGGTGTTGGGTGGAGGTGTTGAGTTTGGGTATGGTGCTCTTTCCAAGAGCCGGTGCAGACTCAAAGGGCCGAATGGCCTCCTTTTGCACTGTAAATTCAATGATAATCTATGATTAATCTAGGACAAAGGTTCGGCACAACATCGTGGGCCGAAGGGCCTGTTCTGTGCTGTATTTTCTATGTTCTATGTTCTATGTTTTAGCACTCTGGGATGCATTCCATCAGGGCCAGGAGACTTGTCTACCTTTAGCCCCATTAGCTTGCCCATCACTAACTCCTTGGTGATATCAATCCTCTCAAGGTTCTCACCTGTCATAGCCTCATTTCCATCAGTCACTGGCATGTTATTTGTGTCTTCCACTGTGAAGACCGACCCAAAAAACCTGTTCAGTTCCTCAGCCATTTCCTCATCTCCCATTATTAAATCTCCCTTCTCATCCTCTAAAGGACCAATATTTACCTTCGCCACTCTTTTTTGTTTTATGTATTTGTAGAAACTTTTGCTATCTGTTTTTATATTCTGAGCAAGTTTACTCTCATAATCTATCTTGCTCTTCTTTATAGCTTTTTTAGTAGCTTTCTGTTGCCCCCTAAATATTTCCCAGTCCTCTAGTCTCCCACTGATCTTTGCTACTTTGTATGTTTTTTCCTTCAATTTGATACTCTCCCTTATTTCCTTCGAGATCCACGGTCGATTTTCCCTCTTTTTACCGTCCTTCCTTTTTGTTGGTATAAACCTTTGCTGAGCACTGTGAAAAATCACTTGGAAGATTCTCCACTGTTTCTCAACTGTTTCACCATAAAGTCTTTGCTCCCAGTCTACCTTAGCTAGTTCTTCTCTCATCCCATTGTAATCTCCTTTGTTTAAGCACAAAACACTAGTGCTTGATTTTACCTTCTCACCCTCCATCTGTATTTTAAATTCCACCATATTGTGATCGCTCCTTCCGAGAGGATCCCTAACTATGAGATCCTGAATCAATCCTGTCTCATTACACAGGACCAGATCTAGGACCGCTTGTTCCCTCGTAGGTTCCATTACATACTGTTCGAGGAAACTATCGCGGATACATTCTATAAACTCCTCCTCAAGGCTGCCTTGACCGATCTGGTTAAACCAATCAACATGTAGATTAAAATCCCCCATGATAACTGCTGTACCATTTCTACATGCATCTGTTATTTCTTTGTTTATTGCCTGCCCCACCATAATGTTACTATTTGGTGGCCTATAGATTACTCCTATCAGTGACTTTTTCGCCTTACTATTCCTGATTTCCACCCAAATGGATTCTACCTTATCCTCCATAGCACCGATGTCATCCCTTACTGTTGCCTGGATGTCATCCTTAAATAACAGAGCTACACCACCTCCCTTACCATCCACTCTGTCCTTCCGAAAAGTTTGATACCCTCGGATATTTAACTCCCAGTCGTGACCATCCTTTAACCATGTTTCAGTAATGGCCACTAAATCATAGTCATTCACGATGATTTGCGCCATCAACTCATTTACCTTATTCCGAATACTACGAGCATTCAGGTAAAGTACACTTATGTTGGCTTTTTTACCTCTGTTCTTAATCTTAACACCTCGATCAGTAACCTCTCCTAAGTTATATTTCCTCTTAACCTTTCTCCTAATTTTCCTTGTCGTCGAACCCACATCTTCCTGTAACAACCTGCCGCGTCGCTTACCATTAATGTTTTCACTTCCCGTTTTATTTCTTTTAGTATTCCTGGTCCTATTCACTGAGCTCCCCTCAGTCACTGTACCTTGTACTGGCGCCCTTTTTGATTTTTGACTATGGCTTCGCTGCCTTACACTTTCCCCCTTACTGCCTTTTATTTCTGTCCCTGTTTTACTACCTTCCAACTTCCTGCATCGGTTCCCATCCCCCTGCCACATTAGTTTGAACCCTCCCCAACAGCTCTAGCAAACACCCCCCCTAGGACATCGGTTCCAGTCCTGCCCAGGTGCAGACTGTCCGGTTTGTACTGGTCCCACCTCCCCCAGAATCGGTTCCAATGTCCCAGGAATTTGAATCCCTCCCTCTTGCTCCATCTCTCGAGCCACGTATTCATCCTCGCTATCCTGACATTCCTACTCTGACTAGCTCGTGGCACTGGTAGCAATCCTGAGATTACTACCTTTGAGGTCCTACTTTTTAGTTTAACTCCTAGCTCCCTAAATTCAGCTTGTAGGACCTCGTCCCATTTTTTACCTATATCGTTGGTGCCTATATGCACCACGACAGCTGACTGTTCACCCTCCCCCCCCAGAATGTCCTGCAGCCGCTCCGAGACATCCTTGACCCTTGCACCAGGGAGGCAACATACCATCCTGGAGTCTCGATTGTGTCCGCAGAACCGCCTGTCTATTCCCCTTACAATTGAGTCCCCCATCACTATAGCCCTGCCATTCTTCTTCCTGCCCAGCTGCACAGCAGAGCCAGCCACGGTGCCATGAACCTGGCTGCTGCTGCCTTCCCCTGGTGAGCCATCTCCCTCAACAGTATCCAAAGCGGTATATCTGTTTTGCAGGGAGATGACCGTAGAGGACACCTGCACTGCCTTCCTACTCTTGCTCTGTCTTTTGGTCACCCATTTTCTATCTCCCTCAGTACCTTTCACCTGCGGTGTGACCAACTCGCCAAACGTGCTATCCACGACATCCTCAGCATTGCGGATGCTCCAAAGTGAGTCCTTCCGCAGCTTCAGAGCCGTCAAGCGGTCTAACAGGAGCTGCAACTGGACACACTTCTTGCACGTGAAGGAGCCAGGGACAGTGGACGTGTCCCTGAGCTCCCACATCGCACACGAGGAGCATGACACGGGTCTGAGATCTCCTGCCATGTCTTAAACCTTCGGTTAAGTTCAACAATTACAATTTCCCCCCCCCAAATTTAACTAAATAAATAAACAATGAAGAAAAATATATATATATATATATATATATACCAATGAAAAGAAACAGAAACACTACTTACCAGTCACTTACCAGGGATAAAAAAACACTTCCTCCCCACCCAGCTTCGAATTCCCACCTCGATTCAAATTCCCAAACTCACTCTTTGCTGTCTCACTCTGGCTGTCTTCTCTGTCTCACTGGGAGAACTCACTGGGAGTGAGTTACAAGTTGCTCTTTTTAAACTGTCCTGAATTGACTCCCCTACCCCACCTGCTTTCAGGTTCGTGCCCATTAAGAGAGGGTGGATGGGCTGTTGTTGTTTTCACTCGAGCAGAGAGGACTGAGGGTGACCTGATCGAGGTGGACAAGATCCTGAGGGGCACAGACAGGGTGGATAGGGAGCAGCTGTTCCCCTTAGTTGAAGAGTCAGTTACGAGGGGGACACAAGTTCAAGGTGAGGGGTGGGAGGTTTAGGGGGGATTTGAGGAAAAACCCTTTTTACCCAGAGGGTGGTGATGGTCTGGAAGGCGCTGCCTGGGAGGGGGGTGAGGGTCTGGAACGCGCTGCCTGGGAGGGTGGTGAGGGTCTGGAACGCGCGGCCTGGGAGGGTGGTGAGGGTCTGGAACGCGCGGCCTGGGAGGGGAGTGAGGGTCTGGAACGCGCGGCCTGGGAGGGGAGTGAGGGTCTGGAACGCGCGGCCTGGGAGGGGAGTGAGGGTCTGGAACGCGCGGCCTGGGAGGGGGGTGAGGGTCTGGAATGCGCGGCCTGGGAGGGGGGTGAGGGTCTGGAACGCGCGGCCTGGGAGGGGAGTGAGGGTCTGGAACGCGCGGCCTGGGAGGGGGGTGAGGGTCTGGAATGCGCGGCCTGGGAGGGGGGTGAGGGTCTGGAACGCGCGGCCTGGGAGGGGGGTGAGGGTCTGGAACGCGCGGCCTGGGAGGGTGGTGAGGGTCTGGAACGCGCGGCCTGGGAGGGGGGTGAGGGTCTGGAGCACACGGCCTGGGAGGGTGGGGATGGTCTGGGATGCACTGTCTGGGAGGGGGGTGAGGGTCTGGAACGCGCGGCCTGGGAGGGGGGTGAGGGTCTGGAACGCGCGGCCTGGGAGGGGGGTGAGGGTCTGGAACGCGCGGCCTGGGGGGGGGGGGGGGGGGGGGGGTAGAGGTGGGTTGCCTCACATCCTTTAAAAAGTACCTGGATCAGCACTCGGCCGTCACAACATTCCAGGTTATGGGCCAAGTACTGGCCAATGGGATTAGGGAGGCAGGTCAGGTGTTTTTCACCTGTCGGTGCAGACTCGATTGGCCGAAGGGCCTGCTCAGCACTGCAGTATTCTGCGATTCTGCGACTCTCTGGGAGCAGGCTGGTTGCATCGCAAACTGTCAGGAGCCTGGCGCGGTTCCCATTTTCGGCCTCTCCCGCTATACGCCGGTCTCCGCCGAGAGCACGGAATCGTGCCCACTGACTCGGAGCTTAGTAAAGTCCACGATGGCATCAGATGAAAGCTCCCAGCATCCATTATCAGACATCAGAGTGGTGTCTGCTCTCCAAGGTGGGTTCTGGCAAGGACCAAAATCAAAGCGGAAATTAACAAAATGAGGGCCAGTGTCCGAGATGATAATCGCCGAATATTCGGCTGCGACCACTAAGGGCAGGACCCCAGGACCGCTAAGGACGGACCCCAGGACCGCTAAGGGCAGGACCCCAGGACCGCTAAGGACGGACCCCAGGACCGCTAAGGGCAGGACCCCAGGGCCGCTAAGGGCAGGACCCCAGGGCCGCTAAGGGCGGACTTGAAAACAATAAAAAAATTAGGGAATGAGCATGGGAAAATAAAGAAAATTCTTTAACGTTTCGATGCAGAAAACGCCACAGTCTACCCCCCGCCCCCCCCCCCCTCAACCCCCCTCAGCCACCCCCCTCCCCACCCCAATCCATTCTGCAATGAGGTCAGCGCCTTGGCCATCCCAGATGGAGTCAGGGATTTTGGGATGGAACGGTCCAATTTTGGGTCGAAGGCACAGTTCAGGTCACCTCCTAGAATCATCCGGTGTGAGTCCAGGTCAGGGAGGGAGTTCAGAGAGTTTATAAAGTTTGGGTCATCCCAGTTGGGAGCAGAGATGTTTATAGGGGCTGGTTTAGCACAGTGGACTAAACAGCTGGCTTGTAATTCAGAACATTGCCAGCAGCACGGTTCAATCCCCGTCCCGACCTCCTCGAACAGGCACCGGAATGTGGCGACTAGGGGCTTTTCACAGTAACTTAATTGAAGCCTACTTGTGACAATAAGTGATTGTTATTACTAGGATTGCCGGAGTGAGGGGTGGCAGTGGTTAGCACTACTACCTCACAGCCCCATGTGGACAAAGAACAAAGAAAAATACAGCACAGGAACAGGCCCTTCGGCCCGCCAAGCCCGTGCCGACCATGCTGCCCGAACTAAAAAAAACCTTCTGTCCTTACTCGGCCCGTGTCCCTCTATTTCCTCCCAATTCATCGACCCATCCAGATGCCTCTTAAAAGTTGCGATTGTGCTGCTTCCCCCACAGCCTCTGGCAGCGTGTTCCAGACACCCTCCATTCTCTGTGTGAAAACTTACCCCCCACATCTCCCTTAAACTCCCCCTCTCACCTTGACCCTGTGCCCCCTTGTAACTGACACTTCCACTGACTGTCCGCCCCATCTGTGCACCTCACAATCCCGTAGACCTCCATCAGGTCCCGCCTCAGCCTCCGTCCCTCCAGTGAAAACAATGCCAGTCCATTCAGCCTCTCCTCATAGCCAACACCCTCGAGACCAGGCAACATCCTGGTGAACCTTCTTCGCACTCTCTCCAAAGCTTCCACGTCCCTCCGATAACGTGGTGACCAGAACCGCCCGCAATACTCCAAATGTGGCTAACGGAGGTTTTCTATAGCTGCAACATGATTTAGTCCGCGTGGGTCTCACCCTCACAACCCAAAGCTGTGCAGGGTAGGTGGATTGGCCACGCTAAATTGCCCCTTAATTGGAAACAATTTAAAAAAGGATCACTGGGGTTTACCAATCGATTCACGATCAATTACACAGAAACGAGAGTTGAATATAACTGAGGCTTTATTACTCTAAGATGTGTGGCCTCCTACAGCAGCTGGCAAAATGGCTGCTGTCTAGGGAGCACACATATTTATACTCCGTCTACTGGGTGGAGCCAGCAGGCAGGGTCTACCCCGTTCCTGTAGTACCAGGCCTCACCACACATCTCCTAATGAATGAAATGAAAAATGAAAATCGCTTATTGTCACAAGTAGGTTTTAATGAAGTTACTGTGAAACGCCCCTAGTCGCCACATTCCGGCGCCTGTTCAGGGAGGCTAGTACGGGAATTGAACCGTGCTGCTGGTCTGCTTTAAATGCCAGTGATTTAGCCCAGTATGCTAAACCATATATACAACAGTGGTGATTACCACATTCATCCCTGTTTGATAGTCCCGAACCAATTATAGATTGGGTCCGGGGCCTTGATGTGGCATTGGGAGCGACGCAGTAGGTGGCAGGGATTCCGGTGTTGGTCTGGTCCCCGCCTCAGCCTCCGTCCCTTCAGTGAAACCAATGCTAGTCCATTCAACCTTTCCTCATAGCCAACATCCTCGAGACCAGACAACATCCTGGTGAACCTTCTTTGCACCGTCCCGTTCTCCCTCTCCACCTGCCTGTTTCCCCGGGGGTTGTAGCTGGTCGTCCTGCTGGACGCTGTACCCCTGCTGAGCAGGAACTGACGCAGCTCATCGCTCATGAATGAGGATCCCCTGTCACTGTGGATGTAGGCAGGGAAATCGAACAGAGCGAAGATTGTGTTGAATGTTATTGGGGCAGGATTGAGGGTGTTATTGGGGGAGGATGGAGGGTGTTATTGAGGCAGGATTGAGGGTGTTATTGGGGGAGGATTGAGGGTGTTATTGGGGGAGGATTGAGGGTGTTATTGGGGGGTGGATTGAGGGTGTTATTGGGGAGGATTTAGGGTGTTATTGGGGCAGGTTTGAGGGTGTTATTGGGGCAGGATTGAGGGTGTTATTGGGGCAGGTTTGAGGGTGTTATTGAGGCAGGATTGAGGGTGTTATTGAGGGAGTATTGAGGGTTTTATTGGGGGTGGATTGAGGGTATTATTGGGGCAGGTTTGAGGGTGTTATTGGAGCAGGATTGAGGGTGATATTGGGGTGGATTGAGGGTGTTATTGGGGCAGAATTGAGGGTGTTATTGGGGCAGAATTGAGGGTGATATTGGGGTGGATTGAGGGTTTTATTGGGGGTTGATTGAGGGTGTTATTGGGGCAGAATTGAGGTGTTATTGAGGGAGGATTGAGGGTGTTATTGGGGAGGATTGAGGGTATTATTGGGGCAGGTTTGAGGCTGTTATTGGGGCAGAATTGAGGGTGATATTGGGGTGGATTGAGGGTTTTATTGGGGGTTGATTGAGGGTGTTATTGGGGCAGAATTGAGGTGTTATTGAGGGAGGATTGAGGGTGTTATTGGGGAGGATTGAGGGTATTATTGGGGCAGGTTTGAGGCTGTTATTGGGGCAGAATTGAGGGTGATATTGGGGTGGATTGAGAGTGTTATTGGGGCAGAATTGAGGGTGATATTGGGGTGGATTGAGAGTGTTATTGGGGTGGATTGAGGGTGATATTGGGGCAGGATTGAGGGTGTTATTGGGGGTGGTTAAAGGGTGTTACTGGGGCAGAATTGAGGATGATATTGGGGCGGATTGAGGGTGATATTGGGGGTGGAATGAGGGTGTTATTGGGGTGGATTGAGGGTGTTATTGGGGGTGGATTGAGGGTGTTATTGGGGGTGGATTGAGGGTGTTATTGGGGAGGATTGAGGGTGTTATTGGGGAGGATTGAGGGTGTTATTGGGGGTGGATTGAGGGTGTTATTGGGGAGGATTGAGGGTGTTATTGGGGGTGGATTGAGGGTGTTATTGGGGCAGGATGAGGGTGTTATTGGGGTCAGGATTGAGGGTGTTATTGGGGGTGGATTGAGGGTGTTATTGGGGAGGATTGAGGGTGTTATTGGGGGTGGATTGAGGGTGTTATTGGGGAGGATTGAGGGTGTTATTGGGGGGGATTGAGAGTGTTATTGGGGGTGGATTGAGGGTGTTATTGGGGGTGGATTGAGGGTGTTATTGGGGTGGATTGAGGGTGTTATTGGGGTGGATTGAGGGTGTTATTGGTGGTGGATTGAGGGTGTTATTGGGGTGGATTGAGAGTGTTATTGGGGGTGGATTGAGGGTGTTATTGAGGGTGGATTGAGGGTGTTATTGATGGTGGATTGAGGGTGTCATTGAGGGTGGATTGAGGGTGTTATTGGGGTGAATTGAGGGTGTTATTGGGGGTGGATTGAGTGTTATTGGGGAGGATTGAGGGTGTTATTGGGGCAGAATTGAGGGTGATATTGGGCGGATTGAGGGTGTTATTGGGGAGGATTGAGGGTGTTATTGGGGGAGGATTGAGGGGTGTTATTGGGGCAGGATGAGGGTGTTATTGGGGTCAGGATTGAGGGTGTTATTGGGGTCAGGATGAGGGTGTTATTGGGGAGGATTGAGGGTGTTATTGGGAGGATTGAGGTGTTATTGGGGAGGATTGAGGGTGTTATTGGGGAGGATTGAGGGTGTTATTGGGAGGATTGAGGGTGTTATTGGGGGGGATTGAGGGTGTTATTGGGGGTGTTATTGGGGTGGATTGAGGGTGTTATTGGGGAGGATTGAGGGTGTTATTGGGAGGATTGAGGGTGTTATTGGGGGGGATTGAGGGTGTTATTGGGGGTGTTGTTGGGGTGGATTGAGGGTGTTATTGAGGCAGGATTGAGGGTGTTATTGGGGGGGATTGAGGGTGTTATTGGGGGTGTTATTGGGGTGGATTGAGGGTGTTATTGGGGAGGATTGAGGGGTGTTATTGGGGTGGATTGAGGGTGTTATTGGGGGGGATTGAGGGTGTTATTGGGGGGGATTGAGGGGTGTTATTGGGGGGGATTGAGGGTGTTATTGAGGGGGGATTGAGGGTGTTATTGGGGTGGATTGGGGGTGTTATTGAGGGGGGATTGAGGGTGTTATTGGGGTGGATTGAGGGTGTTATTGGGGTGGATTGAGGGTGTTATTGGGGAGGATTGAGGGTGTTATTGAGGGGTGGATTGAGGGTGTTATTGGGGAGGATTGAGGGTATTATTGGGGAGGATTGAGGGTGTTATTGGGGGGGGATGTGAGGGGTGTTGTTGGGGGGGTTTGAGGGTGTTATTGGGGGGTGTTATTGGGGTGGATTGAGGGTGTTATTGAGGGCTTTATTGGGGAGGATTGAGGGTGATATTGGGGTGGATTGAGGGTGTTATTGGGGGTGTTATTGGGGTGGTTTGAGGGTGTTATTGGGGAGGATTGAGGGTGTTATTGGGGAGGATTGAGGGTGTTATTGGGGGGGATTGAGGGTGTTATTGGGGGTGTTATTGGGGTGGATTGTGGGTGTTATTGGGGGCAGGATTGAGGGTGTTATTGGGGTGGATTGAGGGTGTTATTGGGCAGGATTGAGGGTGTTATTGGGGTGGTTGAGGGTGTTATTGTTGGTGGTTGAGGGTGTTATTGGGGAGGATGAGGGTGATATTGGGGGTGGATTGGGGGTGTTTGGGGTGGATTGAGGGTGTTATTGGGGGGGGATTGAGGGTGGTATTGGGGGGGGATTGAGGGTGTTATGGGGTGGATTGGGGTGTATTGGGGAGGATTGAGGGTGTTATGGGGTGGATTGAGGGTGATATTGGGGGGGATTGAGGGTGTTATTGGGGGGATTGAGGGTGTTATTGGGGGGGGATTGAGGGTGTTATTGAGGGGGGATTGAGGGTGTTATTGGGGTGGATTGGGGGTGTTATTGGGGGGGATTGAGGGTGTTATTGGGGTGGATTGAGGGGTGTTATTGGGGTGGATGAGGGTGTTATTGGGGAGGATTGAGGGTGTGTTGGGGGGGTTGAGGGTGTTGTTGAGGGTGGATTGGGGTGTTATTGGGGGAGGATTGGGGTATTGTGGGGGGGTTGGGGTGTTATTGGGGGGGATTGAGGGTGTTGTTGGGGGGTTTGGGGGGTGTTGGGGGGTGTATTGGGGGTGGGTGGGGGTGTTGTGGGGTGGTGGGGGTTTTGTGGGGAGGATTGAGGGTGTATTGGGGTGGTTGTGGGTTTTATTGGGGAGGGTGGGGGTGTTATTGGGGGGTGGTTGAGGGTTTTATTGGGGGGGATTGAGGGTGTTATTGGGGTGGGTTGAGGGTGTTATTGGGGTGGATTGGGGTGTTATTGGGGTGGATGGGGTTTTATTGGGGAGGATTGAGGGTGATATTGGGGTGGATTGAGGGTTTTATTGGGGGGGATTGAGGGTGATGTTGGAACAATGAACTATGTTCTGTTTAAAGGGAGTTTTCTGTCTCGATGTCAGAAAAAGCAAACCTGAACTCAGTAAACAAAACTCCTTTTGTTAAATGTGTAAAGGTGACGTCATAAATACCCAGCAAAATACCCAGGAACAAACCTGGGGGGAGTGGGATAGGAACTGCACTGAGCCTCCCGCCCCGAGGGGGCAGCACTGAGCCTCCCGCCCCGAGGGGGCAGCACTGAGCCTCCCGCACAGAGGGGGCAGCACTGAGCCTCCTGCACAGAGGGGGCAGCACTGAGCCTCCTGCACAGAGGGGGCAGCACTGAGCCTCCTGCACAGAGGGGCAGCACTGAGCCTCCACCCAGAGGGGGCAGCACTGAGCCTCCCGCACAGAGGGGGCAGCACTGAGCCTCCCGCAGAGAGGGGGCAGCACTGAGCCTCCCGCAGAGAGGGGGCAGCACTGAGCCTCCCGCACAGAGGGGGCAGCACTGAGCCTCCCGCACAGAGGGGGCAGCACTGAGCCTCCCGCACAGTGGGGGCAGCACTGAGCCTCCCACACAGAGGTGGCAGCACTGAGACGCCCCGACCCGAGGGGGCAGCACTGAGCCTCCCAGCCCGAGGGGGCAGCACTGAGCCTCCCGGCCCGAGAGGGCAGCACTGAGCCTCCCGGCCCGAGGGGGCAGCACTGAGCCTCCCGGCCCGAGGGGGCAGCACTGAGCCTCCCGGCCCGAGGGGGCAGCACTGAGCCTCCCGCACAGTGGGGGCAGCACTGAGCCTCCCGACCCGAGAGTGCAGCACTGAGCCTCACGCACAGTGGGGGCAGCACTGAGCCTCCCGACCCGAGAGTGCAGCACTGAGCCTCACGCACAGTGGGGGCAGCACTGAGCCTCACGCACAGAGCTGGCAGCACTGAGCCCCCCCGACCCGTGGGGGCAGCACTGAGCCTCCCGCACAGTGGGGGCAGCACTGAGCCTCCCACACAGAGGGGGCAGCACTGAGCTCCCGCACAGAGGGGGCAGCACTGAGCCTCCCGGCCCGAGGGGGCAGCACTGAGCCTCCCGCACAGAGGGGCAGCACTGAGCCTCCCGCACAGAGGGGGCAGCACTGAGCCTCCCGCACAGAGGGGGCAGCACTGAGCCTCCCGGCCCGAGAGTGCAGCACTGAGCCTCACGCACAGAGCTGGCAGCACTGAGCCCCCCCGACCCGAGGGGGCAGCACTGAGCCTCCCGCACAGTGGGGCAGCACTGAGCCTCCCACACAGAGGGGGCAGCACTGAGCCTCCCAGCCCGAGGGGGCAGCACTGAGCCTCCTGGCCCGAGAGGGCAGCACTGAGCCTCCCGGCCCGAGGGGGCAGCACTGAGCATCAGGTCCTGAGGGGGGCAGTACTGAGCCTCACGCACAGAGGGGGCAGCACTGAGCCCTCCCGGCCTGAGGGGGCAACACTGAGCCTCCCGCACAGTGGGGGCAGCACTGAGCCTCCCACACAGAGGGGGCAGCACTGAGCCTCTCAGCCCGAGGGGGCAGCACTGAGCCTCCCGCACAGTGTGGGCAGCACTGAGCCTCCCGGCCCGAGGGGGCAGCACTGAGCCTCGCGCTCTGAGGGGGCAGCACTGAGCCTCCCGCACAGAGGGAGCAGCACTGTGCCTCCCGCACAGAGGGGGCAGCACTGAGCCTCCCGCACAGAGGGGGCAGCACTGAGCCTCCCGTCCTGAGGGGGGCAGCACTGAGCCTCGCGCACAGTGGGGGCAGCACTGAGCCTCCCACACAGAGGGGGCAGCACTGAGCCTCCCAGCCCAAGGGAGCAGCACTGAGCCTCCCGCACAGAGGGGCAGCACTGAGCCTCCCGCACAGAGGGGGCAGCACTGAGCCTCCCGTCCCGAGGGGGTAGCACTGAGCCTCCCGCACAGAGGGGGCAGCATTGAGCCTCCCGGCCCGAGGGGGCAGCACTGAGCCTCCCGCACAGAGGGGTAGCACTGAGCCTCCCGGCCCGAGGGGGCAGCACTGAGCCTCCCGCAGAGAGGGGGCAGCACTGCGCCTCACGGCCCGAGGGGGCAGCACTGAGTCTCCCGGCCCGAGGGGGCAGCACTGAGCCTCCCGCAGAGAGGGGGCAGCACCGGACCTCCCGTCCCGAGGGGGCAGCACTGAACACCCGCCCCGAGGGGGCAGCACTGAGCCTCCCGCCCCGAGGGGGCAGCACTGAGCCTCCCGGTCCGAGGGGGCAGCACTGAGCCTCCCGCAGAGAGGGGGCAGCACTGAGCCTCCCGCAGAGAGGGGGCAGCACTGAGCCTCCCGGACCGCTCACAGGGGCCAAGTTCCCGCCGGCAAGGTTCACGTGTTTTCACAGGGAGGAGTCCGTATTGGACGGGAATATTCAAGGGCGCCCACCACAGAGGGTTTGGCGACAAGGAAAAAAAACAATGCAGCAATTCGCTCGGTTGAGGACGGAGAGGACGAGGAGGTGGGGCAGCTGCCGGGGCGAGGGGGTACGGGCGAGGGGGAAGCTTCCAGAGTGAGGGAGGAGGAGGCAAGGGCGAGGGAGAGGTGGGAGGGGGCAGTTGCCTGGGCGAGGGGGAGGGGGTGAGGCGAGCGGGTGAGGGCGCAGGGGGGCAGCTTCCAGGGCAAGGGGGAGGGTAGTGGGCAAGGGTGAGGGCACAAGGTGGGAGCTGCCAGGGCGAGGTGGCGAGGGCGAGGGGCTGGGGCGAGGGGGACGGGCAGCTACACGGGCGAGTGCGATCGGGTAGCTGTGAGGATGAGAGGGGAGGGGGGCGATGGGGGTGGGGGCGAGGGAGAGTGGGTGGGGTAGCTGCGAGGATGTGGGCGAGAGGGAGGTGGCGAGGGAGCAGCTACCAGGGTGAGAGGGCGGGGGGGCAGCTGCCAGTGCGAGGGGGAGGGGGCGAGGGCAAGGGGGGAGGGGGCGAGGGCAAGGGGGCAGCTACCAGGGTGAGAGGGCGGGGGGGCAGCTGCCAGTGCGAGGGGGAGGGGGCGAGGGCAAGGGGGGAGGGGGCGAGGGCAAGGGGGCGAGGGGGCAGCTACCAGGGTGAGAGGGCGGGGGGCAGCTGCCAGTGCGAGGGGGAGGGGGCGAGGGAGAGGGAGTGCAGTACGAGTACGGGGAGAAAGCCAGTAGAATGTTGACACACCAACTGCGGAGGCAGCCTGGCGTGTCCAGGGAAATATTGAAGACAGAGACGGGTGGTGGTGTCGGAGCCAGGGAAGATAAATGAGACGTTTAGGGAATAACAATAAATACGTCATCTTTATTGTCACAGGTAGGTTTACATTAACACTGCAATGAGGTTATTGTGAAAAGCCCCTAGTCGCCACTATAGTCGACTATAAGGAGCTGTGCAGGGCTGACCCGGACGGGGGTGAAGAGGGGGACATGGGGCAGTTCTTAGATGAACTTGAGCTTCCTCAGCTGGAGGCAGGCGCTAGAGGAGCCCCTGGAGCTGAGGGAGGTGTTGGACAGGCTCCGGGGCTCGATGGTTACCCGGTAGAATTCTATAAGGGGTTCGCGAAGAACCGCATCTCCTGGGGACGTTAAATGAGGCTTTGGAGAAGAGGGAGCTGCCGGAGACGATGATGCAGGCAGCGGTCACGTTAATCCCGAACAAGGGCAGGGCTTGGTGGAATGTGGGCTGTGTAGGCCCATGTCATTGCTGAATACAGATGCAAAGTGCTGGCTGAGCTACTGGTGGGAAGGATGGAAGGGTGTGTGCCCGGGGTGGTCGTGGAGGACCAAACAGGCTTTGTGAAGGGCAGGCAGCTCTCTAGCAATATAAGGAGGCTGTTAAATGTGATTATGATCCCTGTTCGAGGTCACGGGAAGGTTTGGCTTTGGGCCGGAATTTGTGGCGTGGGTGTGTCTGTTATATGTGGCACCGAGGGTGAGTGTGCGGACCAACGATATGAGCTCACAAAGTTTTGGGTTACACAGGGCACAAGGCAGGGGTGGCCACTGTCACTGCTGCTGTTTGCTCTGGCGATAGAGCCTCTGGCAATGGCCCTCAGAAGGTCGGGAGAGTGGCAAGGGTTACGAGGAGGAGGGAGCATCGGGCGTCACTGTGGGGGGGGGGGGGGGGGGGAGGGGCGTGGGGGGGTGAAAATAGGGAAAATCCTGTACAAACTGTAGAATTGTGTGGTGGGGAGCATGTTACCCGGATTCTTTATGTTTTGTAACTGTTTGAATAAGTTTGGAATGAAATACATTTTTTTAAAAAAGATGCCGGTCGCCCTGAACCTTTACACCACGAGGTCCTTCCAGTGCCGATCTGTCTGGGATCTCACAGGAGCCGCACAGGTACATCCGCGCATCACTGAGTTCCCTTCCGGGAGCAGAGAGGAGCGGACACCGCCCCCCCCCCGCGACACCGCCCCCCCCCCGCGACACCGCCCCCCCCCCGCGACACCGCCCCCCCCCCGCGACACCGCCCCCCCCGCGCGACACCGCCCCCCCCGCGCGACACCGCCCCCCCCGCGCGACACCGCCCCCCCCGCGCGACACCGCCCCCCCGCGCGACACCGCCCCCCCCGCGCGACACCGCCCCCCCCGCGCGACACCGCCCCCCCGCGCGACACCGCCCCCCCCGCGCGACACCGCCCCCCCGCGCGACACCGCCCCCCCCCGCGCGACACCGCCCCCCCCCCGCGACACCGCCCCCCCCCCGCGACACCGCCCCCCCCGCGACACCGCCCCCCCCGCGCGACACCGCCCCCCCGCGCGACACCGCCCCCCCCGCGACACCGCCCCCCCGCGCGACACCGCGCCCCCCGCGACACCGCCCCCCCCCCCGCGACACCGCCCCCCCCGCGCGACACCGCCCCCCCCCCGCGACACCGCCCCCCCCCGCGACACCGCCCCCCCGCGCGACACCGCCCCCCCGCGACACCGCCCCCCCGGTGAAGTTGTCAGCAGTATGGATAGGTGAAGTTGCCTACAGAAAAGATTGACCACCATGGGTGCATAACAGGAGTGTTATACATATTTGGTCAACGTTTCTGTCCCGTAGTTACTGAAAAACATCATGCTGAAAAGTCACTGGAACTTGTAGAATTATGATATTAACATTTAACTATATGTATTGAAGGCATTCAATTTCTATTTCCGTACAGGTTCTGTGTAGGATTGTACAGACTGTTCATGGCTGTATCTGTGTAATGGTGGATTTAAAATAAAAATCAATAAAATACAAAAAAAAAGAATCTCGCCCATTTCCTCTGACTCCACACATAAATTCCCTCTTTTGTCTTTGCGTGGGCCAATCCTTTCTCGAGTTACCCTCTTGCTCCCTATATACGAATAGAAGGCTTTGGGATTTTCCTTAACCCTGTTAGCCAAAGATATTTCATGACCCCTTTTAGCCCTCTTTAATGTGCATTTGAGATTTGTCCTACTTTCCCGATATTCCTCCAAAGCTTCAGTTTTAAGTCACCTAGATCTTATGTATGCTTCCTTTTTCATCTTAGGTGAGGGGGGGGGGTAAGGGGGTGGAGGTGTTGGGGGTGAGGGGGGGGTTAAGGGTGGTGGGGTGAGGGGTGGATGAGGGTGAGGGTGGGATTGGGGCTTGGGGGGGTAAGGGTGGGGGGGTGGGTGAGGATGAGGGTGGGGAGGTGGGGGGGCAGGTGAGGGTGGGGGTAAGGGTGGTGTGTGTGTGGTGTTGGGGGTGAGGTGGGGTTAAGGGTGGTGGGGTGAGGGGCGGATGAGGGTGGTGTTGGGGGGTAAGGATGAGGGTGGGGGGGTGAGGGTGGGGGTGGGGGGGTGGGTGAGGGTGGGGTTAAAGGTGGTGGGGTGAGGGGTGGATGAGGGTGAGGGTTGGGTTGGGGCTTGGGGTAAGGGTGGGGGGGGGTGAGGATGAGGGTGGGGGGGCGGGTGAGGGTGGGGGTAAGGGTGGTGTGTGTGTGGTGTTGGGGGTGAGGTGGGGTTAAGGGTAGTGGGGTGAGGGGCGGATGAGGGTGAGGGTGGTGTTGGGGCTGGGGGGGGGGGGGGAGGAATGTTGACACACGTGTCATGGGAATCCGCAACTAAGCGAGGTTTCACTTTCTCGCCCTCCCGTTTCCCCGGTCCGTCAGCCACATCCAGGGCCTTCTGCCTGGCCACACTGAGGGGCCGCAGGTCCAGTAGTCCCCCTCCTGTCTTCTCCGGCTCCCGGCGGTCATGGGCGGCCTTCTCCTGGGGGGGTGGGGGGAGGGAACAGGCAGAGACAGTGTTAGACAGTCCAACGCATGCAGCCCAGGGAGTGGGTATCTGGTGGCCTCATTGGCCAGGGCACCCGGCCATGGTGGCTGGTATGGGTGCTGGCATGTGGAGCAGGGTGGGAGTTCGGCCACCATCCGGGGGGGGGGGGGGGGGGGGGGGTGCGGGTGTGTGGGGGTGGTGCTAGGGGCACAGTGCTGCCTACTCACCCTGGCCACCCTGAGGAGGTTGTGCAGTTGCTTCCAGCACTGCTGGGCGGTCCGGACAGTGTTGCCCACAGCGTTGTCCGCCTCTGCGACCGTGCTGCCCAAAGCCGCTAGTCGCCACATTCCGGCGCCTGTTCAGGGAGACCACTACGGAAAATGAACCCACATTGCTGGCATTGCTCTGCATTACAAGCCAGCTGCTTAACCCACTGTGCTTTACCAGCCCCTAATTAAAACACAACCCCAAACCCCCATACCCACAGAGGGCAGCACTGAGCAACCCAACCCCAAAACCTCTATACCCACAGAGGGCAGCACTGAGCAACCCAACCCCAAAACCTCTATACCCACAGAGGGCAGCACTGAGCAACCCAACCCCAAACCCCCATAACCACAGAGGGCAGCACTGAGCAACGCAGCCCCAAACCCCCATAACCACAGAGGGCAGCACTGAGCAACCCAACCCCAAACCCCCATAACCACAGAGGGCAGCACTGAGCGCCCAACGTCAAACCCCCATAACCACAGAGGGCAGCACTGAGCAACCCAACCCCAAACCCCCATAACCACAGAGGGCAGCACTGAGCAACGCAGCCCCAAACCCCCATAACCACAGAGGGCAGCACTGAGCAACCCAACCCCAAACCCCCATAATCACAGAGGGCAGCACTGAGCAACGCAGCCCCAAACCCCCATAACCACAGAGGGCAGCACTGAGCAACCCAACCCCAAACCCCCATAACCACAGAGGGCAGCACTGAGCGCCCAACGTCAAACCCCCATAACCACAGAGGGCAGCACTGAGCAACACAACCGCAAACCCCCATAACCACAGGGGGCAGCACTGAGCAACCCAACCCCAAAACCCCATAACCACAGAGGGCAGCACTGAGCGCCCAACGCCAAACCCCCATAACCACAGAGGGCAGCACTGAGCAACACAACCGCAAACCTCCATAACCACAGGGGGCAGCACGGAGCAACCCAACCCCAAAACCCCCATAACCACGGAGGGCAGCACTGAGCACCAAACCCCAAACCCCCATAACCACAGAGGGCAGCACTGAGCACCCAACCCCAAACCCCCATAACCACAGAGGGCAGCACTGAGCGGCCCAACCCCAAAACCCCCATAACCACAGAGGGCAGCACTGAGCGCCCAACGCCAAACCCCCATAACCACAGAGGGCAGCACTGAGCAACACAACCGCAAACCCCCATAACCACAGGGGGCAGCACTGAGCAACCCAACCCCAAAACCCCATAACCACAGAGGGCAGCACTGAGCAACACAACCGCAAACCCCCATAACCACAGGGGGCAGCACTGAGCAACCCAACCCCAAAACCCCCATAACCACGGAGGGCAGCACTGAGCACCAAACCCCAAACCCCCATAACCACAGAGGGCAGCACTGAGCACCCAACCCCAAACCCCCATAACCACAGAGGGCAGCACTGAGCGGCCCAACCCCAAAACCCCCATAACCACAGAGGGCAGCACTGAGCGGCCCAACCCCAAAACCCCCATAACCACAGAGGGCAGCACTGAGCACCCAACACCAAACCCCCATAACCACAGAGGGCAGCACTGAGCGGCCCAACCCCAAAACCACCATAACCACAGAGGGCAGCACTGAGCGGCCCAACCCCAAAACCCCCATAACCACAGAGGGCAGCACTGAGCACCCAACACCAAACCCCCATAACCACAGAGGGCAGCACTGAGCGGCCCAACCCCAAAACCCCCATAACCACAGAGGGCAGCACTGAGCATCCAACACCAAACCCCCATAACCACAGAGGGCAGCACTGAGCGGCCCAACCCCCAAACCCCCATTACCACAGAGGGCAGCACTGAGCGGCCCAACCCCAAAACCCCATAACCACAGAGGGCAGCACTGAGCAACCCAACCCCAAACCCCCATAACCACAGAGGGCAGCACTGAGCAACCCAACCCCAAAACCCCCATAACCACAGAGGGCAGCACTGAGCAACCCAACCCCAAAATCTCTATAACCACAGAGGGCAGCACTGAGCAACCCAACCCCAAAATCTCTATAACCACAGAGGGCAGCACTCAGCACCCCAACCCCAAAACCTTTATAACCACAGGGGGCAGCACTGAGCAACCCAACCCCAAACCCTCTATAACCACAGAGGGCAGTACTGAGCACCCAACCCCCAAACCACCATAACCACAGAGGGCAGCACTGAGCAACCCAACCGCAAACCCCCGTAACCACAGGGGGCAGCACTGAGCACCCAGCCCCAGAACCCCATAACCACAGAGGGCAGCACGGAGCAACCCAACCCCAAAACCTCTATAACCACAGAGGGCAGCACTGAGCAAGCCAACCGCAAACCCCCATAACCACAGGGGGCAGCACTGAGCACCCAACCCCAAAACCCCCATAACCACAGAGTGCAGCACTGAGCACCCAACCTCAAACCCCCATAACCACAGAGGGCAGCACTGAGCAACCCACCCCCAAAACCACAGAGGGCAGCACTGAGCAACCTACCCCCAAAACCCCCATAACCACAGAGGGCAGCACTGAGCACCCAACCTCAAACCCCCATAACCACAGAGGGCAGCACTGAGCAACCCACCCCCAAAACCACAGAGGGCAGCACTGAGCACCCAACCTCAAACCCCCATAACCAGAGGGCAGCACTGAGCAACCCACCCCCATAACCACAGAGGGCAGCACTGAGCAACCCAACCCCAATGCCTCTATAACCACAGAGGGCAGCACTGAGCAACCCAACCCCAAAACCTCTATAACCACAGAGGGCAGCACTGAGCACCCAAACCCAAAACCCCCATAACCACAGAGGGCAGCACTGAGCACCCCAACCCCAACACCCCCATAACCACCGAGGGCAGCACTGAGCAACCCAACCCCAACACCCCCATAACCACAGAGGGCAGCACTGAGCAACCCAACCGCAAACCCCATAACCACAGAGGGCAGCACTGAGCACCCAAACCCAAAACCCCCATAACCACAGAGGGCAGCACTGAGCACCCAAAACCAAAACCTCTATAACCACCGAGTGCAGCACTGAGCAACCCAATACCAAACCCCCATAACCACAGGGGGCAGCACTGAGCACCCAACCCCAAACCCCCATAACCACAGAGGGCAGCACTGAGCAACCCAGCCCCAAAACCCCATAACCACAGAGGGCAGCACTGAGCAACCCAACCCCAAAACCCCCATAACCACAGAGGCCAGCACTGAGCAACCCACCCCCAAAACTCCCACAACCACAGAGGGCAGCACTGAGCAACCCAACCCCAAAACCTCTATAACCACAGAGGGCAGCACTGAGCACCCCCACCCCAAAACCTCTATAACCACAGAGGGCAGCACTGAACAACCCAGCCCCAAACCCCATAACCACAGAGGGCAGCACTGAGAAACCCAACCCCAAACCCCCATAACCACAGAGGGCAGCACTGAGAAACCCAACCCCAAACTCCCATAACCACAGAGGGCAGCATTGAGCAACCCAACCACAAAACCACTATAACCACAGAGGGCAGCACTGAGCAACGCAGCCCCAACCCCCATAACCACAGAGGGCAGCACTGAGCAACCCAACCCCAAAACCCCATAACCACAGAGGGCAGCCCTAAGCACCCAACGCCAAACCCCCATAACCACAGAGGGCAGCACTGAGCAACCCAATCCACATACCCACAGAGGGCAGCACTGAGCACCCAACACCAAAACCCCCATAACCACAGAGGGCAGCACTGAGCAACCCAACCACAAAACCTCTATAACCACAGAGGGCAGCACTGAGCAACGCAGCCCCAAACCCCCATAACCACAGAGGGCAGCACTGAGCACCCAACCCCAAACCCCCATAACCACAGAGGGCAGCACTGAGCAAACCAACCCCAAAACCTCTATAACCACAGGGGGCAGCACTGAGCACCCAACCCCAAACCCCCATAACCACAGAGGGCAGCACTGAGCAAACCAACCCCAAAGCCGCTATAACCACTGAGGGCAGCACTGAGCAACCCACCCCCATAACCACACAGAGCAGCACTGAGCAACCCAACCCCAAAACCGCTATAACCACAGAGGGCAGCACTGAGCAACCCACCCCCAAAACCCCCATAACCACAGAGGGCAGCACTGAGCACCCAACCCCAAAACCCCCATAACCACAGAGGGCAGCACTGAGCAAACCAACCCCAAAACCTCTATAACCACAGGGGGCAGCACTGAGCACCCCAACCCCAACACCCCCATAACCACAGAGGGCAGCACTGAGCAACCAACCCCAACACCCCCATAACCACAGAGGGCAGCACTGAGCAACCCAACCCCAAAACCCCCATAACCACAGAGGGCAGCACTCAGCACCCAACCCTAAACCCCCATAACCACAGAGGGCAGCACTGAGCAACCCAACCCCAAAACCTCTATAACCACAGAGGGCAGCACCTAGAAACCCAACCCCAAAACCTCTATCACCACAGAGGGCAGCACTGAGTAACCCAACCCCAACCCCCATAGCCACAGAGGGCAGCACTGAGCATCCCAACCCCAACCCCCATAGCCACAGAGGGCAGCACTGAGCATCCCAACCCCAAAACCCCCATAACCACAGAGGGCAGCACTGAGCAACCCAACCCCAACCCCCATAGCCACAGAGGGCAGCACTGAGCATCCCAACCCCAAAACCCCCATAACCACAGAGGGCAGCACTGAGCAACCCAACCCCAAAACCCCCAAACCACAGAGGGCAGCACTGAGCAACCCAACTCCAAAACCCCATAACCACAGAGGGCAGCACTGAGCAACCCAACCCCAAAACCTCTATAACCACAGAGGGCAGCACTGAGCAACCCAACCCCAAAACCTCTATAACCACAGAGGGCAGCACTGAGCAACCCAACCCCAAAACCTCTATAACCACAGAGGGCAGCACTGAGCAACCCAACCTCAAACCCCCATAACCACAGAGGGCAGCACTGAGCAACCCAACCCCAAAACCTCTATAACCACAGAGGGCAGCACTGCCATATTACCAGTACCAAAGAAAAAGGTAGCATGCCTCAATGACTACCGACTGGTGGTTCTGGACATCTGTGGTCATGAAATACTTCGAGCAGCTCTCCCAAGTGCTATATCTAGCCGCCTCTTGAATATGTTCAATGTTTTAGTATGAGACGGATCAATGCCAGCCTCCCAGGCGGTTTCGATCCACTGCAGTTTGCCTATCACCGTAACCGGTCCACAGCAGATGCTATCTCTCTGGCCCTACAATCAACTCTCGAACAACTCCACAACAAGGACACCTACGTCAGACTGCTGTTTGTAGACTACAGCTCTGCCTTCAACACCATTATCCGAACAAGACTAATAACCAAACTCCGCAATCTTGGACTTGGCCCCTCCCTGTGCAGCTGGATCCTCGACTTCCTCATCAACAGACCGCAATCTGTCAGGATAGGCAACAGCACCTCCTCCACAATAGTCCTCAACACCGGGGCCCCACTCCTTAGGGAGACCTCTACTGTCTTCCCTATACACATGCACACGACTGTGTGGCAAGATTCAGCTCCAACTCAATCTATAAGTTTGCAGATTATACGACTGGTGGGTCGTATCTCAAACAACGACGAATCAGACGACAGGAGGGAGATAAATCACTTGGTTGCATGGTGTACCAAAACCAATCTCTCTCTAAATGCTGGAAAGACGTTCCAGGATTTACATGTTTCTGGCGGGATATAGGCGGATATAAAAGGGGTGGCGGAGTTGCGCTACTGGTTAGGGAGAATATCACAGCTGTACTACGGGAGGACACCTCAGAGGGCAGTGAGGCTATATGGGTAGAGATCAGGAATAAGAAGGGTGCAGTCACAATGTTGGGGGTTTACTACAGGCCTCCCAACAGCCAGTGGGAGATAGAGGAGCAGATAGGTAGACAGATTTTGGAAAGGATTAAAAACAACAGGGGTGTGGTGATGGGAGACTTCAACTTCCCCAATATTGACTGGGACTCACTTAGTGCCAGGGGCTTAGACGGGGCGGAGTTTGTAAGGAGCATCCAGGAGGGCTTCTTAAAACAATATTTAGACAGTCCAACTAGTGAAGGGACCACAATTCAGTAAGTTTTAAAGTGCTGGTGGACAAGGATAAGAGTGGTCCTAGGATGAATGTGCTAAATTGGGGGAAGGCTAATTATAACAATATTAGACGGGAACTGAAGAACCTAGATTGGGGGCGGATGTTTGAGGGCAAATCAACATCTGACATGTGGGAGGCTTTCAAGTGTCAGCTGAAAGGAATTCAGGACCGGCATGTTCCTGTGAGGAAGAAGGATAAATACGGCAATTTTCGGGAACCTTGGATAACGAGAGATATTGTAGGCCTCGTCAAAAAGAAAAAGGAGGCATTTGTCAGGGCTAAAAAGCTGGGAACAGACGAAGCCTGTGTGGAATATCAGGAAAGTAGGAAGGAACTTAAGCAAGGAGTCAGGAGGGCTAGAAGGGGTCACGAAAAGTCATTGGCAAATAGGGTTCAGGAAAATCCCAAGGCTTTTTACACGTACATAAAAAGCAAGAGGATAGCCAGGGAAAGGATTGGCCCACTGAAGGATAGGCAAGGGAATCTATGTGTGGAGCCAGAGGAAATGGGCGAGGTACTAAATGAATACTTTGCATCAGTATTCACCAAAGAGAAGGAATTGGTAGATGTTGAGTCTGGAGAAGGGTGTGTAGATAGCCTGGGTCACATTGAGATCCAAAAAAGACGAGGTGTTGGACATCATAAAAAATATTAAGGTAGGTAAGTCCCCAGGGCCTGATGGGGTCTACCCCAGAACACTGAAGGAGGCTGGAGAGGAAATTGCTGAGGCATTGACAGAAATCTTTGGATCCTCACTGTCTTCAGGTGATGTCCCGGAGGACTGGAGAATAGCCAATGTTGTTCCTCTGTTTATGAAGGGTAGCAAGGATAATCCAGGGAACTACAGGCCGGTGAGCCTTACTTCAGTGGTAGGGAAATTACTGGAGAGAATTCTTCGAGACAGGATCTACTCCAATTTGGAAGCAAATGGACGTATTAGTGAGAGGCGGCATGGTTTTGTGAAGGGGAGGTTGTGTCTCACTAACTTGATAGAGTTTTTCAAGGAGGTCACTCAGATGATTGACGCAGGTTGGGCAGTGGATGTTGGCTATATGGACTTCAGTATGGCCTTTGACAAGGTCCCTCATGGTAGACTAGTACAAAAGGTGAAGTCACACGGGATCAGGGGTGAACTGGCAAGGTGGATACAGAACTGGCTAGGTCATAGAAGGCAGAGAGTAGCAATGGAAGGATGCTTTTCTGATTGGAGGGCTGTGACTAGTGGTGTTCCGCAGGGATCAGTGCTGGGACCTTTGCTGTTTGTAGTATATATAAATGATTTGGAGGAAAATGTAACTGGTCTGATTAGTAAGTTTGCAGACGACACAAAGGTTGGTGGAATTGCGGATAGCGAAGAGGACTGTCAGTGGATACAGCAGGATTTAGATTGTTTGGTGACTTGGGCGGAGAGATGGCAGATGGAGTTTAATCCGGACAAATGTGAGGTATTGCATTTTGGAAGGTCTAATGCAGGTAGGGAATATACAGTGAATGGTAGAACCCTCAAGAGTATTTAAAGTCAGAGATATCTAGGAGTACAGGTCCACAGGTCACTGAAAGGGACAACACAGGTGGAGAAGGTAGTCAAGAAGGCATACAGCATGCTTGCCTTCATTGGCCGGGGCATTGAGTATAAGAATTGGCAAGTCATGTTGCAGCTGTATAGAACCTTAGTTAGGCCACACTTGGAGTATAGTGTTCAATTCTGGTCGCCACACTACCAGAAGGATGTGGAGGCTTTAGAGAGGGTGCAGAAGAGATTTACCAGAATGTTGCCTGGTATGGAGGGCATTAGTTATGAGGAGCGGTTGAATAAACTCGGTTTGTTCTCACTGGAACGACGGAGGTTGAGGGGTGACCTGACAGAGGTATACAAAATTATGAGGGGCATAGACAGAGTGGATAGTCAGAGGCTTTTCCCCAGGGTAGAGGGGTCAATTACTAGGGGGCATAGGTTTAAGGTGAGAGGGGCAAGGTTTAGAGTAGATGTACGAGGCAAGTTTTTTACGCAGAGGGTAGTGGGTGCCTGGAACTCGCTACCAGAGGAGGTGGTGGAAGCAGGGACGATAGTGACATTTAAGGGGCATCTTGACAAATACATGAATAGGATGGGAATAGAGGGATACGGACCCAGGAAGTGTAGATTGTAGTTTAGGCGGGCAGCATGGTCGGCACGGGCTTGCAGGGCCGAAGGGCCTGTTCCTGGGGGTCACCATCACCAACAGTTTATCCTGGTCCACTCCCGTTGATGCAACAGTCAAGAAAGCCCAACAATGTCTCTACTTCCTACGGAAGCTAAAGAAATTTGGCATGTCTGCATCGGCTCTCACAAACTTCTCCAGATGTGCCATAGAGAGCATCCTATCCGGCTGCATCACAGCCGGTCTTGCAACTGCTTGGCCGAAGATCGCATCACACAAGCTTGCCGCCCCCACACTGATTCTGTCTACACTTCCCGCTGCCTCAGGAAGGCAGACAGCATTATCAGAGGCCCCTCCCACCCAGGCTTTACCCTCTTACAGACCCTTCCATCAAGCAGAAGATACAGAAGTCTGAAGACCCGCACATCCAGACATAGGAACAGCTTCTTCCCCAGTTAGACTCCTTATCGACTTCCCCTCGGACTGATCTGACTCTGTAAGAACACTATTCACAATGCCCCATATTGCTCGTTTGCCCTTGTTTCGCACTGTGACCAATCACTATTTGTTGATGCACCACTGCCAATGTACTCTGTCGATTATTCTTTTGTCTACTATGTACGTAATGTGCATGTTCCCTTGGCCGCAGAAAAATACTTTTCACTGAACTTCTGTACATGAACATAGAACATTACAGCGCAGTACAGGCCCTTCGGCCCTCGATGTTGCGCCGACCTGTGAAACCACTCTAAAGCCCATCTACACTATTCCCTTATCGTCCATATGTCTATCCAATGACCATTTGAATGCCCTTAGTGTTGGCGAGTCCACTACTGTTGCAGGCAGGGCATTCCACACCCTTACTACTCTCCGAGTAAAGAACCTACCTCTGACATCTGTCCTATATCTATCACCCCTCAATTTAAAGCTATGTCCCCTCGTGCTAGACATCACATGTGACAATAAATATCAATCAATCTGCAACCCAACCCCAAGCCCGCTATAACCACAGAGGGCAGCACTGAGCACCCAATCCCAAAACCTCCATAACCAGAGAGGGCAGCACTGAGCACACCTATCAAAGGAAGAACGGCCTAATAATAATCTTTATTATTGTCACAAGTAGGCTTACATTAATGCTGCAATGAAGTTACTGTGAAAATCCCCTTCGCCACACTCCGGCGCCTGTTCGGGTACACGGAGGGAGAATGCGGAATGTCCAATTTACCCAACAACACATCTTTCTAGGCTTGTGGGAGGAAACCGGAACACCCGGAGGAAACCCATGCAGACACGGGGAGAACGTGCAGACTCTGCACAGTGACGAAGGCAGGAATCAAACTTGGGACCATGGTGCTGTAAAGCAACAGTGCTAACCACGGTGCTACCATGCTGCCCTTGGACTATGACATTTTGGAGAGTCAGTTAGCTCAGTTGGCTGGACGGCGGGTTCATGATGCAGAGAGACACCAACAGCGTGGGTTCAATTCCCGTACCTGCTGAGTTATTCATGAAGGCCCCTCAAGAGTGCACTGCCAAAATCCCACCAACACATCTCCCGTCCCACCAAGGACTCCAACATCCTTGACCACTGCAACAAAAACATCAACGGCACCTACCAGTCCATCCCCCGACTGCACTTCAGAAAATCGGACCATAAGACAGTGCTCTAGTGGGAGAATCCAATTAAGAAGGTCATGTAATGTTGGTCCGAGGTGACAGAAGAGCTTCTAACGTGACTGCTTGGTGTCAGTGGACTGATCCATATTCAAGAACTCAATGACTATGCCACCACCGTCTCAGACTTTATCAGCAAGTGTCTAGAAGATTGCGTGCCAAAGAAAGTAGTACGTGCGTTCCCCAACTAGAAACCATGGCTTAATCGGGAGATTCACTCCCTACTGAAGTCCAGTTCTGAAGCATGCAAACAGGCGGTCCTGACCGATACAAGAAATCCAGGTATGACCTCTGCAAATTCATCCAAGATGCCAAGAGAGAATACCAGACTAAGCTAGAGTCACAGATTAGCGACACAGACTTTCGTCGGTTGTGGCAAGGCGTAAACAACATAAGAAACCGCTGTCGACTGCCCCAGCAGCCCTGGATGTACCCATACCCACCATCACGGCTTCCAAAGTTAGATCGGCTTTCTTGCAAGTGAACCCACTGTAATTATATGTATATATGTAGCTAACTAAAGGGTTAATTATTACATCTCAGTGTAACACAACACTATAAGGCACCACTGGAACCCACTATAAATAAGAACACCTGGAGAATCTTGGTCTCTCTTCCAACCAGGAGTGACTAGACAGTAGAGTGTAAGATAGATAGACCACAGCATAGTTTAGCACGTGTAGTTTGAATTAGTTAATACCTCAATATAAATTGCTTGATTATTAGTTATAGTTCTGTGGAGTGTGCAAACTCAACATTAATCATTCGTTACTCAATAAATTAGTTTGCTTTAAGTTGAAGACTCGTGGTTTCTTCAGAATCACACCATCAAACCCTTCTGGATACGAAGCAAAGAGTAATAAGATATATTACCAAAAGAGTAATATAACATGGTACCAGGATTTGGGCTACAGAAACAAGCTAGTATAATCTAGTAAGATAAGAAAAAAGTAAAAAAGTTAGCAGGTATTTGAATGGCGAAGCATCATCGTCCGATTGCAGAACTTCGAAGAATCCCAGCTCGATAGACAAAACTCAAGCTCCTCGACATCTAAGGATCACCGGTAACTTAAATGTAAATTGGCATTTATTCAAACAGAAATTTCAGATTTATCTAGAAGCTTCTGACTTAACTAATGCAACAGATGCTCGTAAAATTGCTTTGCTATTAACTATGGCTGGTCTACATGCAATTGAGAATAACAATTATTTTCAGTACACTACGGGTCAAGACAAAACAAAGTTTGAAGTAATTCTGGAAAAAATTGATAGCCACTGTAAAATTTAAACTAATGAAACGTTTGAGCACTAAATAGAACATAGAACATAGAACAATACAGCGCAGTACAGGCCCTTCGGCCCACGGTGTTGCACCGAAACAAAAGCCATCTAACCTACACTCTCCCATTATCATCCATATGTTTATCCAATAAACTTTTAAATGCCCTCAATGTTGGCGAGTTCACTACTGTAGCAGGTAGGGCATTCCACGGCCTCACTACTCTTTGCGTAAAGAACCTACCCCTGACCTCTGTCCTATATCTATTACCCCTCAGTTTAAGGCTATGTCCCCTCGTGCTAGCCATTTCCATCCGCGGGAGAAGGCTCTCACTGTCCACCCTATCTATCCCTCTAATCATTTTGTATGCCTCTATTAAGTCTCCTCTTAACCTTCTTCTCTCTAACGAAAACAACCTCAAGTCCATCAGCCTTTCCTCATAAGATTTTCCCTCCATACCAGGCAACATCCTGGTAAATCTCCTCTGCACCCGTTCCAAAGCCTCCACGTCCTTCCTATAATGCGGTGACCAGAACTGTACGCAATACTCCAAATGCGGCCGGACCAGAGTTCTGTACAGCTGCAACATGACCTCCTGACTCCGGAACTCAATCCCTCTACCAATAAAGGCCAACACTCCATAGGCCTTCTTCACAACCCTATCAACCTGGGTGGCAACTTTCAGGGATCTATGTACATGGACACCTAGATCCCTCTGCTCATCCACACTTTCAAGAACTTTACCATTAGCCAAATATTCCACATTCCTGTTTTTCCTTCCAAAGTGAATCACCTCACACTTCTCTACATTAAACTCCATTTGCCACCTCTCAGCCCAGCACTGCAGCTTATCTATATCCCTCTGTAACCTGCTACTTCCTTCCACACTATCGACAACACCACCGACTTTAGTATCGTCTGCAAATTTACTCACCCACCCTTCTGCGCCTTCCTCTAGGTCATTGATAAAAATGACAAACAGCAACGGCCCCAGAACAGATCCTTGTGGTACTCCACTTGTGACAGAACTCGATTCTGAACATTTCCCATCAACCACCACCCTCTGTCTTCTTTCAGCTAGCCAATTTCTGATCCACATCTCTAAATCACCCTCAATCCCCAGCCTCCGTATTTTCTGCAATAGCCTACCGTGGGGAACCTTATCAAACGCTTTGCTGAAATCCATATACACCACATCAACTGCTCTACCCTCGTCTACCTGTTCAGTCACCTTCTCAAAGAACTCGATAAGGTTTGTGAGGCATGACCTACCCTTCACAAAGCCATGCTGACTATCCCTGATCATATTATTCCTATCTAGATGATAATAATCTTGTCTCTTATAATCCCCTCCAAGACTTTACCCACTACAGACGTGAGGCTCACCGGTCTATAGTTGCCGGGGTTGTCTCTGCTCCCCTTTTTGAACAAAGGGACCACATTTGCTATCCTCCAGTCCTCTGGCACTATTCCTGTATCCAATGATGACATAAAAATCAAAGCCAATGGTCCAGCAATCTCTTCCCTGGCCTCCCAGAGAATCCTAGGATAAATCCCATCAGGTCCCGGGGACTTATCTATTTTCAGCCTGTCCAGAATTGCCAACACCTCTTCCCTACGTACCTCAATGCCATCTAATCTATTTACCTGGAGCTCAGCATTCTCCTCCACAACATTATCTTTTTCCTGAGTGAATACTGACGAAAAATATTCATTTAGTATCTCGCCTATCTCTTCAGACTCTACACACAACTTCCCATCCCTGTCCTTGACTGGTCCTACTCTGTCCCTAGTCATTCGCTTATTCCTGACATACCTATAGAAAGCTTTTGGGTTTTCCTTGATCCTTCCTGCCAAATACTTCTCATGTCCCCTCCTTGCTCGTCTTAGCTCTCTCTTTAGATCCTTCCTCGCTACCTTGTAACTATCCATCGCCCCAACCGAAACTTCACACTTCATCTTCACATAGGCCTCCTTCTTCCTCTTAACAAGAGATTCCACTTCCTTGGTAAACCACGGTTCCCTCGCTCGACGCCTTCCTCCCTGCCTGACCGGTACATACTTATCAAGAACACGCAGTAGCTGATCCTTGAACAAGCTCCACTTATCCAGTGTGTCCAAAACTTGCAGCCTACTTCTCCACCTTATCCCCCCCAAGTCACATCTTATGGCATCATAATTTCCCTTCCCCCAGCTATAACTCTTGCCCTGCGGTGTATACTTATCCCTTTCCATCCTTAACGTAAACGTCACCGAATTGTGGTCACTGTCCCCAAAGTGCTCACCTACCTCCAAATCCAACACCTGGCCTGGTTCATTACCCAAAACCAAATCCAATGTGGCCTCGCCTCTTGTTGGCCTGTCAACAAACTGTGTCAGGAAACCCTCCTGCACACCCTGTACAAAAAACGACCCATCTAATGTACTCGAACTATATCTTTTCCAGTCAATATTTGGAAAGTTAAAGTCTCCCATAATAACTACCCTATTACTTTCGCTCTTATCCAGGATCATCCTCGCCATCCTTTCCTCTACATCCCTAGAACTATTTGGAGGCCTATAGAAAACTCCCAACAGGGTGACCTCTCCTTTCCTGTTTCTAACCTCAGCCCATACTACCTCGGAAGATGAGTCCCCATCTAGCATCCTCTCCGCCACCGTAATACTGCTCTTGACTAGCAGCGCCACACCTCCCCCTCTTTTGCCTCCTTCTCTGAGCTTACTAAAACACCTAAACCCCGGAACCTGCAACATCCATTCCTGTCCCTGCTCTATCCATGTCTCCGAAATGGCCACAACATCGAAGTCCCAGGTACCAACCCATGCTGCCAGTTCCCCTACCTTATTTTGTATACTCCTGGCATTGAAGTAGACACACTTCAAACCACCTACCTGAACACTGGCCCCCTCCTGCAACGTCAAATCTGAGCTCCTGACCTCTATACTCTCATTCTCCCTTACCCTAAAACTACAATCCAGGTTCCCATGCCCCTGCTGCATTAGTTTAAACCCCCCCAAAGAGCACTAACAAATCTCCCCCCCAGGATATTTGTGCCCCGCAGGTTCAGATGTAGACCATCCTGTCTGTAGAGGTCCCACCTTCCCCAGAAAGAGCCCCAGTTATCCAGAAATCTGAATCCCTCCCGCCTGCACCATCCCTGTAGCCACGTGTTTAATTGCTCTCTCTCCCTATTCCTCATCTCACTATCACGTGGCACGGGCAACAACCCAGAGATAACAACTCTGTTCGTTCTAGTTCTGAGCTTCCATCCTAGCTCCCTGAAAGCCTGCCTGACATCCTTATCCCCTTTCCTACCTATGTCGTTAGTGCCAATGTGGACCACGACTTGGGGCTGCTCCCCCTCCCCCTTAAGGACCCGGAAAACACGATCCGAGACATCACGTACCCTTGCACCTGGGAGGCAACATACCAAACATACCCAAATATTTAACAAAAGAATATAAAACAAAGGTGAATTGTTTAACAGCTTTGGAACTGATCTAAGACTGCTAGCACAATCCTGTAACTTTACAGCACTGCATGATTCATGACCAAATAGTGTTTGGCATTAATGATGAACATTTAAGAGAAAGATTACTATAGCAAAAGAATCTAACTCTAGAAATCGCACTAGAAATGCGTATTGTTCATCAACAATCTAAAAATCAAAAACAAGAGTGTTTTCTCCGAGAAAAGGGCGTGAAAATTCTCCACGAGGAGTGTGTTAAAGCAGTGTCGCAGATGAAGATGCACGTTTCGGACGCAGCCATCTTGTGCGCACGCATTCTAACTCTGCACATGCGCACTTCGTCAAAAGATGCAAGACGGACGAAAGCCGATCTGCGCAGGCGCGAAGAACTGTTATGTGTAATGACGTCAACACCATGACGTGTCCAAGGTGTGGAACCTCCCACTTTCAGTAAAAATGCCCTGCCGGGGAGGCATGTGGCGCAGTGGATAGCACTGGGACTGCGGCGCTGAGGACCCGGGTTCAAATCCCGGCTCTGGGTCACTGTCAGTGTGGAGTTGCACATTCTCCCCATGTCTGCGTGGGTTTCACCCCCACAATCCAAAGATGGATTGGCCACGCTAAATTACCCCTTAATTGGAATAAAAATAATTGGGTACTCTGAGGTGTATGAAAAAAAAATGCCCTGCCAAAGGAAAACTGCTCACAATGTGGCAAATTAAATCATTATGCTGCACAGTGCAAATCTTCACTCGCATTTAAATCTGATCAACCGATTTCAAGACAGATGAATGTTCGCAGTGTTGAATCCAAGGAAGAAGATTTAGAACAGAATTTTTCAACAGATTCAGATAATTACTTTCTGGAAAATACATAAACACGGGAGGGTTTAAACTAGTATGGCGGGGGGTGGGCCCCGGAGCAATAGGTCAGAAGGTGAGAGCATTGAGGGAGAACTAGGGAATAGGGACAGTGTGGCTCGGAGGCAGAGCAGACAGGGAGAAGTTGCTGAACACAGCGGGTCTGGTGGCCTGAAGTGCATATGTTTTAATGCAAGAAGTATTACGGGTAAGGCAGATGAACTTAAGAGCTTGGATTAGTACTTGGAACTATGATGTTGTTGCCATTACAGAGACCTGGTTGAGGGAAGGGCAGGATTGGCAGCTAAACGTTCCAGGATTTAGATGTTTCAGGCGGGATAGAGGGGGATGTAAAAGGGGAGGCGGAGTTGCGCTACTGGTTAGGGAGGATATCACAGCTGTACTACGGGAGGACACCACAGAGGGCAGTGAGGCTATATGGGTAGAGATCAGGAATAAGAAGGGTGCAGTCACAATGTTGGGAGTTTACTACAGGCCTCCCAACAGCCAGCGGGAGATAGAGGAGCAGATAGGTAGACAGATTTTGGAAAAGAGTAAAAACAACAGGGATGTGGTGATGGGAGACTTCAACTTCCCCAATATTGACTGGGACTCATTTAGTGCCAGGGGCTTAGACGGGGCAGAGTTTCTAAGGAGCATCCAGGACAGCTTCTTAAAACAATATGTAGACAGTCCAACTAGGGAAGGGGCGGTACTGGACCTGGTATTGGGCAATGAGCCCGGCCAGGTGGTAGAAGTTTCAGTAGGGGAGCATTTCGGGAACAGTGACCACAATTCAGTAAGTTTTAAAGTGCTGGTGGACAAGGATAAGAGTGGTCCGAGGGTGAATGTGCTAAATTGAGGGAAGGCTAATTATAACAATATTAGGCGGGAACTGAAGAACCTAGATTGGGGGTGGATGTTTGAGGGCAAATCAACATCTGACATGTGGGAGGCTTTCAAGTGTCAGTTGAAAGGAAATCATGACCGGCATGTTCCTGTGAGGAAGCAGGATAAATACGGCAAATTTCAGGAACCTTGGATAACGAGAGATATTGCAGGCCTCGTCAAAAAGAAAAAGGAGGCATTTGTCAGGGCTAAAAGGCTGGGAACAGACGAAGCCTGTGTGGAATATAAGGAAAGTAGGAAGGAACTTAAGCAAGGAGTCAGGAGGGCTAGAAGGGGGTCATTGGCAAATAGGGTTAAGGAAAATCCCAAGGCTTTTTACACGTACATAAAAAGCACGAGGGTAGCCAGGGAAAGGGTTTGCCCACTAAGTGATAGGCAAGGGAATCTATGTGTGGAGCCAGAGGAAATGGGCGAGGTACTAAATGAATACTTTGCATCAGTATTCACCAGAGAGAAGGAATTGGTAGATGTTGAGTCTGGAGAAGGGTGTGTAGATAGCCTGGGTCACATTGAGATCCAAAAAGACGAGGTGTTGGGCGTCTTAAAAAATATTAAGGTAGGTAAGTCCCCAGGGCCTGATGGGATCTACCCCAGAATACTGAAGGAGGCTGGAGAGGAAATTGCTGAGGCCTTGACAGAAACCTTTGGATCCTCACTGTCTTCAGGGGATGTCCCGGAGGACTGGAGAATAGCCAATGTTGTTCCTCTGTTTAAGAAGGGTAGCAAGGATAATCCAGGGTACAGGCCGGTGAGCCTTACTTCAGTGGTAGGGAAATTACTGGAGAGAATTCTTCGAGACAGGGTCTACTCCCATTTGGAAAAGAAATGGACATTTTAATGAGAGGCGGCATGGTTTTGTGAAGGGGAGGTCGTGTCTCACTAACTTGATAAGAGTTTTTTGAGGAGGTCACAAAGATGATTGATGCAGGTAGGGCAGTGGATGTTGTCTATATGGACTTCAGTATGCCTTTGACAAGGTCCCTCATGGTAGACTAGTACAAAAGGTGAAGTCACATGGGATCAGGGGTGAGCAGGCAATGTGGATACAGAACTGGCTAGGTTATAGAAGGCAGAGAGTAGCAATGGAAGGATGCTTTTCTAATTGGCGGGCTGTGACCAGTGGTGTTCCGCAGGGATCAGTGCTGGGACCGTTGCTGTTTGTAGTATATATAAATGATTTGGAGGAAAATGTAACTGGTCTGATTAGTAAGTTTGCAGACAACATAAAGGTTAGTGGAATTGCGGATAGCAATGAGGACTGTCAGAGGATACAGCAGGATTTAGATTGTTTGGCGACTTGGGCGGAGAGATGGCAGATGTAGTTTAATCCAGACAAATGTGAGGTAATGCATTTTGGAAGGTCTAATGCAGGTAGGAAATATACAGTGAATGGTAGAACCCTCAAGAGTATTGAAAGTCAGAGAGATCTAGGTGTACAGGTCCACAGGTCACTGAAAGGGGCAACACAGGTGGAGAAGGTAGTCAAGAAGGCATACGGCATGCTTGCCTTCATTGGCCGGGGCATTGAGTATAAGAATTGGCAAGTCATGTTGCAGCTGTATGGAACCTTAGTTAGGCCACACTTGGGAGTATAGTGTTCAATTCTGGTCGCCACACTACCAGAAGGATGTGGAGGCTTTAGAGAGGGTGCAGAAGAGATTTACCAGAATGTTGCCTGGTATGGAGGGCATTAGCTATGAGGAGTGGTTGAATAAACTCGGTTTGTTCTCACTGGAACGGAGGTTGAGGGGGTGACCTGATAGAGGTCTACAAAATTGAGGGGCATAGACAGAGTGGATAGTCAGAGGCTTTTCCCGAGGGTAGAGGGGTCAATTACTCGGGGGCATAGGTTTAAGGTGAGAGGGACAAGGTTTAGAGTAGATGTACGAGGCAAGTTTTTTTACACAGAGGGTTGTGGGTGCCTGGAACTCGCTACCGGAGGAGGTGGTGGAAGCAGGGACAATAGTGACATTTAAGGGGCATCTTGACAAATACATGAATAGGATGGGAATAGAGGGATACGGACCCAGGAAGTGTGGATTGTAGTTTAGTCGCGCAGCATGGTCGGCACGGGCTTGGAGGGCCGAAGGGCCTGTTCCTGTGCTGTACATTTCTTTGTTGGGATCATTGAAAAATATGAAAACTCCACTGAAGTAACATCACTGACCAAATTAATTAATTCCATCAATTCCAACACAGAATGGAATACAGTGTTAAAAGTTAATGACTGCCCAATTAATTTCAGTAAGAAGTCTTACAACACCATGTGAAAATCCAACAGATTTGTTTTGAATCACTAGCTTTCGGAACACAGCACCTTCCTCAGGTGAATGAAGAGATGGGTTCCAGAAACACATATATATAGACAAAGTCAAAGATGCAAGACGATGCTTTGAATTACGTCTTTACAGGTCCAGACGGAGCAACTGGCGAGGGATAACCATGGGAGAACACTATACCATTCCAAAATGAGAATAAATCACCAGCGGAGTGGCAAATGCACGCACCTTCACAAAATTAGATGCATCGCAAGGTTTCTGGCAAATGCAGTTGGATGATTCGAGCAGAAAACTCTGCACCTTCAATACACCTTTTGGCAGACTTTGCTTTAACTGGATGCCTTTCGGAATAATTTCTGCGTCTGAAATCTTCCACCGCATTATGGAACAGATGACTGAGGGAATAGAGGGTGTTCGTGTCTATGTAGATGACATTATCACATGGTCATCAACAAAAGAACATGTCTCGAGACTGAGCAAACTTTTTCAGCGCATACACAAGTATGGCCTTAAGCTGAATCAATCCAAGTGTAGCTTTGGCACTTCTACGCTCAAATTTCTGAAAACAGTGTGCGACCCAACACTGACAAAATTGCAGCCATTCAACAAATGAAAGTCCCAGAGGACAAAAAGGCAGTTCTACGTTTTCTAGGTGTTGTCAACGTCTTAGGCAAATCCATACCTAATTTATCAAACCGAACAACAGCTCTTAGAAACTTGATCAATAAATCTTTCGAATGGACAAGTGGTCATCAAAAAGAGTGGCTCGATTTGAAATCACAACTAACAACTGCGCCAATATTGGAATTTATCGATCCAAACAGGGAGACAAACATTTTGACTAATGAGAGTCAGGACAGAATAGGAGCAGTGTTGTTGCAGAATGACGACAGTTCGTCTTGGGTTCCTGTTGCATATTTATCCAGAGCGATGACACCAACAGAATGTCAATATGCTCAAATAGAAAAAGAATGTCTTGCACAAGTTCAGCATAACCTCCTTGCTTTTGTTCTCTGTGCCCCTATTAATAAATCTCAGAATACTGTCTGCCTTATCAACTGCTCTCTCCACCTGTCCTGCCACCTTCAATGATCTGTGCACAAATACACCCAGGTCCCTCTGCTCCTGCGGCCCTTAAGAATTGTGCTCTTTATTTTCCATTGTCTCTCCAGGTTCTGCATGCAAAAATGCATCACCTCACACTTCTCTGCATTAAACTTCATCTGCCACCTATCTGCCCACTCCACCAACTTGTCTCTTTGAAGGTCTAACTGTCCTCTTCAGTTTACCCTAACCCTCAGTTTACAATATTTGCAATTTTTGCGTCTCCTACAAACTATGAAATTGTCCCCTGCACAAAGATCCTGATCATTAATATATATCAGGAAGAGCAAGGGTCCGAATATCAACCCCTGGGGAACAGTCTTCGAAACCTTCCTCCAGCCTGAAAAATATCCATTGATAATTACTCTGTTTACTATTATTCGGCCAATTTTGTATCCACGTTGCTGCTGTCACTTTTATTCCATTCCCTGGATGGATGAATTACAATAAAAATCTACTTGTTCAGTAATATGATGAGCATATTAGAGTAACAATACGATTCATGCATAAAAGTAATGATTCCAGTAGCAATATGATTAGCGTAACAATCTGTTTACGTTTCTGAGGTATTTTTGGTTGTCTATTGCAGTGAGCTTCCTCTGAATTCCCTGCTGTCACATTCTTTCAGCAGCAAACTCAAACTTTCTCTGGTGTGGTCAGTGGGGAGCATTCGCTTCATCAGAAGATTATAGCTTCAAACCCCACACAATGTTTGAACAAGCAATCAAGCTTGACAACTCAGCACTGGCTCTTCATAGATCCAACATGATTATGGTGAATCTACACTGCAACCAAAGAGCAAAATATCCTTTTGCGAAGTGCAGTGCCCAGGGTGATTGCAGCGGTGGAGATGGGGTCTTACCAAGACTGTGTCCATGTGGAATATCACTTTGGGTTATGCTCACTTCTCCGACTCTAGTCTTTACATAGACTTGAATATAATTTATATCACAGCAACAGGCCATTCAATCCAATACATCTGTGCTAAAGTCGTTTCCCATCCCATCACCAAATCCTTCTTAAGTATTTTTCACCCCTGCATTTACCTAGATTTTGTTTAAACCCATCTGTACAATTCAACCGTGAGGTTTCTTGGAACCAACTGACTGGAGTTCAATAGTTTCCAGTCCTTAATTTTCAGCAGTTCCTATAATAAACAATGCTGTCATTAACTTGCAGATATTACACTTGCTCAGTGTCCTGATTTAGGAATCACTGGCCAAAGATGTAATAGCATTAACAGCAGCATTTTCCCAAATCTCCTAGCCCAAGATGCTGAAACAGGAGAATCCAGTGTATAAAGATTCAGTTGCACTCATCCCTGGGTTCCCAGGTCCACGTTTCTGGGATCTTGCAGCTCACTTTAACGCACCTAATTATTTATACCTTTCTATACCTATAACCTTGCCTGTTCAACAGGTATTCATTCTGCACCATTTGCATTTTAGACCATAAGACACAGGAGCAGAATTAGGCCACTCGGCCCATCGAGTCTGCTCCGCCATTCAATCATGGCTGATATTTTTCTCATCCCCATTCTCCTGCCTTCTCCCCATAACCCCTCATCCCCTTATTAATCAAGAACCTATCTATCTCTGTCTTAGAGACTCAGTGATTTGGCCTCCACAGCCTTCTGCGGCAAAGAGTTCCACAGATTCACCACCCTCTGGCTGAAGAAATTCCTCCTCATCTCTGTTTTAAAGGATTGTCCCTTTAGTCAAAGATTGTTTTCCTATAAGTGGAAACATCCTCTCCACGTCTACTCTATCCAGGCCTCGCAGTATCCTGCAAGTTTCAATAAGATTCCCCCTCATCCTTCCAAACTCCGAGTAGACCGTTCCTCATACGACAAGCTGTTCATTCCTGGGATCATTCTTGTGAACCTCCTCTGGACTCTTTCCAAGGCCAGCATATCCTGCCTTAGATACAGGGTCCAAAACTGCTCACAATACTCCAAATGGGGTGTGACCAGAGCCTTATACAGCCTCAGAAGTACATCCCTGATCTTGTATTTTACCTGAATATCCTCCAAGTACTTTGTAGGTAAGGGAGGAATGTCTTCTCAAATATTTGGACTGGCTTTTAGTTAATTTTCTGTTTGCGCTGACTCACTCTAACGTCTAGTCCTTCTCTTGCCTGATCTTGTTCACCTCAATGAAAATACGGGCTTCTTCCTAAATTTGAACTTGGGAGTTTAAAATATCCTAACGGATCTTTCCTGAACATTCTCCAATGTATCAAAGTAATTTTGAAGGCTCATTACCCCAAAATTGACAACGTTATAAATGTGGCCTGACCTACAGTATTCGCCATGGCTCAGTGGGTAGCACTCTAGCCTCTGAACCAGAAGGTTGTGGGTTCGAGTTTGAGTACACCAATCTAGAGTAACACTCCAGGGTAGAACTGAGGGAGTGGCCCAATGTCAGAGGCACATCTTTCAGATCAGACATTAAACTGAGGCCGTCTGCTCATTCCAAGGTGGATGTAACAGGCCCCCATCATCACACGGTTTCCAAGAAGAACAGAGGAAGTGCCTGGCCAATATTTATCACTTCACTAAAACATTGGCCTGGTTATTATCACATTGCTGTTTATGGGAGCTTGCTGCTGCAAACCGGCTGCCACCGTTTCTAAATTACAACAGTAATTACACGGCAAAAGTATTTCATTGCTTGTAAAGTGCTTTGTGATGTCCAGGCTGTATAAATGAAGTCTGATTTACAGATTACATACACAGTATTATAATAATTGGTACATTCAAATTACATATTTGTTTGTGGTTTAAAAAAATATATATATATATTTTGGTCTAAAATATTTTAACCAGAAAAGATAACTAAGAAGTTATTCTTTTTGCTGAAACTAAAAACTCTCAGCTGTATCAGACTGTACAGATCTAGCAGAAAAGGTTCTCAACATACAAGGTCATGCATTCAGTAAATGTGTGCTATACCATGTTTTAAAAGATATCAAGTATCTATAAATCTTAGACTTACACAAGTCATCAGATTATCAAAACCTTCAGCCTTCAAAACTCTGATATTAACTTGAAAGATTTTTCCCCCCTTAAAGGATTTTAAAAAAATATATAAAATAACACAAGAACAGGAATCCATTTTAAAACAACCTTTTGTTATCAACAGGATTAAAAGTCATACAATAGTATAAAGTGCCATCAAAAAATGTGTTCGATACATTTTCACATGTAAATAAAAAATTTCATGATAAACTGTATTTATTTTCAATAGATAGAAGTTACAAAAGTTACCTCACACATTAAAATATGACAATTTGGTGTTTTATTTTGTAACAATGTGGTTCAAAAATAATTCCTCTCATATTAACAATAAAAAGGGCAATAGGTTCCGTATCCACTTTAGTGCTTCCAAAGCACATTGTGGAAAATCCAATTTGTAAGGCATCACCCTCCTCATGGACTGGAACACAATAGAGGAGGAATGAGCCACAAGTGAACTTTCAACAAGTCTGCAGACAAAACAGTAAAGTGAGTCTGAGGTAGATGGTTTCTTCCCCATATGTAATTTTCAGTTATTTTCTTTTTAAATAAAATACTCACATTTTCTCCCCCCAGTGCCTGGTTCGTGTGCCAAAGCAGAAATGGCACCATATCTGAAGAATGCAGAAACGCAGCCCCAGACAAAAGCCTCCGCAATAACAGAAGAGTAGGTACAATGTGGAGGATTGTGGATATTATCTGACTCTTGCTCCACATTTTAGATTCAACACATCAGAGTAACAGCCGCTGTTCACAATACCAGTAAAACTCTTCAAACAATCCAACAAAGCTTCTGTTCCACAAGCCCTGTTGGCACAAGATGCACTTCCGGGAGGAGCAAATACCACTGGGAGAAACGATGGTTAAAGCAAGCAAGTTACAAGCGTTCATGCGCTGTACACAGATTGACAGGGAAGTACATTCCTGGTCCACAGTCCACGAGTTGAACTATCTGCTGTTGACATGGTTGATCTGTGCTGACAAAGACCTTGAAATAACATCTTCTAGTACTCTTTCTAGTTGCTGTATTAACACTCGCCTTTTAAACCTAGGGGACAAAACCAACAGCCAGAATCAGAACATGGGAAGAAAAGACCATTACTATATCAGTTTCACTCCACCCACAGTCTAGGTCAGTTTATGTAATGAAGAACCCATTCTTCACGCGTGAACCATGAAGCACACTGGGGTAGAAAGTGAATTCCATCACCAGCATAAACTGGATGTAATGCAGACCAATTTCAGAAATCAATTCCCTTCAGCCCAACGATTTTGGACACAAAGCTAGTATTTAATCAAGAAGGCTAATGGGGGGGGGGGGGGGGGGGGCAGCACGGTGGCGCAGTGGTTAGCATTGCTGCCTCACGGCGCCGAGGTCCCAGGTTCAATTCCGGCTCTGGGTCACTGTCCGTGTGGAGTTTGGACATTCTCCCCGTGTTTGCGTGGGTTTTGCCCCCACAACCGAAAGGTGTGCAGGGTAGGTGGATTGGCCACGCTAAATTGCCCCATAATTGGAAAAAATGAATTGGAGACACTAAATTTATTTTTTTTAAAAAGGCGGCTAACGGAATGCTACTCTTTATTATGAGAGAAATTGAGCATAAAAGTAACAGGGAATTGGTGAGATTGCATCTCAAATTTGGGACCCGATCGAATGGCTACGCTGCACACGAAAAGCAGCTCGCCATGGCGCAGCGTGAGCGATACAAGCCGCAACACCCTGCTCCCAGGATCTACCCTGCTTGCAACGCCTCACGAGATCAAACAGGATCTCACAAGACGCTGCGATGTAAATCCTGGCCATTGTGAGTGGGATCACTTTTTGGCATATCTGCATATTAAAGCGAGACAGATAATCTTACTTTAATGTGCAGTTTCCCGATGTATCCGAGGCGTTGGGATTCCTGTCGCTTTGGAGACCTCGGGTGAGCGCCGTTCAGTCCTGGTCTCCACACTCGTGGGAGTCTCCCACGGGTATGCCCTTTGAGCAGGGTGATATTCTGGCACTGCTGGTGGCATCTGGGCATGCTGACACTGCCAGCCTGGCACTGCCAAGGGAAACACGTGGCTAAGCACGCTCAATATGGGACTTTGTTCCCATTTTATTAAATCGTGCCCATTGTCTGCAGTTTGGGTCTCCTTATTTAAGGAAGGATGTAAATGTATTGGAGGTAGTTCAGAGGAAGTTCATTATACTGATATCTGGAATGAGCAGCTTGTCTGTTGAGGAAAGGTTAGACAGACTGGGCTTGATTCCACTGGAGTTTAGAAGAGTGAGGAATGACTTCATTGAAGTTTATAAGATCCTGAGCGGTCTTAGAATCATAGAATTTACAGCGCAGAAGGAGGCCATTCGGCCCATCAAGTCTGCCCCAGCTCTTGGAAAGAGCACCACACTTAAGTCCACACCTCCACCCCATCCCCGTAACCTAGCAACCACACCTAATCTTTTTGGACACTAAGGACAATTTATCATGGCCAATGCACATCTTTGGACTGTGGGAGGAAACCCACGCAGCCGTGGGGAGAACGTGCAGACTCCGCACAGACAGTGACCCAAGCCGGGAAGGAACCTGGGACCCTGGAGCTGTGAAGCAACAGTGCTAACCACGATGCTACCATGCCACTCACTCTTGACAAGGTAGATGAGGAAAGGGTGTTTCCTCTTGTGGGTGAGACCAGGACGAGGGGGCACCGTTTCAAATTGAGGGTCACTATTATAGGGCAGAGATGAGGAGTAATATATTATGTCTCAAGAGGGTTGACTGACTTTGGAAACTCTGCCTCAGAAGGCAGTGGAGGCAGGGTCATTGAATATTTTTAAGGCAGAGGTGGATAAATTCTTGTTAAAGGGGATCTAAGGTCATTGGGGGTAAGGTGGAAATGTGGAATTCGATACATAAACAAATTAGACATGGTCTCATTGATGGCGGAGCAGGCCCTAGGGACCAAATGGCCGACTACTGCTCCTATTTTGTATGCCCACATGTATGTCCATAACATTGTGCAATCATCAGCGAACTTCCCCACTTCTGATGTTATGGTGGAAGCAAAGATATTGATGGAGCAGCTGAAGATGGTTGGGCCTAGGACACTACTTTGAACAACTCCTGCAGTGATGTCCTGGATCTGAGATGATTGACCTCCAACCACCACAACCATCTTCCTTTGTGCCGGGGATAACTCCAACCAGCGGAGAGTTTTCCCCCGGATTCCAATTGACTCCAGTTCTGGGTTCGGGCACCTTGATGCCATACTCGGTCAAATGCAGCCTTTAAGTCAAGGGCAGTCACTCTCACCTCACAGTGCACAAAAGGTTCACGATAATGGTTCCAGGAAGAGCAGTCAGGGAGATGTTGCTGACAACTGCGGGACTGGTGGCCTGAAGTGCATATGTTTTCATGCAAGAAGTATTACGGGTAAGGCAGATGAACTTAGAGCTTGGATTAGTACTTGGAACTATGATGTTGTTGCCATTACACAGACCTGGTTGAGGGAAGGACAGGACTGGCACCTAAACATTCCGGGATTTTGATGTTTCAAGTGGGATAGAGGGGGATGTAAAAGGGGTGGAGGAGTTGTGCTATTAGTTAGGGAGAATATCATAGCTGTACTGCGGGAGGACACCTCAGAGGGCAGCGAGGCTATATGGGTAGAGATCAGGAATAAGAAGGGTGCAGTCACAATGCGGGGGGTTTACTACAGGCCTCCCAACAGCCAGCGGGGGATAGAGGAGCAGATAGGTGGACAGACTTTGGAAAGGATTAAAAGCAACAGGGTTGTTGTGATGGGAGACTTGAACTTCTCCAATATTGACTGGGACTCACTTAGTGCCAGGGGCTTAGACAAAGAAAGAACAAAGAAATGTACAGCACAGGAACAGGCCCTTCGGTCCTCCAAGCCCATGCCGACCATGCTGCCCGACTAAACTACAATCTTCTACACTTCCTGGGTCCGTATCCTTCTATTCCCATCCTATTCATATATTTGTCAAGATGCCCCTTAAATGTCCCTATCGTCCCTGCTTCCACTACCTCCTCCGGTAGCGAGTTCCAGGCACCCACTACCCTCTGCGTAAAAAACTTGCCTCGTACATCTATTCTAAACCTTGCCCCTCTCACCTTAAACCTATGCCCCCTAGTAATTGACCCCTCTACCCTGGGGAAAAGCCTCTGACTATCCACCCTGACTATGCCCCTCATAATTTTGTATACCTCTATCAGGTCGCCCCTCAACCTCCTTCGTTCCAGTGAGAACAAACCAAGTTTATTCAACCTCTCCTCATAGCTAATGCCCTCCATACCAGGCAACATCCTGGTAAGTCTCTTCTGCACCCTCTCTAAAGCCTCCACATCCTTCTGGTAGTGTGGCGACCAGAATTGAACACTATACTCCAAGTGTGGCCTAACTAAGGTTCTATACAGCTGCAACATGACTTGCCAATTCTTATACTCAATGCCCCGGCCAATGAAGGCAAGCATGCCGTATGCCTTCTTGACTACCTTCTCCACCTGTGTTGCCCCTTTCAATGACCTGTGGACCTGTACTCCTAGATTTCTTTGACTTTCAATACTCTTGAGGGTTCTACCATTCACTGTATATTCCCTACCTGCATTAGACCTTCCAAAATGCATTACCTCACATTTGTCCGGATTAAACTCCATCTGCCATCTCTCCGCCCAAGTCTCCAGACAATCTAAATCCTGCTGTATCCTCCGACAGTCCTCATCGCTATCCGCAATTCCACCGACCTTTGTGTCGTCTGCAAACTTACTAATCAGACCAGTTACATTTTCCTCCAAATCATTTATATATACTACAAAGAGCAAAGGTCCCAGCACTGATCCCTGTGGAACACCACTGGTCACAGCCCTCCAATTAGACAAGCATCCCTCCATTGCTACTCTCTGCCTTCTATGGCCTAGCCAGTTCTGTATCCACCTTGCCAGCTCACCCCTGATCCCGTGTGACTTCACCTTTTGTACTAGTCTACCATGAGGGACCTTGTCAAAGGCCTTACTGAAGTCCATATAGACAACATCTACTGCCCTACCTGCATCAATCATCTTAGTGACCTCCTCGAAAAACTCTATCAAGTTAGTGAGACACGACCTCCCCTTCACAAAACCGTGCTGCCTCTCACTATTACGTCCATTTGCTTCCAAATGGGAGTAAATACTGTCTCGAAGAATTCTCTCCAGTAATTTCCCTACCACTGAAGTAAGGCTCACCGGTCTGTAGTTCCCGGGATTATCCTTGCTACCCTTCTTAAACAGAGGAACAACATTGGCTATTCTCCAGTCCTCCGGGACATCCCCTGAAGAAAGCGAGGATCCCAAGATTTCTGTCAAGGCCTCAGCAATTTCCTCTCCAGCCTCCTTCAGTATTCTGGGGTAGATCCCATCAGGCCCTGGGGACTTATCTACCTTAATATTTTTTAAGACACCCAACACCTCGTCTTTTTGGATCACAATGTGACCCAGGCTATCTACACCCCCTTCTCCAGACTCAACATCTACCAAATCTTTCTCTTTGGTGAATACTGATGCAAAGTATTCATTTAGTACCTCACCCATTTCCTCTGGCTCCACACATAGATTCCCTTGCCTATCCTTCAGTGGGCCAACCCTTTCCCTGGCTACCCTCTTGCTTTTTATGTACGTGTAAAAAGCCTTGGGATTTTCCTTAACCCTATTTGCCAATGACTTTTCGTGACCCCTTCTAGCACTCCTGACTCCTTGCTTAAGTTCCTTCCAACTTTCCTTATATTCCACGCAGGCTTCGTCTGTTCCCAGCCTTTTAGCCCTGACAAATGCCTCCTTTTTCTTTTTGACGAGGCCTACAATATCACTCGTCATCCAAGGTTCCCGAAAATTGCCGTATTTATCTTTCTTCCTCACAGGAACATGCCGGTCCTGTATTCCTTTCAACTGACACTTGAAAGCCTCCCACATGTCAGATGTTGATTTGCCCTCAAACATCCGCCCCCAATCTATGTTCTTCAGTTCCCGCCTAATATTGTTATAATTAGCCTTCCCCCAATTTAGCACATTCATCCTCGGACCACTCTTATCCTTGTCCACCAGTACTTTAAAACTTACTGAATTGTGGTCACTGTTACCGAAATGCTCCCCTACTGAAACATCTACCACCTGGCCGGGCTCATTCCCCAATACCAGGTCCAGTACCGCCCCTTCCCTAGTTGGACTGTCTACATATTGTTTTAAGAAGCCCTCCTGGATGCTCCTTACAAACTCCGCCCCGTCTAAGCCCCTGGCACTAAGTGAGTCCCAGTCAATATTGGGGAAGTTGAAGTCTCCCATCACCACAACCCTGTTGTTTGTACTCTTTTCCAAAATCTGTCTACCTATCTGCTCCTCTATCTCCCGCTGGCTGTTGGGAGGCCTGTAGTATACCCCCAACATTGTGACTGCACCCTTCTTATTCCTGATCTCTACCCATATAGCCTCACTGCCCTCTGAGGTGTCCTCTCGCAGTACAGCTGTGATATTCTCCCGAACAAGTAGCGCAACTCCACCTCCCCTTTTACATCCCCCTCTATCCCGCCTGAAACATCTAAATCCTGGAACGTTTAGCTGCCAATCCTGCCCTTCCCTCAACCAGGTCTCTGTAATGGCAACAACATCATAGTTCCAAGTACTAATCCAAGCTCTAAGTTCATCTGCCTTACCTGTAATGCTCCTTGCATTAAAACATATGCACTTCAGGCCACCAGACCCGCTGTGTTCAGCAATTTCTCCCCGTCTGCTCTGCCTCAGAGCCACACTGTCCCTATTCCCTAGTTCTCCCTCAATGCTCTCACCTTCTGACCTATTGCTCCCGTGCCCACCCCCCTGCCATACTAGTTTAAACCCTCCCGTGTGACACTAGCAAACCTAGACGGGGCAGAGTTTGAGTTAAGAATTGGCAAGTCATGTTGCAGCTGTATAGAACCTTAATTAGGCCACACTTGGAGTAGTGTTCAATTCTGGTCGCCACACTATCAGAAGGATGTGGAGACTTTGGAGAGGGTGCAGAAGAGATTTACCAGGATGTTGCCTGGTATGGAGGGCATTAGCTATGAGGAGAGGTTGAATAAACTTGGTTTGTTCTCACTGGAACGAAGGAGGTTGAGCGGTGACCTGATCGAGGTCTACAAGCTTATGTGGGGCATAGACAGAGTGGATAGTCAGAGACTTTTTCCCAGGGTAGAGGGGTCAATTACTAGGGGGCATAGGTTTAAGGTGCGAGGGGCAAGGTTCAGAGGAGATGTGCGAGGTAAGTTTTTTTTACACAGAGGGTAGTGGGTGTCTGGAACTCGCTGCTGGAGGAGGTGGTGGAAGCAGGGACGATAGCGACGTTTAAGGGGCATCTTGACAAATACATGAATAGGATGGGAATAGAGGGATACGGATCCCGGAAGTGTACAAGACTTTAGTTTAGACGGGGAGCATGGTCGGCGCAGGCTTGGAGGGCCGAAGGGCCTGTTTCTGTGCTGTACTTTTCTTTGTTCTTTGAATGAGGATCTTCAGTTATGAAGACAGTTTGGTGACTGTTCTCCTTGGAAGAGAAGGTAGATAAGAAGTTTGATAGAGGTAATGAAAATCATGAGCAATGTGGACAGGGTAGAGGGAGTTACTTCCCACTGGGTGAAGCATCAAGTTAACAACAACAATAATAATAATAATCTTTATTAGTGTCACAAGTAGGCTTACATTAACACTGCAAAAAAGTTAATGTGAAAGTCCCCTAGTCGCCACATTTCAGCGCCTGTTTGGGTACACTGAGGGAGAATTCAGAATGTCCAAATTACCTAGCAAGTCTTTTGGAACTGTGGAAGGAAACTGGAGCACTGAGGAAACCCACGCAGACACGGGCAGAACATGCAGACTCAGTGGGTTGAATGGCTGCCTTCTGTACTGTAGGAATTCTATGATTTCCCCCATTACTATCTCGGTCGCTGTGGACCTCAAGGATAAATATGCACTTACCTGGCTGCTTCTTTGATAGTATTCTGAATGAAATTCCTCTGAATTTCCAAAGGACCTTCAATATCCTCCAGTAATCTGAAGAGTCTGTCATAATCTGAAATTCAAAAATAGTCAACAATTTAGCAAGATGAAGTACAAATGTTTTGTGAAAAGGAAAATCGCAAAGATTTCCGCCAAAGTTGTGTGGCATATCAATTCTAAAGTTATCACATAGAAAGAAAAAAACTTGGTATTCTGTGTGTTATTTACTGCTGTATTTTAAAAAAATTATTTTATCCCGTTATCCAGAGGAAATTAGCACTGCTGCCTCACGTTGCCATGGACCTGGGATACGGCCCAGGAAGTGTAGAAGATTTTAGTTTAGTCGGGCAGCATGGTCGGCACAGGCTTGGAGGGCCGAAGGGCCTGTTCCTGTGCTGTACTTTTCTTTGTCACTGTTCGTGTGGAGAGTTTGCACCTTCTCCCCGTGTCTGTGCGGGTTTCACCCCCACAACCCAAAAAACAAAGATGCGCAGGGTCGTGAATTGGCCACGCTAAATTGCTCCTTAATTGGAAGAAAAGGATTGGGTACTCTAAATTTATATTTTAAAAAAAGGACAATTCCCTAGCCAAGAGGTTAAGTATCAAACCACATCGCAGATAAGGCCTATTTGTGCAGGGACATGAGTGGCGAACAAATGCCCATCTTAGCAATACCTACCGGCCAAAGCAAGACACCAGTCCTGGAACACAAATCTATTTTTGCAATATGATATCAGTTAAATATTTGAAAATGCACAAAGACCACTTGCCAGTAGATTTTTGTTTTTTCCAGAAGATTGCTGCGCAAGTACATCCAATAATGCCAAACACTGGCTAAGTGAGCACCAGTTTTATTATCTGCTTTAGCATCACAAAAGGCAGTGGTACAAATATTTTCCCGCTTTCCTTTTCTCTTGTGTTTTGGTCACAAGCAACTTTCGAATGAACATGTTAGGTTAGGTGGATTGGCCATGATAAATTGCCCTCAGTGTGCAAAAAGGTTGGGTGGGGTTACTGGGATAAGGTGGAGGCGTGGGCTTGGGTGCTCTTCCCAAGAGCCGGTGCAGACTCGATGGGCCGAATGGCCTCCTTCTGCACTGTAAATTCTATGCTTCTATAATAAACAAACAACGTTATTTCCCACCCAAACGACTCTCCAGGGTATCCCTCCTTTGGTTTGCATCTCTTCTCGTTTCAGTGGAACTCATGGGGCTTCCTTAAGCAGGTCGCAGGCTCTCAACTCTCAGGATGCACGGGGGCAGAGGGAAGTGCAATGGGCGTTACTAATAATAATAATCGCTTATTCTCACAAGTAGGCTTCAATGAAGTTACTGTGAAAAGCCCCTAGTCGCCACATTCCGGTGCCTGTTCGGGGAGGCTGGTACGGGAATTGAACCCGCGCTGCTGGCAATGTTCTGCATCGCAAGCTAGCTGTTTAGCCCCCTGTGCTAAACCAGCCCCAGGGCATTGGCGCTGATTGGGTGAAAGGACAGTAAACCTTCTCAGCTGGAAATGACAGAGTGGAAATGTGCCAACGAATGGAGAATAGAGTATCATAGTCGGGGACAAGAGAAGCTGAAGCAATAGCCGGCCTGGCCAGGCGGAGGCTTCAGGAAGGTGGTTTGGTCAATGTGCTCAGCCACAAACAGTGCAATATTAAGGTGGCTTTTGATTGGCTTCCAGGATAAATAATGATTTTTTGCTGTATTTAATTTTTTTCTGCATGCTTTTTGCTGTGAAAATGCAACTATTTAAGTATATTTGACATACTTTGGCACTTACTTCTCCCTGGTTTACGAATCTCCTTCATAACTCTAATCCTGAGTTCAGCATTGTTCCCCTCCACTACTGGCTGAACTTGCACTCTGTCAGAGATGGCCAAAGATAAGCCTGGATTGCTTTCTAGGGCCACATCTGTTTCATCATCAGTCTCAGATGAGCTTTCTAAAGAGTCTCTCATCACCATATCTGTCCCAAGTTTATGATCAAGTACTTCCTCAGCCACATGATTGAGCTCTGGGACAGCCTGGAAGTCACTGGGCAGCGAGCTGTCCGCTGTCGTGTGAGCAGACGTTGTTGCAGCTCCGTCTGGGGAAGTTCCCAGTACATCTTCAGCCAGTTTCTCTGATGATTGCCAGTCATCCATCCTCTTCTCTCCACTCACATCTACCAATGTAATGCTATTTAAATCTAAATGTGAAAGGAAAATAAAGCCATTGAATAGTTTCAACAATCAGTGCAGCAGTTGTAAATACCTTATTAACAATGAAAAGAAAATCCCAGGCAAATTTGCAAACTGCTGCTTTCCACTGGGACTGTGAGAAGGTGGGACTGTCCACCATGTACACCAATCAGAACGGCAGGGCACCAGACTTTTAATCTCAGGGCCATGGACCCATGTTGGGGTCAGTTAGCTCAGTTGACTGGACAGTTGGTCTGTGTGCAGAGCGACAACAACTGCGCAGGTTTAATTGCCATATCGGCGGAAGATATGCGTGAAGGTTATCCTTCTCGACCTTGCCACTCGCTTGAGATCTGGTGACTCTCAGGTTAAATCACCACCAGTCAGGTCTCAAAAGAGGAGAGCATCCTATGGCCCTGGGGACTATGGCCACTTTCATTTTCATTTCACAATAATGGTCAAAGAGCAACGTCCATCCTTCTACTATTTACTTACGCTGGTCACAATTTACCTTTATCGGCATCTGCACTGTTTCCACACACACTCCCACCTTCACCGGAGACAGAATGTTTGGACTATTAGTGGCAAAAATGCTGCTCTGCAGAACAAGGTTGGTCTTGTCACACTGCCTCCCACAGTTAATCTTCCCCTCCTCCACACTCACCTTCCCTCCCTGACCCAGGACACCCCTCCTCCACACTCACCTTCCCTCCCTGACCCAGGACACCCCTCCTCCACACTCACCTTCCCTCCCTGACCCAGGACACCCCTCCTCCACACTCACCTTCCCTCCCTGACCCAGGACACCCCTCCTCCACACTCACCTTCCCTCCCTGACCCAGGACACCCCTCCTCCACACTCACCTTCCCTCCCTGACCCAGGACACCCCTCCTCCACACTCACCTTCCCTCCCTGACCCAGGACAGCCCTCCTCCACACTCACCTTCCCTCCCTGGCCCAGGACAGCCCTCCTCCACACTCACCTTTCCTCCCTGGCCCAGGACACAAGTTAAACATGTTCCATTGAGGGAGTCAGAATGTCATCCATATGAACATTTGCGGATACATTGCTATAGTTTTTGGATCTTTGCACATTCATTTTAGACTTGGAAAATCATTTGAGAATGAAATTATGCCTAACTTAAGAATATAAGAAACAAGAGCAATAATAGGCCATTTGGCAATCATGACTGTGGCCTTAACTCAATTTTCCTGCCCCATAACCCTTGTTGATCAAAAGCCTAACTCACTCTTGAATACATTGAATGACCCAGCCTCTATTGATGTCTGGAGTGTAGAATGCCAAAGACTAGCCACCCTCAGAGAAGAAATTCTCTTTTGATTTGAAAGTGGCTCCATTCCAACACAACAATGTGGGTGACTCTTCCACTTAATTTCCACCATGGGTGACCCTCCCAATTTCCAACCGGAGACAATTGGCAAGTGTCACAATTTCAGTGACACAAACAACACAAGACACCGATTGCTGTCATTTTGCAATGTTTATTGTTACTAGTTTCAGTCAGACTGGCAAACCTCTACCAGGTTGAAAGATACCACAGCCTACCCACGTGCAGCAGTGATGTGTGTGGATTTACCTTTATGCACTGTGACAGGTTTTACAGGGCTTGGTTGGGGTGGGGCTCCTGGACTTGAAGGAGGTCCCTTTCCTCCGATGTGATTGATAATCGGTGGAGTTGGAGGTCGCCGCAGCAACGGTGACATGCTCCGCCTTCTCTTCAGCGATCCAGGCGCGTTGGATTCTCCAGGTCTTTTCAACTTCTGTGGCCCTGCCACAAACTCATCAGCCTCATCGATCATCATCCCCTGATTGTTAAAGCAAACAAAACGCACAAATGAAGTGATAAAGTGTTGTTAAAGTTGATGAAATCCTCATGAGGAAACAAAAAGTGGTCAGCCTGGTTTCATTCTGCTGTAACATGTTACTTTGCAGGTGTTTAACAGAGTGACAAATTGTATTGATCGCATTCTGAAAAGGCAGTTGAGCTAACAATAGGTGAACACAAAATGCCTTAACTTCCTCAGAGTGGCAATCAAAATTGCCACTCCGTTCCTCGTTTCTTACTGGAAAGCTTTTCCATCCCTTCTTACCAGACTTTCCGACTGAAGCCAGGCGTGATCCAGGCAATGCAGCACATTGCTGGGACCGAGCATTGAAGGACAGCTCTGTCAGGTGTAAGGAGGCCATGCACTAGTTGCTGTGAAGCAGGTAAAGGAAGGGTCCAACACAGATTAAAGGTCTTTGACAGGCCAGGAAGAACATAGAACGATACAGCGCAGAACAGGCCCTTCGGCCCACGATGTTGCACCGAAACAAAAGCCATCTAACCTACACTATGCCATTATCATCCATATGTTTATCCAATAAACTTTTAAATGCCCTCAATGTTGGCGTGTTCACTACTGTAGCAGGTAGGGCATTCCACGGCCTCACTACTCTTTGCGTAAAGAACCTACCCCTGACCTCTGTCCTATATCTATTACCCCTCAGTTTAAAGTTATGTCCCCTCGTGCCAGCCATTTCCATCCGCGGGAGAAGGCTCTCACTGTCCACCCTATCTAACCCCCTGATCATTTTGTATGCCTCTATTAAGTCTCCTCTTAACCTTCTTCTCTCTAACGAAAACAACCTCAAGTCCATCAGCCTTTCCTCATAAGATTTTCCCTCCATACCAGGCAACATCCTGGTAAATCTCCTCTGCATCCGCTCCAAAGCCTCCACGTCCTTCCTATAATGCGGTGACCAGAACTGTACGCAATACTCCAAATGCGGCCGTACCAGAGTTTTGTACAGCTGCAACATGACCTCCTGACTCCGGAACTCAATCCCTCTACCAATAAAGGCCAACACTCCATAGGCCTTCTTCACAACCCTATCAACCTGGGTGGCAACTTTCAGGGATCTATGTACATGGACACCTAGATCCCTCTGCTCATCCACACTTCCAAGAACTTTACCATTAGCCAAATATTCCGCATTCCTCTTATTCCTTCCAAAGTGAATCACCTCACACTTCTCTACATTAAACTCCATTTGCCACCTCTCAGCCCAGCTCTGCAGCTTATCTATATCCCTCTGTAACCTGCTACATCCTTCCACACTATCGACAACACCACCGACTTTAGTGTCGTCTGCAAATTTACTCACCCACCCTTCTGCACCTTCCTCTAGGTCATTGATAAAAATGACAAACAGCAACGGCCCCAGAACAGATGCTTGTGGTACGCCACTTGTAACTGAACTCCATTCTGAACATTTCCCATCAATCACCACCCTCTGTCTTCTTTCAGCTAGCCAATTCCTGATCCACATCTCTAAATCACCCTCAATCCCCAGCCTCCATATTTTCTGCAATAGCCTACCGTGAGGAACCTTATCAAACGCTTTACTGAAATCCATATACACCACATCAACTGCTCTATCTTCGTCTACCTGTTCAGTCACCTTCTCAAAGAACTCGATAAGGTTTGTGAGGCATGACCTACCCTTCACAAAGCCATGCTGACTATCCCTGATCATATTATTCCTATCTAGATGATTATAAATCCTGTCTCTTATAATCCCCTCCAAGATTTTACCCACTACAGACGTGAGGCTCACCGGTCTATAGTTGCCGGGGTTGTCTCTGCTCCCCTTTTTGAACAAAGGGACCACATTTGCTATCCTCCAGTCCTCTGGCACTATTCCCGTAGCCAATGACATAAAAATCAAAGCCAAAGGTCCAGCAATCTCTTCCCTGGCCTCCCAGCGAATCCTAGGATAAATCCCATCAGGCCCCGGGGACTTATCTATTTTCAGCCTGTCCAGAATTGCCAACACCTCTTCCCTACGTACCTCAATGCCATCTATTCTAATAGCCTGGGTCTCAGCATTCTCCTCCACAACATTATCTTTGTCCTGAGTGAATACTGACGAAAAATATTCATTTAGTATCTCGCCTATCTCTTCAGACTCCACACACAACTTCCCATCCCTGTCCTTGACTGGTCCTACTCTTTCCCTCGTCATTCGCTTATTCCTGACATACCTATAGAAAGCTTTTGGGTTTTCCTTGATCCTACCTGCCAAATACTTCTCACGTCCCCTCCTTGCTCGTCTTAGCTCTCTCTTTAGATCCTTCCTCGCTACCTTGTAACTATCCATCGCCCCAACTGAAACTTCACACCTCATCTTCACATAGGCCTCCTTCTTCCTCTTAACAAGAGATAATGGCCTTGGGTCCACTGCACATCTTTAGGGTACCACACAAAACCACACCCTGGAGCACAAGTTACAGCCTAATGTGTGGCAGAGTGGTGTTCATTTGTTTGAAGTGTAAAATTGAAACATCTCAGCCTGGTGTTCCATTTACACCCTCTGCCCTGTCCATTCCCCACCACCCTCCCAACTCCATTTGTCCCATTGTTCCACCATCCATGGCTGAGCCTCGAGTCCCCACGCTCAGGAATTTTCACTCCACTCAGTCCCCAATATTAACAGCCTACTTCTATGGCTGTACGCTTGGTTACAGTGTCGAACTCTTGCTCGGGTTTAGTGGACATGCTGAGATATTCATGGTGCTGTGTGTGCAGTGCAAGTGATTGCAGATAGAGCTGCTACCACAGCTTCTATTTGGTAGCAACACATGCTTATTGCAGGCTGCACTGCAGTAGCAGATCCATGATAAACATTACTCATCAGCTAGTTTGTTCAGCCTCGAACACTTAGCAAGGGATCCCAGCACTTAGTTTCAAATCCAATTATGTACCTTCAAGCTCGTCTCTCATGTGATCTTCAAAACTTGCACCATCTCACAGTGACAAAAACTCATACAAACTTGCAGAATAACCTGTCGCCCACATGGCTGTGGTTGCCTACCTTCTTGTCCTGTTTGAATGGATTGCCAAACGTATGGAGCCGTTTGGGTTGGTCTGGGTCAATCTCACGAAGAGGAGAAGGCAAAAGTTTCAGGTATTCTTGATAGTTGCCCATCTGTGCCACAGGAATGCTGTGCAGATAATCTGCAATGAAATAAAAGCTGGCATTAGCTGCACATAGATTTGGAAAAGCACAGTAACAAAATTATGAATACATGTCTGTTTGTTGTACTGATTAACATTCAACTCCTACACCGCAGAAAGAATAACACCCTGATTATGTTAATTCATTCACTCTCAGGACCTGGGCATTTTATTAGAATAGCAGCATTATGACATGTAACATATTCCAATTTATTCCCCAGTTAAACAAAAGATACAGTGGGGTGAAGCTCCTCCGGAGAGGCTATCCAACCAGCTGACTTAGCAGCAGAACCCAGTTGATCAGGAGAATCCCAATGACATTCTCTGTGAATGTCAGCATTCGTGCAGAGTTATTCTTAGCATGAACAGGTGGGGTTTGTGGAACACGAAATGGGTGAGGAGTGAACAGAAATTTGTAAGAATATTGGGACTTGTCGAATTCTAGCCAGGGCAGAAATGAATGTTCTTTTAAACACAGCAGCTGGAGAAGAACAAAATCAATTGTTTCATAACCAATAACGGTTGGAAAATGTTTCATACAAAAGAAAGTCAGATTGTATAATGTGCCCAGACCGTTCTCACTGGAACGACGGAGGTTGAGGGGTGAGCTGATAGAGGTCTACAAAATTATGAGGGACATAGACAGAGTAGATAGTCTGAGGCTTTTTCCCAGGGAAGAGGGGTCAATTACTCGGGGGCATAGGTTTAAGGTGAGAGGAGCAAGGTTTAGAGAGATGTACGAGGCTAGTTTTTTTTTTTTTTTTTATACACAGAGGGTAGTGGGTGCCTGAAACTCGCTGCCGGAGGTGATGGTGGAAGCAGGGACGATAGTGATGTTTAAGGGGCATCTTGACAAATACATGAATAGGATAGGAATAGAGGGATACGGATCCCGGAAGTGTACAAGATTTTAGTTTAGACGGGCAGCATGGTCGGCACAAGCTTGGAGGGCCGAAGGGCCTGTTCCTGTGCTGTACTTTTCTTTGTTCTTTGTTCTCCTCTACTGTCCCACTTGTTGCCCTTCCCTGCTTCTGACTTTAACAACTTGATCATAACCAAATTATCTCCAGCAAGAGTTTATTTTCCGAGGAGAGGCATCCACCATTGTATTTCCTCCTCAACCCTTGGCGTCATCACCCAAAACATTGAGTCAGCTCCCACAGAAACACCACCCAAATCTACCCCTCCACAACTTTGCTTGCCCTCTTCATCGTCTCTATGCTGAAACTGCTTATCCAAGTGTGGCCAGAGATGCCCTCACCCACAGGATGAGACACAAATATGTTCTCTTTTTCCTGTCACCAGCAGAACCAGCAATATCATAAGACTCCTTTGCCACAAACTGAGTTGTAAAACAGAATGCATCAGCTATTTTGCAGTTTTAATGGTAGCTCACTTTCATTCTCCTTACCTTCATCTTGTCCACGGATCAGTTTCTGGGTTGTTTTAAGCAGATTTGATCTCATTCTAGTTAGCTGGTCTAGCAGGCTCCGGCGAGGAATATCGTAGGCATTCCTGTAAGTCTGAGGCTTCACATCCTAGTTTTGAAGAAAAGGCCATTTTTAAATGGAATTTTCTTGATGAGAAATCTAAATACAATTTCAATCAAAATACGAGGGGAGATGGTGGTACAGTGGCAATGTGATTGGACAGGGAATCCAGAGGCTCAGGCACATTGAATCATAGAATTCACAGTGCAGAAGGAGGCCATTCGGCCCATCAAGTCTGCACCGGCTCTTGGAAAGAGCACCCTACCCAAGGTCAACACCGCCACCCTATCCCCATAACCCAGTAACCCCACCCAACACTAAGTGCAATTTTGGACACTATGGGCAATTTAGCATGGCCAATCCACCTAACCTGCACATCTTTGGACTGTGGGAGGAAACCGGAGCACCCGGAGGAAACCCACGCACACACGGGGAGGATGTGCAGACTCCGCACAGACAGTGACCCAAGCCGGAATCGAACCTGGGACCCTGGAGCTGTGAAGCATTTGTGCTATCCACAATGCTACCGTGCTGCCCAGGCTCAGTGCCACGGGCTCAAACCCCACTACCGCAGTTGGTGTTTTAAAATTAAATGAATCAATCAAATCAGTCTGGAATCGTAAACTAGTCTCAGTAATTATGACCCTGATGCTAACATCAACGGTCATAAAAATCCATCTGGTTCACTAATTCACTTTCAGGAAGGAAATTTGCCATCCTCATCTGGGGCCTCCAGATTCACACCAATGATTTAAAAAAACTCATTTTGATGGGCTGCAGGCGTCGCTGGTTAGACCAGCATTTGTTGCCCATCCCTAATTGCCTTGAGAAGATGGTGATGAGCTACTTGAATCGCTGCAGTCCCCGAGGTGTAGGTACATTCATAGTGTTGTTAGGGAGGGAATTCCAGGTTGTTGCCCCAGCGACAGTGAAGGAACGGCGATATAGTTCCAAGTCAGGGTGGTGAGTGACTAGTAGGGGAACTTCCAAGTGGTGGAGTTCCCAAATACCTGCTGCTTTTGTCCTTCTAGATGGTAGTGGGCATGGAAGATGCTGTCTAAGGAACCTCAGTGAGTTACTGCAGTGCATCTTGTAGAACATAGAATGTTGCAGCGCAGTACAGGCCCTTCGGCCCTCGATGTTGCGCCGACCTGTGAAACCACTCTAAAGCCCATCTACACTATTCCCTTATCGTCCATTTGTCTATCCAATGACCATTTAAATGCCCTTAATGTTTGCGAGTCCACTACTGTTGCAGACAGGGCATTCCACACCCTTACTACTCTCGGAGTAAAGAACCTACCTCTGACATCTGTCCTATAGCTATTTCCCCTCAATGTAAAGCTATGTCCCCTCGTGCTAGCCATCACCATCCGAGGAAAAAGGCTCTCACTGTCCACCCTATCTAATCCTCTGATCATCTTGTAGATGGCACATATGGCTGCTACTGTTAATCGGTGATGGAGGGAGTGAATTTTTGATGAAGGGGTGCCAATTAAGTGCGCTTTGTCCTGGATGGTGTCAGGCTTCTTGAGTGTTGTTGGAGCTGCCCTCAGCCAGGCAAGTGGGGAGTGTCATGATATGCAGACATGCAGATAATGATATACAGACAGGCAGCTAATGAACACAGAGAACAGGACATGACCAATGAGCAGGCAGGACACGCAGGGGTGGTATCTCACTATAAAAGGCACAAGGCACTCACACTCCACCGCTTTCCACTGATGAACATCTACAGAGTGAGTCAGGGTGTATGTACAGTATCACACCTCCAGCACATGGCTAAGAGCTAGTCTGGTTCAGTCAGGCAGAGTAACCACACTTGGGTTAGCAGAGAGTTAGAGAACTGTGCTACTGGTTCAATAAATCAGACTGAACTAACTTCAAGATCTGGAGTATCTTTTCGTTAAAGCTGCATCTGTGCTCGGACCCCAAACGTTCACATTATATATTACTGATTTGGACGGGTGAACTAAATGCATTATCGCTAAATTTGCAGATGATACAAAGTAGGATGGGAGGGTGAGCTGTGAGGAGGATGCAGAGATACTTCACCGAGATTTGGATAGGCTGAGTGAGTGGGCACATGCATGGCAGATACAGTATGATGCAGATAAATGGGAGGTTATTCTTGGATTTGATTTGTCACATGTATTGGTATACAGTGAAAAGTATTGTTTCTTGCATGTTGTACAAACAATGCATAGCGTACATAGGGAAGGAAGGAGAGACTGCAGAATATAATGCTACAGTTAGAGCAAGGTGTAGAGAAAAGATCAACTTAATACGAGGTAGGTCCATTCAAACGTCTGATGGCAGTAGGGAAGAAGCTGTTCTTGAGTCGGTTGGTACGTGACCTCAAACTTTTTCCTGAGAGAAGAAGGTGGAAGAGAGTATGTCCGGGGTGCGTGGGGTCCTTAATTATGCTGGCTGCCTTTCTGAGGCAGCGGGAATTATAGATAGAATCAATGGATGGGAGGCTGGTTTGCGTGATGGATTGGGCTACATTCATGACCTTTTGTAGTTTCCTGCGGTCTTGGGCAGAGCAGGATCCATACCAAGCTGTGATACAACCAGAAAGAATGCTTTCTATGGTGCATCTGTAGAAGTTGGAGAGTCATAGGTGACATGCCAAATTTCCTTAAGTCTTCTGAGAAAGTAGTCGTATAGTAACTATAGTGTCGGGCGGGGGGGGGGGGGGGGGACACCACCTACTGTTGGTGATCTGGACACCTAAGAACTTGAAGCTCTCGACCCTTTCTACTTCGTTACCATTGATGTAGACAGGGGCATGTTCTCCACTATGCTTCCTGAAGTCGATGACAATCTCCTTCATTTTGTTGACATTGAGGGAGAGATTATTGTTGTTGCACCAGTTCACCAGATTCTCTATCTCATTCCTGTACTGTGTCTCGTCATTGTTTGAAATCCGACCCACTACTGTGGCGTCATCAGCAAATTTGAAAATCGAGTTGGAGGGGAATTTGGCCACACAGTCATAGGTGTACAAGGAGTATAGTAGGGGGCTGAGGACACAGCCTTGTGGGACACCGGTGTTGAGGATGATCGTGGAGGAGGTGTTGCTGCCTATCCTTACTGATTGTGGCCTGTGGGTTAGAAAGCTCAGGATCCAGTCTCAGAGGGAGGAGCCGAGGTCAAGGCCACAGAGTTTGGAGATGAGTTTCGTAGGAATGATGGTGTTGATAAATAGGAGTCTGACATAGGTGTCTTTGTTATCTAGGTGTTCCAGGGTAGAGTGCAGGGCCATGGAGATGGCGTCTGCTGTGGACCTGTTGCAGCGGTAGGCGATCCGCTTTGGTAGGTGAGTGACACTGGCAGAACCCAAACTGAGTGTCTATGAACAGGCTATTGCTGAGTAAGTGTCGCTTGATAGCACTGTTAATGACCCTTTCTATTACTTGACTGATGGAGAGTAGACTGATAGGGCGGTAATTGGTCGGGTTGGATTTGTCCAGCCATTTTTCCACATTGCCAGGTAGATGCCAGTGTCGCAGCTGTACAGGAAGAGCTTTGTTAGGGACGCGGCGATCTCTGGAGAACAAGGCTTCAGGATCAGCATCCAGTGCCTTCAGCCGTTTCTTGATATCAAGAGGGGTGAACCGAATTGGCTGAACCGAATTGGCTGAACCGAATTGGCTGAACCGAATTGGCTGAACCGAATTGGCTGAACCAAATTGGCTGAACCAAATTGGCTGAACCAAATTGGCTGAAGACTTGCATTTGTGATTCTGGGGACCGCTGGAGGAGACCGAGTCGGATTATTCACTCACCACTTCTGGCTGAAGATTGTTGCGAATATCTCAGTCTTGTCTTTTGCACTTATGTGCTGGGCTCCCCCATCATTGAGATTGGGAATATTTATGAAAACTCCTCCTCCAGTGAGTTGTTTAATTGTCCACCACTATTCATGACTGGACGTGGATGACTGCAGAGCTTAGATCTGATCTGTTGGTTGTGAGATTGCTTGTTGCTGATGTTGTTTGGCATTCAAGTAGTCCTGTTATGTAACTTCACCAGGTTGACACTTCATTTTTTGGTATGCCAGATGTTGCTCCTGGCATGCTCTCCTGCACTCTTCATTGAATCAGGGTTGATCCCCCAGCTTGGTGGTAATGGGGGGAAATATGCCATACCATGAGGTTACAGATTGTGGTCGAGTACAATTCTGCTGCTGCTGATGGCCCACGGCGCCTCATGGATGCCCAGCCTAGAGTTGATAGATCTGTTCTTAATCTATCCCATTTAGCAGTGGAAGTGCCACACAACACGATGAAGGATATCCTCAATGTAAAGACGGAACTTTGTCTTCACAAGGACTGTGCAGTGTTCTCTCGTGGACAGATGCATCTGCAGTAGGCAGTTTGGGGAGGACAAGGTTGACTGTTTTTCTCTCGTTTCCCTCACCACCTGTCGCAGGCCTAGTCTAGCAGCTATGTCCTTTAGGACTCGGCCTGCTGTGACAGTACTACTGCTATCGAGTGATGGACATTGAAGTCCCCTACCCTAAGTCCTTGCCACCCTCAGTGTCTCTCTCCTTCAAGTGGTGTTCAACATGGAGGAGTACTGACTCATCAGCCGAGTGTGGCCGGTACATGGTAATCAGGTTTCTTTGCCTATGTTTGGGGTCCAGAAACGATATTGAGGACTCCCTCCCGCCTGTATACCACGGTGTCACCACCTCTGCTGGGCCTGTCCTGCTGGTGAGACAGGACATATCCAGGAATGGTGATAGTGATGTCTGGGATCTTATCGCAAGATATGATTCTGTAAAGATACTATGTTAGGCTGTTGTCTGGCTAATCTGTGAGACAGCTCTCCAAATATTGGCACAAGCCACCAGATGTTACTAAGGAGGACTCATGCAGGATTGACAGTGCTGGGTATGACTTGTCGTTTCTGCTGCCTGGGTCAATGCCGGGTGGTCCATTCGGTTTCTTTCCTTCTAGACTTCGTAACGGTTTTAATAATAATAATCGCTTATTGTCAGAAGTAGGCTTCAATGAAGTTACTGTGAAAAGCCCCTAGTCGCCACATTCCGGCGCCTGTTCGGGGAGGCCGGTATGGGAATTGAACCCGCGCTGCTGGCATTACTCTGCATTAAAAGCCAGCTGTTTAGCCCACTGTTCTAAACCAGCACAGATACACCCAAGTATCTCGCTCAGCCATTTCAGAGTCAACCACATTGCTGTGGATCTGGAGTCACATGTCGGCCAGACCAGGGGAGGGCTGGAGATTTCCTTCCCTATAGGAGAGTGGTGAACCAGATGGGTTTTTATGGGTCATCATTAGACGTTTAATTCCAGATATTTATTGGATTCAATTTCCACCATGTGCCATGGCGGGATTCGAACCCGGGTCCCTGGATCACCAGACCAGTGACAATACCACTACAACACTGCCTCCCCATGGGAGGTTGAATTTTTACTGCCCTCTGAAATGACCCAGCAAGCCATTCAGTTCAAGGGCAATTAGGGATAGACAACAGTGGATACATCTCATTGAAGCATCAATTTTAAAGAAGTTCCCTTCATTAACGAGGCAATGGAACCCCTAATACAATACAAAAAGAACATTTCATTTCTTGTTCAACCAAGTATATTAACTCATCAAAGCAATTATTCACCTTGCTTAGGATTGCAATCTGAAAGCCAGCAAACTCCTTCATGCTTAGTTCCATTGGCCTGAGAGGGGCTTCTCCTGTGATTCCTTGCAGCAGTTGTTTGAAGTCTCTGCGATGAGCCAGAGATAGAACACTGGATTGGTTTTTAATTTTGATTCCCACCTCTTGTGGGGTCTTTTTCCCAACGGATGCAATTATACGGTCCGACTCTATTTTGGCCTGAAACACAAATCAGCTTTATATTAATACGAAAGTAAACTTCTGTGGATACTAGAATCTGAAACAAAAACAGAAAATACTGGACAATTTCAGCAGGTCTGACAGCACTTGTGGAGAGAGAAGGGAGCGAACGTTTCCAGTCTGGATGATTCTTTGTCAAAGCTGGCGAGAACTGAAAATGGGGTCAGATTTGTACTGGGAGGAAGTGGGGGGGGGGGGGGGGGGGGGGGGGGGGGGGGGGGGGGGGGGGGGGGAGAGGAGAGAAATGGTATGTTGCCCTTCATTGCGAGAGAATTCGAGTACAGAAGCAGGGATGTGTTGCTGCAATTGTACTGGGTCTTGGTGAGGCCATTTTTGGAGCAGTGTGTGCAGTTTTGGTCTCCTCTGAGGAAGGATGTTCTTGCTCTCGAGGGAGTGCAACCAAGGTTTACCAGACTGAATCCAGGGATGGGGGGGGGACGGGGACAGTCATGTGAGGAGAGATTGCCTAGGTTGGGATTGTTCTTGTTGGAGTTCAGAAGAATGAGGGGAGATTTCATAGAGACTTATAAAATTCTAACGGGACTGTCCGGAACCAGGCGGCACAGTCTGAGAATTCAGGGTAAACCATTTCGGACAGAGATAAGGAGACATTTCTTCACACAAAGAGTGATGAGCCTGTGGAATTCATTATCACAGGAAGTAGTTGATGCTAAAACATTGAATATATTCAAGAGGCGGCTGGATATAGCACTTGGGGAGAATGGGATCAAAGGCTATGGGGAGAAAGCAGGATTAGGCTATTGAGTTGGATGATCAGCAATGATCGTGATGAATGGTGGAGCAGGCTCGAAGGGCCAAAAGGCCTCCTCCTGCTCCTATCTTCTATGTATCCATGTAAACTATAGCCTTGTCCTTTCTCTTTAGCTCCCCAAAGCTCTCCTCATATGATCCCTCCTCCAATATTTAATTTAAAGTCCCCTCTATAGCTCTAGTTATACTATTCCAAGTACACAAGTCCCAGCACGGTTCAGGTGAAGACTATCCCAACAGCACAGCTCCCACTTTCCCCAGTACTGGTGCCAGTGCCCCATGAATCAAAACCATTTCCGCCACACCAATCTTTGTGCGACGTATTAAATTCTCTGATCTTATTTACCCAATTTGCTTGTGAGCACGGGTAATAATCAGGAGATTACCACCTTTGCAACTCTGCTGTTTTAATTTAGTCCTTTCCAGCCCCAAGATGTCCTTAACCCTAGCAATGGGAAGGTAACAGCCTTCAGGGCTCTCACTCTTGGCTGAAGAGAAGAGTCTCTATCCCCCTAACTGTCCCCTACTACAACACATTTTTTGGGTCCTCCTTCCGCAGGTTCCTTCGAATGCAAACAACACTCATCATTCAAAAATATTCAGCTTTTTTATTTTTCCTACCAAAGTATAGCATCAGCAAACTTACACATTAGAATCCTCATTTAGGTTTCCTTGTCATTCTAAGTAGCTACAGCTCACATTCTTGCAGCACCTCATTAGTCAGCCAGCCAACCTGGAAATGCCGTTTATTCCTGCTCTTTTTCTTTCAGTCCATTAACCAATCCCTTTATTCAATGGTTATTAATTCCCTCAATCCCACAAAAGATTATTCTAAATCTTAATTTTATGCCAAAACCTCTACAATAACTTAACAAATGTTTTTGAATTTCCAAATATGCTACAACTGTTAGTTCCACCACAACCATCTTAAGTGCTCTATTACCACACCATCAATAATAAGATTCTAGCAGAGATCATTTATCAATCCAATAAGTTAAGCGTTCAGTGCAATACCAGAGGAGAGCCATGGTAATGGAGGATATGGACCTTGGTTTGTTTATTACCTGTTGGCTGAGTTTCTTGAGGTAAGAAATGACACTGTAACTGAGCCCACAATCAATACTATTGTCACCGATCAAACTGGGAGCTCCCATCATCCGCAAGGCTTTTTTCAATGGCTGAAAGACAAATACAATGATCAAAAATTTGTACCACACAAGTGCCAGGCAATGACCAGAACTAACAAGAAAGATTCTAACTATTTCTTTATGATATTCAACTGCATTTTTACCGTTGAATCCCCCATTGGTGACATACTGGAGATTGCCATTGACTAGAAATTTATTATTTTATAACTTCACATATAGAATTTGCATTAGCCCTGCAGTTTTTGAAAGTGCCTGGAAGTTTATATTGCATCATTTCAGAAAGGGCTCATTCAGAGGCAAAACGTACTCAGTTATGCTCAGCAAGCAAGTTTTTACCCCCCATCAAACAGAGAGGGGCTTCGTGTACACCCCCATCGCAGTGAGAAGCACTGTGCACTGTCCCCATCGCACTGGGGGACTTTGCATACCCCCATCACAGTGAGAAGCTCTGTGTACACTCCCCCATCACATCGAGCTCTGTGTACACATCCCCATCACATCGAGCTCTGTGTACACATCCCCCATCACATCGAGCTGTGTATACTCTCCCATCACATTGAGCTCTGTGTACACTCCCCCCATCACAGCGAGAAGCTCTATGTACACTCCCCCATCACAGCGAGAAGCTGTGTACACTCCCCCATCACATAGCGAAGTTGTGTGTAAACTTCCCCCATCACAGCGAGAAGCTCGGTGTACACTTCCCCATCACATTGAGCTTGGTGTACACTCCCCCATCACAGCGAGAAGTTCTGTGTACACTTCACCCATCACAGAGAAGCTCTTGTGTACACTCCCCCATCAAAGCGAAGCTGTGTACACTCCCCATCACATAGCGAAGCTGTGTACACTTCCCCAATCACATAGAGAAGCTCGGTGTACACTTCCCCCATCACATAGAGCAGCTCTTTACACACTCCCCATCACATCGAGCTCTGTGTACACATCCCCCATCACATCGAGCTGTGTATACTCTCCCATCACATTGAGCTCTGTGTACACTCCCCCCATCACAGCGAGAAGCTCTATGTACACTCACCCATCACAGCGAGAAGCTGTGTACACTCCCCCAACACATAGCGAAGTTGTGTGTAAACTTCCCCCATCACAGCGAGAAGCTCGGTGTACACTTCCCCATCACAGCGAGAAGTTCTGTGTACACTTCACCCATCACATAGAGAAGCTCTTGTGTACACTCCCCCATCAAAGCGAAGCTGTGTACACTCCCCATCACATAGCGAAGCTGTGTACACTTCCCCAATCACATAGAGAAGCTCGGTGTACACTTCCCCCATCACATAGAGCAGCTCTTTACACACTCCCCATCACAGCGAGAAACTCTTTGTACCCCCCCCCCCCCCCCCCCCACCCACAGCGAGAAACTCTTTGTACTCCCCCATGTTATCCTCAGACTGCTGTTGAATAAAGAGTCAAGAGCTCTGCTCCTTTTCCCAAACACCTTTATTTTTCCTTGAACACAGCACCAAACTCTATCATCACATCACATGCTCCCAAGGCCACCTGCAGCCTCTTTACCTATCAGTGCCAATTATTGGATCAATGAGACATCCAATTGGAATGTTCCTTAACCCATTCCTTAACAGTATCCCCTTCCTTGGAGAAAAACAAATAATTTGGTGAAAACAAAATTACAAGAAACTCAAAAACACACGCAACTTCCCCCTCTTTTTTTTTTTGGAAGGAAAAAAACCCCAAAACAGTCTCAGAAACAGGCGCCCTTCATTATCCAAAAGTTTCTGTGAACTAGCCCCTTTTTTCGTTAAACAGTCAGACAATTGATAGCTACTGTCAACCCATTTAATTTTCGCTATCGCCACTCTGTCCAACATCTGCTTCAATCTTGCGATGTCTATCCTTAGCCTTTTCTCATTGACATTTTTTGTCGAGTGCATATTTTCCCACAGGGATTTGTCAATGTGGCACTCAATGGGTACATTACCCAAATCCCCTAATCCCAAAATGTCTGTCAATATCTGAGATATTTAAAAGGCCATATCCACCGCCTCTACAAGGCTTGCACTGTATGTTCTATGTTCTAAAGTCTCAGCAGCCAAAGTGCTTTTGACCATTCTCCTTATTTTCTTTGTTTCCCACAGAAGCGGGCAACATTTACCATTTCTCCCCATAAGGAAAATTATAAAATCTCCTGCATTTGAAACCCCATCAGATAAATTTGCATAGGACGCATCATTATAAACTATGAGTTTCAAGTGCCTAAGATCACCTAAAACCGGGAACCTCAAAACACAATCCTGCAGTTTTAGTTTGACCAACACTTTATTTGCCCTCATTATGTCTTCCACTTTAGAGGATCATTCTTTTTTTGTACTCAACTCTGAGACATCGACTTCCGGGTGCGGCGATGACCAGCTAAGTCGCACGTTTCGGCAGCTCCCGTTGGAACAAACTTTTGGGCTCTTAATAGGAACCCCAACGGCAATTTAAACGGGCAAAAACACTGTGCGGTAAACCAGAAGGGAATCCCCCCGGACACGCATGGATAAGGGAGAGGATAGCGGCCGGATTGCGGAGGATCCTCTGGAGCAGCGGCAAGGAAGGGAAGCTCAGAGCAAGATGGCGTCGGAAGGTGGCCGTTTGTTATGGGGCCCAGAGCAACAAGAGTTCTTGCGGCGCTGTGTGGAAGAGCTGAAAAAGGAGTTGAAGAAGGAGCTGTTGGCCCCGATATTACAGGCGATTGAAGGGCTAAAGGAGGAGCAGAGGACCCAGGAGCTGGAGCTTCGGGTCGTGAAGGCAAAGGCTGCTGAAAATGAAGACGAAATACAGGGCCTGGTGGTGAAGACAGAGACGCACGAGGCACAGCACAAAAGGTGTGTGGAAAGGTTGGAAGTACCGGAGAATAATTCGAGGAGGAAGAATTTAAGAGTTCTGGGTCTTCCCGAAGGCGCAGAAGGGGCGGACGTCAGGACATATGTGAGCACGATGCTTCACTCGCTAATGGGATCGGAGGCCCCGACGGGCCCTTTGGAGGTGGAGGGAGCTTATCGAGTTCTGGCGCGAAGACCGAAGGCTGGAGAAATACCTCGAGCTATAGTGGTGAGGTTTCTCCGCTACAACGACAGAGAGATGGTCCTAAGATGGGCGAAGAAAACTCGGAGCTGTAGATGGGAGAACGCGGTGATCCGCGTATACCAGGATTGGAGTGCGGAGGTGGCGAGAAGGAGGGCAAGTTTTAATCGGGCTAAGTGGGGAAACGGGTACTGTTTGAGGCAAAGACCATAGTGGCGGATAGTGGGGGTAGATATGTGATGGTGAGTGGCAGATTGCAAGGGGAGGCGGTGGTTCTGGTGAACGTATACGCCCCGAACTGGAATGATGCAAATTTTATGAGGCGTATGTTGGGACGTATCCCGGACCTGGAGGCGGGAAAGTTGGTAATGGGGGGAGACTTCAATACGGTGCTTGATCCAGGGCTGGACCGGTCGAGGTCCAGGACCGGGAGGAGGCCGGCAGCGGCCAGGGTGCTCAAGGACTTCATGGAGCAGATGGGAGGGGTAGACCCCAGGAGATTTAGTAGGCCTAGGAGTAAGGAGTTCTCATTTTTCTCCCATGTTCACAAAGTATACTCACGGATAGACTTTTTTGTCTTGGGAAGGGCACTGATTCCGAAGGTAACAGGGACGGAATATACGGCCATAGCCATTTCGGACCACGCCCCACATTGGGTAGACCTGGAGGTAGGAGAGGAAAAAGAACAGCACCCACTCTGGAGAATGGATATGGGCTTATTGGCGGATGAGGGGGTATGTTTAAGGGTGAGGGAGTGCATCGAAAGGTACTTGGAACTTAATGACAATGGAGAGATTCAGGTGGGAGTGGTCTGGGAGGCATTGAAGGCGGTGGTTAGAGGGGAACTGTTATCCATAAGGGCACATAAAGGGAAGCAAGAGGGTAAAGAAAGGGAGCGATTGCTGAAAGAACTTTTGAGGGTGGACAGGCAATATGCGGAGGCACCGGAGGAGGGACTGTACAGGGAAAGACAAAGGCTACATGTGGAATTTGACCTGCTGACCACGGGTAAGGCAGAGGCACAGTGGAGGAGGGCACAGGGTGTACAGTACGAGTATGGAGAGAAGGCGAGTCGGCTACTGGCCCACCAATTGAGGAAGAGGGGAGCAGCGAGGGAGATAGGTGGGGTGAGATGAGGAGGGAGAGCTGGAACGGGGAGCAGAGAGAGTGAACGGGGTGTTCAAGGCATTTTATGAGAGGTTATATAAGGCTCAGCCCCCTGAAGGGAAGGAGGGAATGATGTGTTTCTTGGATCAGCTGGAATTCCCTAAGGTGGAGGAGGAGAGGGCGGGACTGGGAGCACAGATTGAGATGGAGGAGGTGGTAAAAGGGATTGGGAGCATGCAGGCGGGGAAGGCCCCGGGACCGGACGGATTCCCGGTGGAGTTTTATAGGAAGTATATGGACCTACTGGCCCCGCTTTTGACGAGAACCTTTAATGAGGCCAGGGAAAGGGGGCAGCTGCCCCCGACTAAGTCGGAGGCAACGATATCTCTCCTTTTGAAGAAGGAAAAAGACCCGCAAGCAATGTGGGTCCTACAGGCCCATTTCCCTTTTAAATGTAGATGCTAAGCTCCTGGCCAAGGTGATGGCGACGAGGATAGAGGACTGTGTCCCGGGGGTGGTCCACGAGGATCAAACTGGGTTCGTTAAGGGGAGACAGCTGAACACGAACATACGGAGGTTGCTAGGGGTAATGATGATGCCCCCACCAGAGAGGGAGGCGGAGATAGTGGTGGCGATGGACGCCGAGAAAGCATTCGACAGAGTGGAGTGGGATTACCTGTGGGAGGTGCTGAGGAGATTTGGTTTTGGAGAAGGGTATATCGGATGGGTACAGCTGCTGTATATGGCCCCGGTGGCGAGCGTGGTCACGAACAGACAGAGGTCTGACTACTTCCGTCTTCATAGAGGGACGAGGCAGGGGTGTCCTCTGTCTCCGTTACTGTTTGCATTGGCAATTGAGCCCCTGGCCATAGCACTGAGGGGCTCCAGGAAGTGGAGGGGAGTACTCAGGGGAGGAGAAGAACACCAGGTATCCTTGTATGCAGACGATTTATTGCTGTATGTTGCGGACCCAGTGGAGGGGATGCCTGAGATAATGCAGACACTCAGGGAGTTTGGGGAATTTTCGGGGTACAAATTGAATATGGGTAAGAGTGAGCTGTTTGTGGTGCATCTGGGGGAGCAGAGCAGGGGAATAGATGACTTACCGCTGAGGAAGGTGACAAGATTTCCGGTACTTAGGGATTCAGATAGCCAGGAATTGGGGAACCCGACATAGGCTTAATTTAACACGATTGGTGGAACAGATGGAGGAGGATTTTAAGAGATGGGACATGGTGCCCCTGTCACTGGTGGGTAGGGTGCAGGCGGTCAAAATGGTAGTCCTCCCGAGATTCCTTTTTGTGTTTCAGTGCCTTCCGGTGATGGTCACGAAGGCTTTTTTCAAGAGAATTGAGAAAAGTGTCATGAGTTTTGTGTGGGCCGGGAAGACCCCGAGAGTGAGGAGGGGGTTCTTGCAGCGTAGCAGGGATGGGGGGGGGGGGGGGGGGCTGGCACTACCGAGCCTAAGTGAATACTAATGGGCCGCCAATATCTCAATGGTGTGTAAGTGGATGGGAGAAGGGGAGGGAGCGGCGTGGAAGAGATTGGAGATGGCGTCCTGCAAAGGAACCAGCCTACAAGCAATGGCGACGGCGCCGTTGCCGTTCTCCCCGAAGAAATACACCACAAGTCCAGTGGTGGTGGCAACACTAAAAATTTGGGGGCCGTGGAGACGACATAGGGGAAGGACGGGAGCCTCGGTGCGGTCCCCGATAAGAAATAATCATAGGTTTGTCCCGGGGAGAATGGATGGGGCATTTGGAGCATGGCAGAGAGCGGGGGTTGTGCAACTGAGAGATCTGTTCGTAGACGGGACGTTTGCGAGTCTGGGAGCGTTGACGGAAAAATATGGGTTGCCCCAAGGGAATGAATTTCGATACATGCAACTGAGGGTTTTTGCGAGGCAGCAGGTGAGGGAATTCCCGCAGCTCCCGATGCAGGAGATTCAAGATAGAGTGATCTCAGGGACATGGCTGGGGGATGGTAGGGTGTCGGATATATACAGGGAAATGAGGGACGAGGGGGAGATCATGGTGGATGAGCTGAAGGGGAAATGGGAAGAAGAGCTGGGGGAAGAGATTGAGGGGCTGTGGGCTGATGCCTTACGTAGGGTAAACTCGTCGTCCTCGTGCGCCAGGCTAAGCCTGATACAATTCAAGGTTTTACACCGGGCGCAAGGTTCAGTAAATTTTTCGGGGTAGAGGATAGGTGTGGGAGATGCTCGAGAAGCCCAGCAAACCACACCCACATGTTTTGGTCATGTCCGGCACTGCAGGGGTTCTGGGTGGGGGTGGCAAAGGTGCTTTCGAAGGTGGTGGGGGTCCGGGTCGAGCCAGGCTGGGGGTTGGCTATATTCGGGGTTGCAGAAGAGCCGGGAGTGCAGGAGGCGAAAGAGGCTGATGTCTTGGCCTTTGCGTCCCTAGTAGCCCGGCGAAGGATATTGCTTATGTGGAAGGAAGCCAAACCCCCGGGCGTGGAGACCTGGATAAATGACATGGCAGGGTTTATAAAACTAGAACGGATAAAGTTTGCACTAAGGGGTTCGGCTCAAGGGTTCACCAGGCGGTGGCAACCGTTCATTGACTACCTCGCAGAACGATAAAGGAAATGGGAAGGTAACAGCAGCAACCCGGGGGGGGGGGGGGGGGTCCTCAGGGGTGTTTTTGTATCGATATTTGTACCTGGTTATGTATATTGGATTGTTTGATTTTATTTTTGGAGAGTTATTATTTTTGATATGGCAGTTGCCATTTAGTTTATATATTATTTATTTATTTGTTAAAACGGCCACTGTTATTTATACTGTTTTATTGTTGTAAAAAGGAAAACCTTTGTATTGTTTTGTTTGGCCAAAAAATTTGAATAAAATATATATTTTTTAAAAAGCCTCTGAGACATCAAAACTAACGTCCGGTCTAGTCTGTCTACCATCAATTCAGTTGCCCAATTAAACTTCGCAGTTGCTCTTTTTCCATCTTTGAAACAATTGCGTCTTTTTGTGAAACCCGACTACGGCTAATTGCTATTGGGCTGATGCTCCCCAAATAAGATTGTTGATGTAAATAATAATAATAATAGCTTGTCACAAGTAGGCTTCAATAAAGTTACTGTGAAAAGCCCCATGTCGCCACATTGCGGCACCTGTTCGGGGAGGCCGATACAGGGAGATTCATCTACAGCTAAAAGTTCAGTTGCCCAATTAAACTTTGCAGTTGCTCTTTTTCCATCTTTGAAACCATTGCGTCTTTTTGTGAAACTCGGCCATGACTAATTGCTATTGGGGTGATGCTTTCCAAATAGGATTGCTGACGTAAAGTTGCCCCTAACTTAGTCTGTCCGATTTCCAGTCCAATATATTTAAATGCACCGGAAGCCTGACTTCCAACCCTGAATTCTTTCCTCACCCCAGAGATTACATTAGCTTTGAAATCACGAGTCCCACCCCACAAAAAATCATCGACAAGCATCATAAAGATGCCAGAAAGATTTCCTTTATAGTGCCAGTAAAATATTGCACGATCTGCTTTCAACTGGCAACAGCCTAACTTTTAACAAAACTGACCTTACCGAAAAATACCAGACCCTGGACGCATCATTTAATCCATACACACATTTGTTCAACTTCCAGGGTACCCCTTCTGTGTTAGCTGCCTTTTAGGAGGACGGAGAAAAATGTCTCTCTGAAGCTGATGCCCCTGCAAAAAGGCAGCTTTTATACCTATAGATTTGCATTCCCACGCCTTTGTGGCTAATAGAGCCAAGAAGATCTTTAAAATAACCTTTCCTGCTGTAGGTAAATCTACCCTTAAATCCTGATCTTCTAAGTTTTCTTCAAATCCCCTTGCCACAAGCCTGGCCTTTGCCTTATAAGTTCCATCCGGAAGAACCTTTTCCTTGCAAATCCATCTCTGGGATAGAGCTCTTTGTCCCCTATCCTGTAATTCCGTGTATACCCCAAATTCACTCCAACTATGCAGTTCGTGCTGTTTGGCATCTTTGATAACTTTTTCATATAATTTATTGGAGGCCACCAAAATCTCACGCGCATGTGGGCTTCTACTCCTAGTAGCATTCATAGTTTTACCCATGTTCCGAGACCTTCCGATACGTCCCCTATCCCGCCTGGTATCGCATTCTGTACTGCTTGACCTTTCCCTTCTGCTGTGGGATGTCCTTTCAATAGTTATCGACCTTCTCCTGCGAAGCTGTTCACTACCCAATGTACTATCTAGAACATAAACCATACAGTGCAGAAGGAGGCCATTCGGCCCATCGAGTATGCACCGACCCACACTCCCACCTTATTCCTGTCACCCAATAACCCCTCCTTACCTTTTTGGTCACTAAGGGCAATTTATCATGGCCAATCCACCTAACCTGCATGTCTTTGGAATGTGGGAGGAAACCGGAGCGCCCGGCGGAAACCCATGTAGACACGGGGAGAACGTGCAGATTCCGCAGACAGTGACCCAGCAGGGAATCGAACCTGGGATCCTGGCGCTGTGAAGCCACAGTGCTATCCACTTGTGCTACCGTGCTGCCCCTACCGTGAACTAGCACTGCGTTTCTGTGCCCTCCATTTTTGAACTTTGTTTTCCCAATCCATTGTCTTGCCACCCTCCCCTGAATGCTGGACATTCAACCAGTGTTTAGTGTGTTCCTCTACAGAAACCCTGTCTATAATCGGTTAACTGGTCCTCATAGAATTTACAGTGCAGAAGGAGGCCATTCGGCCCATCGAGTCTGCACCGGCTCTTGGAAAGAGCACCCTACCCAAGGTCAACACCTCCACCCCATAACCCAGTAACCCCACCCAACACTAAGGGCAATTTTGGACACTAAGGGCAATTTATCATGGCCAATCCACCTAGCCTGCACATCTTTGGACTGTGGGAGGAAACCGGAGCCCCCGGAGGAAACCCACACACACACGGGGAGGATGTGCAGACTCCGCACAGACAGTGACCCAAGCCGGAATCGAACCTGGGACCCTGGAGCTGTGAAGCAATTGTGCTAACCACAATGCTACCGTACTGCCCTCATAGTTCTGTAACACGGACGTACCAGATGACCCTGGTTCCTCATCAAGTTTGTAATCTGTACCCATTATCCTTGATGAATGTACCCTAACAGTCTGATTGCCATGTTGCAAAATAATTGTTTTGCCATCTATGCCTATGATCTTCCCTGGGCCTTTCCATTCATTAAAACTGTCTCTCTTATAGTATACTATGGCTCCTTGCTGAAAAACGGTATTTGATGGCCGTACATTATGCCTTAAAACTCTGCGAATTCTTAGAGACTTCTGCCTCCAAAAAACTTTTCTACTGCTATGTAATGCATTTAAATGCTCAGCAAAGGCAGAGCTAATTGTAGTCCCCTCCCAAGCTGGAGCTGGTCATCCAAAATGGACGGGATTTTAGGATTTCTGCCAAACACTAATTGATAAGGACTATAGCCCCCAACCATCTGCAACAAATTCTTTGCATGTACGCCCATGCTAAGGCTGAATTTAACTTGCAATTTGGTCTATCTGCCAAAATATTTACCGGAGCATGTCATCTATTACTGCATAGTTTCTTTCACACACATTACTAAATGGGCTTTCCGCAGCCGTATTCATAACTGTGATATTTAGGTTTTGACATATCCCTAAACTCATCATTAGCAAATTCTCCCCCATTCTCTGGAAGGAATTTTGCTGGTGAGCTGGCAAGATAGATACAGACTGGCTAGGTCATAGAAGGCAGAGAATAGCAATGGAAGGGTGCTTTTCTAATTGGAGGGCGGTGACCAGTGGTGTTCCGCAGGGATCAGTGCTGGGACCTTTGCTGTTTGTAGTATATATAAATGATTTGGAGGAAAATGTAACCGGTCTGATGAATAAGTTTGCGGACAACACAAAGGTTGGTGGAATTGCAGATAACGATGAGGACTGTCAGAGGATACAGCAGGATTTAGATCGTTTGGAGACTTGGGCGGAGAGATGGCAGATGGAGTTTAATCCGGACAAATGTGAGGTAATGCATTTTGGAAGATCTCATACAGGTAGAGAATATACAGTGAATAGTAGAACCCTCGAGTATTGACAGTCAGAGAGACCTAGGTGTACAGGTCCACAGGTCACTGAAAGCGGCAGCAAAGGTGGAGACGGTAGTCAAGAAGGCATACGGCATGCTTGCCTTCATTGGCCGGGGCATTGAGTATAAAAATTGGCAAATCATGTTGCAGTTGTATAGAACCTAAGTTAGGACACACTTGGGAGTACAGTGTTCAATTCTGGTCGTCACACTACCAGAAGGATGTGGAGACTTTGGAGAGGGTGCAGAAGAGATTCACCAGGATGTTGCCTGGTATGGAGGGCATTAGCTATGAGTAGAGGTTGAATAAACTTGGTTTGTTCTCACTGGAACGAAGGAGGTTGAGCGGTGACCTGATCGAGGTCTACAAAATTATGAGGGGCTTAGAGAGTGGATAGTCAGAGGCTTTTCCCCAGGGTAGAGGGGTCAATTACTAGGGGGCATAGGTTTAAGGTGCGAAGTGCAAGGTTTAGAGTAGATGTACGAGGCAAGCATTTTGCACAGAGAGTAGTGTGTGCCTGGAACTTGCTGCCGGAGGAGGTGGTGGAAGCAGGGACGATTGTGACGTTTAAGGGGCATCTTGACAAATACTTGAATAGGATGGGAATAGAGGGATACGGACCCCAGAAGTGCAGAAGATTTTAGTTTAGATGGGCAGCATGGTCGGTGCAGGCTTGGAGGGCCGAAGGGCCTGTTCCTGTGCTGTACTTTTCTTTGTTCTTTATCCCCAAACCTGAAACTTGTGATACTTTCAAATTCCTTAACTTTGTTACGATTTTCAGCATTCAGAGTCCAGGTAACATTTTAACCAGTCAATTCCACACAGTAGATGTGCAGCTACTGTCCAATACAGCACAATTGAAAGATTCTGCAACCAACACTACCGGAGTAAACCCTCATTACCGGAGTAAAATTGCTTGTTAAGAGGACAATGCCTTCTTTCTGGTCACTATCTTTTTCTTCTTCCGACTCTTCCATGTGTAGCTTCAAACACATTATAACGTGTTGGACAGTTGAAAGCATTGAGTCACACCGAAAACATCGATTTATCTACCACGGGCATTTCTGGGGTTCATTTTCCTATTTCCATTCTCCATGCCCCTCTTCCTATTACAAGTTTTAAATGAGTTTCTGTCCTCAATTTCTGGGTCCCGATCTCCTTCCATATTCTCGTAACCTGTTCGTAGCCATCCGATCTCGCCATCCGGTCAGTATCTTCCGTAGTCTGCTTTATCGCTGACTGACCCATTTGTGACACGAGAGCCATAGGAAATGAATGTTTCCCCCATCACAGCGAGAAGCTGTGTACACTCCCCCCAGCACAGCGAGACACTGTGTACACTCCTCCATCAAAGTGAGAAGCTCTGCGTACACTCCCCATCACAGCGAGAAGCTCTGCGTACACTCCATCACTGCGAGAAGCTCTGCGTACACTCCATCACAGCGACAAACTGTGTACACACCCCATCACAGCGAGAAGCTGTGTGCACTCTCCCATCAGTGAGAAACTGTGTACACTTGCCCTTCAGAGAAGCTCTGTGCACACTCCCCCATCAGTAAGAAACTGTGTACACCCCCCCATCACAGCGAGAAGCTCTGTGCACACTTCCCCCATCACAGTGAGAAGCTTTGTGTGCACTCCCCATCACAGTGACAAACTGTACACTCCCCCAATCACAGTGAGCTGTGTGCACTCCCCATCACAGTGAGAAGCTGTGTGCACTCCCCATCACAGCGAGTAGCTGTGTACACTCCCCATCACAGCGAGAAGCTGTGTGCACTCCCCATCACAGTGAGAAGCTGTGTGCACTCCCCATCACAGCGAGTAGCTGTGTACACTCCCCATCACAGTGAGAAGCTGTGTACACTACCCCATCACAGTGAGAAGCGGTGTACACTCCCCCGTCACAGCAAGAAGCGGTGTACACTGCCCCATCGCACAAAGAGAAGCTATGTATACCCATCAGTGAAAAGCTCCGTGTATACGCCCATCGCACAGAGAGAAGCTCTGTGTATACCAAATCTAACAGAGAGCAGCTCTGTGCACACTCCCCCTTCGCGGTGAGAAACTGTGCACCCCACCATCGCAGTGAGAAGCTGTGTACACTACCCCATCACAGTGAGAAGCTGTGTACACTACCCCATCACAGTGAGAAGCTGTGTACACTACCCCATCACAGTGAGAAGCTGTGTACACTCCCCATCACAGTGAGAAGCTGTGTACACTACCCCATCACAGTGAGAAGCTGTGTATCCCATCACAGCGAGAAGCTGTGTACACTACCCCATTACAGCGAGAAGCTGTGTACACTCCCCATCACAGTGAGAAGCTGTGTACACTCCCCATCACAGCGAGAAGCTGTGTACACTACCCCATTACAGCGAGAAGCTGTGTACACTCCCCATCACAGTGAGAAACTGTGTACACTATCCCATCACAGCGAGAAGATCGGTGTACATTCCCCTATCAGAGCGCGATCTGTGTACACTCCCCCTATCACAGCGAGAAGATCTGTGTACACTCCCCCATCACAGTGAGAAGCTCTTTGTACACTTCCCATCACAGCAAGAAGCGGTGCACACTCCTCCATCACAGTGAGAAGCTGTGTATACTCCCCCATCACAGCGAGAAGCTCTTTGTACACTCCCCATCACAGCAAGAAGCGGTGTACACTCCCCCGTCACAGCAAGAAGCGGTGTACACTGCCCCATCGCACAAAGAGAAGCTATGTATACCCATCAGTGAAAAGCTCCGTGTATACGCCCATCGCACAGAGAGAAGCTCTGTGTATACCAAATCTAACAGAGAGCAGCTCTGTGCACACTCCCCCTTCGCGGTGAGAAACTGTGCACCCCACCATCGCAGTGAGAGGTTGTGTATACACTCCCCCAGCACAGCAAGAATATCTGGGCACCCCCCCCCCCCCCCCCAATCGCAGTGACAAGCTCTGTACACTCCCCCAACGCTGTGAGAAACTGTGCACCCCACCATCGAAGTGAGAAGGAGTGTACCCCACCATCACAGAAGAACCTCTGTGCACTCCCACATGGCAGTGAAAATAACCTTGGACCGCACATTGCACTGACAAGCTTTGCATCTCCATTAGTGATAATCTCTGCGAACTCCCCCATCGCTGTGACAAGCTCTGCGTACTCCCCCATCGCAGTGACAATCTCTGCGTACTCCCCCATCGCAGTGACAATCTCTGCGTACTCCCCCATCGCAGTGACAAGCTCTGCGTACTCCCCCATCGCAGTGACAAGCTCTGCGTACTCCCCCATCGCAGTGACAAGCTCTGCGTACTCCCCCATCGCAGTGACAATCTCTGCGTACTTCCCCATTGCAGTGACAATCTCTGCGTACTCCCCCATCGCAGTGACAAGCTCTGCGTACTTCCCCATTGCAGTGACAATCTCTGCAAACTCCCCCATCGCAGTGACAATCTCTGCAAACTCCCCCATCGCAGTGACCATCTCTGCGTACTCTACCATCTCAATACCATCTCTGCGTACTCCCCCATCGCAGCGTACTCCCTCATCGCAGTGACAATCTCTGCGTACTCCCCCATTGCAGTGACAATCTCTGCAAACTCCCCCATCGCAGTGACAATCTCTGCAAACTCCCCCATCGCAGTGACCATCTCTGCGTACTCTACCATCTCAATACCATCTCTGCGTACTCCCCCATCGCAGCGTACTCCCTCATCGCAGTGACAATCTCTGCGTACTCCCCCATCGCAGTGACAATCTCTGCGTACTCCCCCATCCCAGTGACAATCTCTGCGTACTCCCCTATCCCAGTGACAAGCTCTGCGTACTCCTATCGCAGTGATAACCTCTGCGTACTCCCCCATAGCAGTGACCATCTCTGCGTACTCCACCATCGCAATACCATCTCTGCGTACTCGACCATCGCAATGACCATCTCTGCGTACTCCCCCATCGCAGTGACTATCTCAGCATACTCCCTCATCGCAGTGACAATCTCTGCGTACTCCCCCATCGCAGTGACAATCTCTGCGTACTCCCCCATCCCAGTGACAATCTCTGCGTACCCCCCATCCCAGTGACAAGCTCTGCGTACTCCCCCATCGCAGTGAGAAGCTCTGCGTACACCCCCATCCGAGTGACAATCTCTGCAAACTCCCCCATCGCAGTGATAATCTCTGCAAACTCCCCATCGCAGTGAGAGGCTCTGCGTACTCCCCCATCGCAGTGACAAGCTCTGCGTACCCCCCATCCCAGTGACAAGCTCTGCGTACGCCCCCATCGCAGTGAGAAGCTCTGCGTACACCCCCATCCGAGTGACAATCTCTGCAAACTCCCTCATCGCAGTGACAATCTCTGCGTACTCCCCCATCGCAGTGATAATCTCTGCAAACTCCCCCATCGCAGTGAGAATCTCTGCGTACTCCCCCATCTCAGCGAGAATCTCTGCATGCTCCCTCATCGCAGTGACAATCTCTACGTACTCCCCCATCGCAGTGACAAACTCTGCGTACTTCCCCATTGCAGTGACAATCTCTGCGTACTTCCCCATTGCAGTGACAATCTCTGCGTACTCCCCCATCGCAGTGACAATCTCTGCGTACTCCCCCATCGCAGTGACAATCTCTGCGTACTTCCCCATTGCAGTGACAATCTCTGCGTACTCCCCCATCGCAGTGACAATCTCTGCGTACTCCCCCATCGCAGTGACAATCTCTGCGTGCTCCCCCATCGCAGTGACAATCTCTGCGTACTCCCCCATCGCAGTGACAAGCTGTGTACTCCCCCATCGCAGTGACAATCTCTACATACTCCCCCATTGCAGTGACAAACTCTGCGAACTCCCCCATCGCAGTGACAATCTCTACGTCCTCCCCCATCGCAGTGACAAGATGCGTACTCCCTCATCGCAGTGACAATCTCTGCGTGCTCCCCCATCGCAGTGAGAATCTCTGCGTACTCCCCCATCGCAGTGAGAATCTCTGCATGCTCCCTCATCGCAGTGACAATCTCTGCGTACTCCCCCATCGCAGTGACAAGCTCTGCGTACTCCCCCATCGCAGTGACAAGCTCTGCGTACTCCCCCATCGCAGTGACAAGCTCTGCGTACTCCCCCATCGCAGTGACAATCTCTACGTACTCCCCATCGCAGTGACAATCTCTGCATACTGTCCCCTCGCACTGACAAGCTCTGCGTACTCCCCCATCGCAGTGACAATCTCTGCGTACTCCCCCATCGCAGTGACAATCTCTGCATACTCCCCCATTGCAGTGACAATCTCTGCTTACTCCCCCATCGCAGTGACAATCTCTGCGTACTCCCCCATCGCAGTGACAATCTCTGCGTACTCCCCCATCGCAGTGACAATCTCTGCGTACTTCCCCATCGCAGTGACAATCTCTGCGTACTCCTATCGCAGTGATAACCTCTGCGTACTCCCCCATAGCAGTGACCATCTCTGCGTACTCCACCATCGCAATACCATCTCTGCGTACTTGACCATCGCAATGACAATCTCTGCGTACTCCCCCATCCCAGTGACAATCTCTGCGTACTCCCCCATCCCAGTGACAATCTCTGCGTACTCCCCTATCGCAGTGACAATCTCTGCGTACTCCCCCATCCCAGTGACAATCTCTGCGTACCCCCCCATCCCAGTGACAAGCTCTGCGTACTCCCCCATCGCAGTGAGAAGCTCTGCGTACACCCCCATCCGAGTGACAATCTCTGCAAACTCCCCCATCGCAGTGACAATCTCTGCGTACTCCCCCATCGCAGTGATAATCTCTGCAAACTCCCCATCGCAGTGAGAGGCTCTGTGTACTCCCCCATCGCAGTGACAAGCTCTGCGTACCCCCCATCCCAGTGACAAGCTCTGCGTACCCCCCATCCCAGTGACAAGCTCTGCGTACGCCCCCATCGCAGTGAGAAGCTCTGCGTACACCCCCATCCGAGTGACAATCTCTGCAAACTCCCTCATCGCAGTGACAATCTCTGCGTACTCCCCCATCGCAGTGATAATCTCTGCAAACTCCCCCATCGCAGTGAGAATCTCTGCGTACTCCCCCATCTCAGCGAGAATCTCTGCATGCTCCCTCATCGCAGTGACAATCTCTACCTACTCCCCCATCGCAGTGACAATCTCTGCTTACTTCCCCATTGCAGTGACAATCTCTGCGTACTTCCCCAATGCAGTGACAATCTCTGCGTACTCCCCCATCGCAGTGACAATCTCTGCGTACTCCCCCATCGCAGTGACAATCTCTGCGTACTCCCCCATCGCAGTGACAATCTCTGCGTACTTCCCCATTGCAGTGACAATCTCTGCGTACTCCCCCATCGCAGTGACAATCTCTGCGTACTCCCCCATCGCAGTGACAATCTCTGCGTGCTCCCCCATCGCAGTGACAATCTCTGCGTACTCCCCCATCGCAGTGACAAGCTGTGTACTCCCCCATCGCAGTGACAATCTCTACATACTCCCCCATTGCAGTGACAAACTCTGCAAACTCCCCCATCGCAGTGACAATCTCTACGTCCTCCCCCATCGCAGTGACAAGATGCGTACTCCCTCATCGCAGTGACAATCTCTGCGTGCTCCCCCATCGCAGTGAGAATCTCTGCGTACTCCCCCATCGCAGTGAGAATCTCTGCATGCTCCCTCATCGCAGTGACAATCTCTGCGTGCTCCCCCATCGCAGTGACAATCTCTGCGTACTCCCCCATCGCAGTGACAAGCTCTGCGTACTCCCCCATCGCAGTGACAATCTCTACGTACTCCCCCATCGCAGTGACAATCTCTGCATACTCTCCCCTCGCAGTGACAAGCTCTGCGTACTCCCCCATCGCAGTGACAATCTCTGCGTACTCCCCCATCGCAGTGACAATCTCTGCGTACTCCCCCATTGCAGTGACAATCTCTGCTTACTCCCCCATCGCAGTGACAATCTCTGCGTACTCCCCCATCGCAGTGACAATCTCTGCGTACTCCCCCATCGCAGTGACAATCTCTGCGTACTTCCCCATCGCAGTGACAATCTCTGCGTACTTCCCCATCGCAGTGACAATCTCTGCGTACTCCCCCATAGCAGTGACCATCTCTGCGTACTCCACCATCGCAATACCATCTCTGCGTACTCGACCATCGCAATGACAATCTCTGCGTACTCCCCCATCCCAGTGACAATCTCTGCGTACTCCCCCATCCCAGTGACAATCTCTGCGTACTCCCCTATCGCAGTGACAATCTCTGCGTACACCCCCATCCCAGTGACAATCTCTGCGTACCCCCCCATCCCAGTGACAAGCTCTGCGTACTCCCCCATCGCAGTGAGAAGCTCTGCGTACACCCCCATCCGAGTGACAATCTCTGCAAACTCCCCCATCGCAGTGACAATCTCTGCGTACTCCCCCATCGCAGTGATAATCTCTGCAAACTCCCCATCGCAGTGAGAGGCTCTGCGTACTCCCCCATCGCAGTGACAAGCTCTGCGTGCCCCCCATCCCAGTGACAAGCTCTGCGTACCCCCCATCCCAGTGACAAGCTCTGCGTACGCCCCCATCGCAGTGAGAAACTCTGCGTACACCCCCGTCCGAGTGACAATCTCTGCAAACTCCCTCATCGCAGTGACAATCTCTGCGTACTCCCCCATCGCAGTGATAATCTCTGCAAACTCCCCCATCGCAGTGAGAATCTCTGCGTACTCCCCCATCTCAGCGAGAATCTCTGCATGCTCCCTCATCGCAGTGACAATCTCTACGTACTCCCCCATCGCAGTGACAATCTCTGCTTACTTCCCCATTGCAGTGACAATCTCTGCGTACTTCCCCATTGCAGTGACAATCTCTGCGTACTCCCCCATCGCAGTGACAATCTCTGCGTACTCCCCCATCGCAGTGACAATCTCTGCGTACTTCCCCATTGCAGTGACAATCTCTGCGTACTCCCCCATCGCAGTGACAATTTCTGCGTACTCCCCCATCGCAGTGACAATCTCTGCGTGCTCACCCATCGCAGTGACAATCTCTGCGTACTCCCCCATCGCAGTGACAAGCTGTGAACTCCCCCATTGCAGTGACAATCTCTGCGTACTTCCCCATTGCAGTGACAATCTCTGCGTACTCCCCCATCGCAGTGACAATCTCTGCGTACTCCCCCATCGCAGTGACAATCTCTGCGTACTTCCCCATTGCAGTGACAATCTCTGCGTACTCCCCCATCGCAGTGACAATCTCTGCGTACTCCCCCATCGCAGTGACAATCTCTGCGTGCTCCCCCATCGCAGTGACAATCTCTGCGTACTCCCCCATCGCAGTGACAAGCTGTGAACTCCCCCATCGCAGTGACAATCTCTACATACTCCCCCATTGCAGTGACAAACTCTGCGAAGTCCCACATCGCAGTGACAATCTCTACGTCCTCCCCCATCGCAGTGACAAGATGCGTACTCCCTCATCGCAGTGACAATCTCTGCGTGCTCCCCCATCGCAGTGAGAATCTCTGCGTACTCCCCCATCGCAGTGAGAATCTCTGCATGCTCCCTCATCGCAGTGACAATCTCTGCGTACTCCCCCATCGCAGTGACAAGCTCTGCGTACTCCCCCATCGCAGTGACAAGCTCTGCGTACTCCCCCATCGCAGTGACAATCTCTACGTACTCCCCCATCGCAGTGACAATCTCTGCATACTCTCCCCTCGCAGTGACAAGCTCTGCGTACTCCCCCATCGCAGTGACAATCTCTGCGTACTCCCCCATCGCAGTGACAATCTCTGCATACTCCCCCATTGCAGTGACAATCTCTGCTTACTCCCCCATCGCAGTGACAATCTCTGCGTACTCCCCCATCGCAGTGACAATCTCTGCGTACTCCCCCATCGCAGTGACAATCTCTGCGTACTTCCCCATCGCAGTGACAATCTCTGCGTACTGCCCCATCGCACTGACAATCTCTGCGTACTACCCCATCGCAGTGACAATCTCTGCGTACTTCCCCATCGCAGTGACAATCTCTGCGTACTGCCCCATCGCAGTGACAATCTCTGCGTACTCCCCCATCGCAGTGACAAGCTCTGCGTACTCCCCCATCGCAGTGACAATCTCTGCGTACTCCCCCATCGCAGTGACCATCTCTGCGAATTGCCTCATCGCAGTGAGGGGCTCTGCGTACACCCCCATCGCAGTGACAATCTCTGCATACTCCCCCATCGCAGTGACCATCTCTGCGTACTCTACCATCGCAATACCATCTCTGCGTACTCTACCATCGCAATGACCATCTCTGCGTACTCCCCCATCGCAGTGACAATCTCTGCAAACTCCCCCATCGCAGTGACCATCTCTGCGTACTCTACCATCGCAATACCATCTCTGCGTACTCCCCCATCGCAGTGACAATCTCTGCGTACTTCCCCATCGCAGTGACAATCTCTGCGTACTGCCCCATCGCAGTGACAATCTCTGCGTACTCCCCCATCGCAGTGACAATCTCTGCATACTCCCCCATTGCAGTGACAATCTCTGCTTACTCCCCCATCGCAGTGACAATCTCTGCGTACTTCCCCATCGCAGTGACAATCTCTGCGTACTGCCCCATCGCAGTGACAATCTCTGCGTACTCCTCCAGTGCAGTGACAATCTCTGCGTACTCCCTCATCGCAGTGACAATCTCTGCGTACTCCCTCATCGCAGTGACAATCTCTGCGTATTCCCCCATCGCAGTGAGAAGTTCGGTGTACTCTGCCACCGCAGTGATAAACTCTGCGAACTCCCCCATCGCAGTGACAATATCTGCGTACTCCCTCATCGCAGTGACAATCTCTGCGTACTCCCTCATCGCAGTGACAATCTCTGCGTACTCCCCCATCGCAGTGACAAGCTGTGTACGCCCTCATCGCAGTGACAATCTCTGCATGCTCCCCCATCGCAGTGAGAATCTCTGCGTACTCCCCCATCGCAGTGAGAATCTCTGCGTACTCCCCCATCGCAGTGAGAATCTCTGCGTACTCCCCCATCGCAGTGACAATCTCTGCGTACTCCCCCATCGCAGTGACAATCTCTGCATGCTCCCCCATCGCAGTGACAATCTCTGCGTGCTCCCCATCGCAATGAGAATCACTGCGTACTGCCCGATCGCAGTGACAAGCTTTGTGTACTCCCCCATCGCAGTGAGAATCTCTACGTCCTCCCCCATCGCAGTGACAAGCTGCGTACCCCCTCATCGCAGTGACAATCTCTGCGTGCTCCCCCATCGCAGTGAGAATCTCTGCGTACTCCCCCATCGCAGTGAGAATCTCTGCATGCTCCCTCATCGCAGTGACAATCTCTACGTACTCCCCCATCGCAGTGACAATCTCAGCGTACTCCCTCATCGCAGTGACAATCTCTGCTTACTCCCCCATCGCAGTGACAATCTCTGCGTACTCCCCCATCGCAGTGACAATCTCTGCGTGCTCCCCCATCGCAGTGACAATCTCTGCGTACTCCCCCATCGCAGTGACAAGCTGTGTACTCCCCCATCGCAGTGACAATCTCTACATACTGCCCCATCGCAGTGACAATCTCTGCGTACTCCCCCATCGCAGTGACAAGCTCTGCGTACAATCTCTGCGTACTCCCCCATCGCAGTGAGATGCTCTGCGTACTCCCTCATCGCAGTGACAATCTCTGCGTACTCCCCCATCGCAGTGAGACGTTCGGTGTACTCTGCCACCGCAGTGATTAACTCTGCGAACTCCCCCATCGCAGTGACAATCTCTGCGTACTCCCTCATCGCAGTGACAATCTCTGCGTCCTCCCCCATCGCAGTGACAAGCTGTGTACGCCCTCATCGCAGTGACAATCTCTGCATGCTCCCCCATCGCAGTGAGAATCTCAGCGTACTCCCCCATCGCAGTGAGAATCTCTGCGTACTCCCCCATCGCAGTGACAATCTCTGCGTACTCCCCCATCGCAGTGACAATCTCTGCGTACTCCCCCATCGCAGTGACAATCTCTGCGTACTCCCCCATCGCAGTGACAATCTCTGCGTACTGCCCCATCGCAGTGACAAGCTTTGTGTACTCCCCCATCGCAGTGAGAATCTCTACGTCCTCCCCCATTGCAGTGACAAGCTGCGTACGCCCTCATCGCAGTGACAATCTCTGCGTGCTCCCCCATCGCAGTGAGAATCTCTGCGTACTCCCCCATCGCAGTGAGAATCTCTGCGTACTCCCCCATCGCAGTGAGAATCTCTGCATGCTCCCTCATCGCAGTGACAATCTCTGCGTACTCCCCCATCGCAGTGACAATCTCTGCGTACTCCCCCATCGCAGTGACAAGCTCTGCGTACTCCCCCATCGCAGTGACAAGCTCTGCGTACTCCCCCATCGCAGTGACAATCTCTGCGTACTCCCCCATCGCAGTGACAATCTCTGCGTCCTCCCCCATCGCAGTGACAAGCTGTGTACTCCCCCATCGCAGTGACAATCTCTGCGTACTCCCCATCGCAGTGACAATCTCTACGTACTCCCCCATGGCAGTGACAATCTCTGCTTACTCCCCCATCGCAGTGACAATCTCTGCGTACTCCCCCATCGCAGTGACAAGCTGTGTACTCCCCCATCGCAGTGACAATCTCTACATACTCCCCCATTGCAGTGACAATCTCTGCATACTCTCCCATCGCAGTGACAAGCTCTGCGTACTCCCCCATCGCAGTGACAATCTCTGCGTACTCCCCCATCGGTGACAATCTCTGCTTACTCCCCCATCGCAGTGACAACCTGTGTACTCCCCCATCGCAGTGACAATCTCTACATACTCCCCCATTGCAGTGACAATCTCTGCATACTCTCCCATCGCAGTGACAAGCTCTGCGTACTCCCCCGTCGCAGTGACAATCTCTGCGTGCTCCCCCATCGCAGTGACAATCTCTGCGTCCTCCCCCATCGCAGTGACAACCTGTGTACTCCCCCATCGCAGTGACAATCTCTGCGTACTCCCCATCGCAGTGACAATCTCTACGTACTCCCCATCGCAGTGACAATCTCTACGTACTCCCCCATCGCAGTGACAATCTCTGCATACTCTCCCATCGCAGTGACAAGCTCTGCGTACTCCCCCATCGCAGTGACAATCTCTGCGTACTCCCCCATCGCAGTGACAATCTCTGCGTACTCCCCCATCGCAGTGACAATCTCGGAGTACTCCCCCATCGCAGTGACAAGCTCTGCGTACTCCTCCAGTGCAGTGACAATCTCTGCGTACTCCCCCATCGCAGTGAGATGCTCTGCGTACTCCCTCATCGCAGTGACAATCTCTGCGTACTCCCCCATCGCAGTGAGAAGTTCGGTGTACTCTGCCACCGCAGTGAGAATCTCTGCGTACTCCCCCATCGCAGTGAGAATCTCTGCATGCTCCCTCATCGCAGTGACAATCTCTGCGTACTCCCCCATCGCAGTGACAAGCTCTGCGTACTCCCCCATCGCAGTGACAATCTCTGCATGCTCCCACATCGCAGTGACAATCTCTGCGTACTCCCCCATCGCAGTGACAAGCTCTGCGTACTCCCCCATCGCAGTGACAATCTCTGCGTGCTCCCCCATCGCAGTGACAATCTCTGCGTCCTCCCCCATCGCAGTGACAAGCTGTGTACTCCCCCATCGTAGTGACAATCTCTGTGTACTTCCCCATCGCAGTGACAATCTCTACGTACTCCCCCATCGCAGTGACAATCTCTACGTACTCCCCCATCGCAGTGACAATCTCTGCATACTCTCCCATCGCAGTGACAAGCTCTGCGTACTCCCCCATCGCAGTGACAATCTCAGCGTACTCCCCATCGCAGTGACAATCTCTGCGTACTCCCCCATCGCAGTGACAATCTCTGCATACTCCCCCATTGCAGTGACAATCTCTGCTTACTCCCCCATCGCAGTGACAATCTCTGTGTACTTCCCCATCGCAGTGACAATCTCTGCGTACTTCCCCATTGCAGTGACAATCTCTGCGTACTCCCCCATCGCAGTGACAATCTCTGCGTACTTCCCCATTGCAGTGACCATCTCTGCGTACTCCCCCATCGCAGTGACAATCTCTGCGTACTTCCCCATTGCAGTGACAATCTCTGCTTACTCCCCCATCGCAGTGACAATCTCTGCGTACTTCCCCATTACAGTGACAATCTCTGCGTACTCCCCCATCGCAGTGACAAGCTCTGCGTACTCCCCCATCGCAGTGACAATCTCTGCGTGCTCCCCCATCGCAGTGACAATCTCTGCGTCCTCCCCCATCGCAGTGACAAGCTGTGTACTCCCCCATCGTAGTGACAATCTCTGCGTACTCCCCATCGCAGTGACAATCTCTACGTACTCCCCCATCGCAGTGACAATCTCTACGTACTCCCCCATCGCAGTGACAATCTCTGCATACTCTCCCATCGCAGTGACAAGCTCTGCGTACTCCCCCATCGCAGTGACAATCTCAGCGTACTCCCCATCGCAGTGACAATCTCAGCGTACTCCCCATCGCAGTGACAATCTCTGCTTACTCCCCCATCGCAGTGACAATCTCTGCGTACTTCCCCATTGCAGTGACAATCTCTGCGTACTCCCCCATCGCAGTGACAATCTCTGCGTACTCCCCCATCGCAGTGACAATCTCTGCGTGCTCCCCCATCGCAGTGACAATCTCTGCGTACTCCCCCATCGCAGTGACAAGCTGTGTACTCCCCCATCGCAGTGACAATCTCTACATACCCCCCCATTGCAGTGACAATCTCTGCTTACTCCCCCATCGCAGTGACAAGCTCTGCGTACTCCTCCAGTGCAGTGACAATCTCTGCGTACTCCCCCATCGCAGTGAGATGCTCTGCGTACTCCCTCATCGCAGTGACAATCTCTGCGTACTCCCCCATCGCAGTGAGAAGTTCGGTGTACTCTGCCACCGCAGTGATAAACTCTGCGAACTCACCCATCGCATTGACAATCTCTGCGTACTCCCTCAGCGCAGTGACAATCTCTGCGTACTCCCCCATCGGTGACAAGCTGTGTACGCCCTCATCGCAGTGACAATCTCTGCATGCTCCCCCATCGCAGTGAGAATCTCTGCGTACTGCCCCATCGTAGTGACAAGCTTTGTGCACTCCCCCATCGCAGTGAGAATCTCTGCGTACTCCCCCATCGCAGTGACAATCTCTGCGTACTCCCCCATCGCAGTGACAATGTGTGCTCCGCCATCGCAGTGAGAATCTCTGCGTACTGCCCCATCGTAGTGACAAGCTTTGTGCACTCCCCCATCGCAGTGAGAATCTCTGCGTACTTCCCATCGCAGTGACAATCTCTGCGTACTCCCCCATCGCAGTGACAATCTCTGCGTACTTCCCCATTGCAGTGACAATCTCTGCTTACTCCCCCATCGCAGTGACAATCTCTGCGTACTCCCCCATCGCAGTGACAATCTCTGCGTGCTCCCCCATCGCAGTGACAATCTCTGCGTACTCCCCCATCGCAGTGACAAGCTGTGTACTCCCCCATCGCAGTGACAATCTCTACATACTCCCCCATTGCAGTGACAATCTCTGCTTACTCCCCCATCGCAGTGACAATCTCTGCTTACTCCCCCATCGCAGTGACAATCTCTGCGTGCTCCCCCATCGCAGTGACAATCTCTGCGTCCTCCCCCATCGCAGTGACAAGCTGTGTACTCCCCCATCGCAGTGACAATCTCTGCATACTCCCCATCGCAGTGACAATCTCTGCGTACTCCCCATCGCAGTGACAATCTCTGCGTACTCCCCCATCGCAGTGACAATCTCTACATACTCCCCCATTGCAGTGACAATCTCTGCTTACTCCCCCATCGCAGTGACAATCTCTGCTTACTCCCCCATCGCAGTGACAATCTCTGCTTACTCCCCCATCGCAGTGACAATCTCTGCTTACTCCCCCATCGCAGTGACAATCTCTGCTTACTCCCCCATCGCAGTGACAATCTCTGCGTGCTCCCCCATCGCAGTGACAATCTCTGCGTACTCCCCCATCGCAGTGACAAGCTGTGTACTCCCCCATCGCAGTGACAATCTCTACATACTCCCCCATTGCAGTGACAATCTCTGCTTACTCCCCCATCGCAGTGACAATCTCTGCTTACTCCCCCATCGCAGTGACAATCTCTGCGTGCTCCCCCATCGCAGTGACAATCTCTGCGTCCTCCCCCATCGCAGTGACAAGCTGTGTACTCCCCCATCGCAGTGACAATCTCTGCATACTCCCCATCGCAGTGACAATCTCTGCGTACTCCCCATCGCAGTGACAATCTCTGCGTACTCCCCCATCGCAGTGACAATCTCTACATACTCCCCCATTGCAGTGACAATCTCTGCTTACTCCCCCATCGCAGTGACAATCTCTGCTTACTCCCCCATCGCAGTGACAATCTCTGCTTACTCCCCCATCGCAGTGACAATCTCTGCTTACTCCCCCATCGCAGTGACAATCTCTGCTTACTCCCCCATCGCAGTGACAATCTCTGCTTACTCCCCCATCGCAGTGACAATCTCTGCGTACTTCCCCATTGCAGTGAAAAGCTCTGCGTACTCCCCCATCGCAGTGACAAGCTCTGCGTACTCCCCCATCGCAGTGACAATCTCTGCGTACTGCCCCATCGCAGTGACAATCTCTGCGTACTCCCGCATCGCAGTGACAATCTCTGCGTACTGCCCCATCGCAGTGATAATCTCTGCGTACTGCCCCATCGCAGTGACAATCTCTGCGTACTGCCCCATCGCAGTGACAATCTCTGCGTACTGCCCCATCGCAGTGACAATCTCTGCGTACTGCCCCATCGCAGTGACAATCTCTGCGTACTGCCCCATCGCAGTGACAATCTCTGCGTACTGCCCCATCGCAGTGACAATCTCTGCGTACTGCCCCATCGCAGTGACAAGCTCTGCGTACTCCCCCATCGCAGTGACAATCTCTGCGTACTCCCCCATCGCAGTGACAATCTCTGCGTACTCCCCCATCGCAGTGAGAATCTCTGCATGCTCCCTCATCGCAGTGACAATCTCTGCGTACTCCCCCATCGCAGTGACAAGCTCTGCGTACTCCCCCATCGCAGTGACAATCTCTGCATGCTCCCACATCGCAGTGACAATCTCTGCGTACTCCCCCATCGCAGTGACAAGCTCTGCGTACTCCCCCATCGCAGTGACAATCTCTGCGTGCTCCCCCATCGCAGTGACAATCTCTGCGTCCTCCCCCATCGCAGTGACAAGCTGTGTACTCCCCCATCGTAGTGACAATCTCTGCGTACTCCCCATTGCAGTGACAATCTCTACGTACTCCCCCATCGCAGTGACAATCTCTGCATACTCTCCCATCGCAGTGACAAGCTCTGCGTACTCCCCCATCGCAGTGACAATCTCAGCGTACTCCCCATCGCAGTGACAATCTCTGCGTACTCCCCCATCGCAGTGACAATCTCTGCATACTCCCCCATTGCAGTGACAATCTCTGCTTACTCCCCCATCGCAGTGACAATCTCTGTGTACTTCCCCATCGCAGTGACAATCTCTGCGTACTTCCCCATTGCAGTGACAATCTCTGCGTACTCCCCCATCGCAGTGACAATCTCTGCGTACTTCCCCATTGCAGTGACAATCTCTGCGTACTCCCCCATCGCAGTGACAATCTCTGCGTACTTCCCCATTGCAGTGACAATCTCTGCTTACTCCCCCATCGCAGTGACAATCTCTGCGTACTTCCCCATTGCAGTGACAATCTCTGCGTACTCCCCCATCGCAGTGACAATCTCTGCGTACTCCCCCATCGCAGTGACAATCTCTGCGTGCTCCCCCATCGCAGTGACAATCTCAGCGTACTCCCCCATCGCAGTGACAATCTCTACATACCCCCCCATTGCAGTGACAATCTCTGCTTACTCCCCCATCGCAGTGACAAGCTCTGCGTACTCCTCCAGTGCAGTGACAATCTCTGCGTACTCCCCCATCGCAGTGAGATGCTCTGCGTACTCCCTCATCGCAGTGACAATCTCTGCGTACTCCCCCATCGCAGTGACAAGCTGTGTACGCCCTCATCGCAGTGACAATCTCTGCATGCTCCCCCATCGCAGTGAGAATCTCTGCGTACTGCCCCATCGTAGTGACAAGCTTTGTGCACTCCCCCATCGCAGTGAGAATCTCTGCGTACTTCCCCATCGCAGTGACAATCTCTGCGTACTCCCCCATCGCAGTGACAATCTCTGCGTACTTCCCCATTGCAGTGACAATCTCTGCTTACTCCCCCATCGCAGTGACAATCTCTGCGTACTTCCCCATTGCAGTGACAATCTCTGCGTACTCCCCCATCGCAGTGACAATCTCTGCGTACTCCCCCATCGCAGTGACAATCTCTGCGTTCTCCCCCATCGCAGTGACAATCTCTGCGTACTCCCCCATCGCAGTGACAAGCTGTGTACTCCCCCATCGCAGTGACAATCTCTACATACTCCCCCATTGCAGTGACAATCTCTGCTTACTCCCCCATCGCAGTGACAATCTCTGCTTACTCCCCCATCGCAGTGACAATCTCTGCGTGCTCCCCCATCGCAGTGAGAATCTCTGCGTACTGCCCCATCGCAGTGACAATCTCTGCGTGCTCCCCCATCGCAGTGACAATCTCTGCGTCCTCCCCCATCGCAGTGACAAGCTGTGTACTCCCCCATCGCAGTGACAATCTCTGCATACTCCCCATCGCAGTGACAATCTCTGCGTACTCCCCCATCACAGTGACAATCTCTACATACTCCCCCATTGCAGTGACAATCTCTGCTTACTCCCCCATCGCAGTGACAATCTCTGCTTACTCCCCCATCGCAGTGACAATCTCTGCGTACTTCCCCATTGCAGTGAAAAGCTCTGCGTACTCCCTCATCGCAGTGACAATCTCTGCGTACCCCCCCATCGCAGTGACAATCTCTGCGTACTCCCCCATCGCAGTGACAAGCTCTGCGTACTGCCCCATCGCAGTGACAATCTCTGCGTACTGCCCCATCGCAGTGACAATCTCTGCGTACTCCCGCATCGCAGTGACAATCTCTGCGTACTGCCCCATCGCAGTGATAATCTCTGCGTACTGCCCCATCGCAGTGACAATCTCTGCGTACTGCCCCATCGCAGTGACAATCTCTGCGTACTGCCCCATCGCAGTGACAATCTCTGCGTACTGCCCCATCGCAGTGACAATCTCTGCGCACTGCCCCATCGCAGTGACAATCTCTGCGTACTGCCCCATCGCAATTCCTTTACCAACCTGTCCTAGGGCAAATACGGTCTCTCCCTCCATCAAGATAAATGGATAAACCCTCCCAAATATGGAACATTTCCCATACCTGGGGAGTCACCTCTCTTCCAAGGCTGGTCATTGATGCGGAGATCCAATATCGTATCCGTGTCTCCTTCTAACGCCCCAAGGACGAAAGCCTTTGACAACCGTAACATCCGTGCTGACAGCAAGATTCTACTGTACAAGGCGGTTGTCCCCCCAACTCTTCTATACGGCTCAGAAGCTTAGACTACGGACAGAAGCCACCTCAAAGGTCCTGGAGTGGTACCATCAATGCTGCCCGAGGCGAATTCTCCACATCAGCTGGGCGAACATCAGTATCATCGAAGAAGCCAAGAGCACCAGCATCGAGGCCATGATCATCCGAAACCAACTACGCCAGGCCAGCCATGTGTTTAGGATGTCCGAGTGCCAACTTCCAAAGCAAATCTTTTTTGACCAGCTCGAGGAAGGCTCCTGAACAAGAGGAGGAGAAAGGAAGCGCTTCAAAGACACCCTGAAGGCTTACCTCAAGAAATGCAACATCGACATGAGTGCCTGGGAGATTCTTGCACAGAACAGACCTACTTGGAGGAATCTCCTGATTGAAGGGACACAATTCTTCGAGGACCCCCGACAGCAAGAAGAGGCCCAGAAAAGCAGCCTGAGAAAGGAATACCAGTGATGAAGAGTCCAAGGATCAATCCCACCTCCCAGAAACACCTGTCAAATGTACTGTCAAAGATGCAGTTCCAGGGTCGGGTTCGCCAGCCGTGGAAAACCCACAGAGCCCATGACCAGTAACACGGAGTTTCTCAGGTCGGCAATCAGACTCGTTAGAAAGTGATCGCCAAAGAAGAGAAGCTGCAAGATTTGTGAGGAGTTGAAAAATCATTAATGTTGTTTTACAGAACAAAAGGAAGTGTTTCCAGTGGCTGGACGACCAGTAACCAGTGTCACACAATGTTAATTCTGTTTCCCTCTCTACAGATGCTGCCAAATGAGTTATTTCAGCATTTGCTGCTTTCCTTTTAGTAACTGGAGGACACAGATTTAAGGTGACTGGCAAAAAAGAGAGCCAAGAGGAAACTTTATTCCTGCAGTGAGTTGTGATGGTCAGGAATGAACTGCCTGAAAGCGGCAGCGGAAACAGATAGAGCAGCAACATTTAAAAAAAAGGTGATAAATAATTGAAAGGAAAAAAATTGCAGGACTATTGGGAAAGAACAAAGGAGTGAGATTAATTGGGTAACTCGGCCAAAGAACTTACACAGGCACGATGGGCTGAATGGCTGTATCGTTCTATGATTCACAGAAATCTAGCATTGGAAAATACCTGGAGCATTCCATCCTGAATAATGCAACCCATGGAATGCAGTACGGAGCAGCGCTATAGGACATCCTGGGCCATTCCGTAGTGTTGGACAAATTCACCAGCGTTGATCTACACATGTCACTCTGTGTGCTATATTTAGTTTGTCAACTCTACAAAGTTCATGCTCGAGCATATGTGGTAGTGGAGGAGTTTGCCATCAAACTAAATGAAATATTAAGTCAAACTACTTAGGCAGAGCTTCCACCAGCTCCCACTGTGGCTAATTGGCTCAGTTGATGTTTAGGTCCACTCTGCAATGTACAGCAGTGTATAAGCTATAAGGTTATTTGACAAGCAGCAGTAATGCAGCCTCAACAGCCTAACACCTCAAAATTGTTGTGTCCTACATTGAGGAACTGCTGTCAAAATGAAAAAATTGGTTTTGAAGCGATTTCCAATATCATCCCGGGAAAAGCAACCCGCTTGATTCACACCCATCCATCACCCTAAACATTTACTCTCTTCACCATCACATACAGCGACAACAGTGTGTACTAACTACAAGATGCACTGCAGCAACTCTCAAAGGCTCCTTCCACAGTACCTTCCAAATCCCTGACGTTCTCCACCAGGACAAACAGATTACTGAGATTGCCACCGCTTAGGAATTCCTCTCCATACCATACATCATCCTGACGGAAATATACCACTGTTCCTATATTTTCTCAGGGTTAAAATCCTGGAATTCCCTTCCTAAAAGCACTGTGGATCAACCTACACCACATGGACTGCAGCAGTTCTAGAAGATACCTCACCACCACCACCACATTCCCAAGGGCAATTCGGGATGGGCAATGTTGGCCAAACTAGCGATACCAACATCCCATGAACAAATAAAACAAAAATTTGCACATACCAACAGATAATATGGAGGCATGGTCTTCAAGTAATTCTCAAAGGTTTGGCGCCACTTCAGATTTGGTTTCAGTTTGTGCACTTTGAACAAATCATCTGTAATGACAATAAAACAAGCAATGACAGCTCCTTGGGAATGAACTGTTAATAACACCAAATCTCAGGGATGTCTGATTTACTTAACATATGAATTAGGAAGAGGATTGGGCCATTCAGACTGCCGATTCTGCTCTGCCATTCAACAAGATCATGGCCGATCTGATTGTCACCTCACCCTCACATTCCTGCCCACCCCAGAACCTTTAACCCTCTTGCTTATCAAGAATCTATCTACCTCTGCCTTAAAAATATTCAAAGACTCTACTTCCAACGCCTTTTGAGGAAGCGTTCCAAAGGACTTGCAATGCTCTGAGATTTCTCATCTCTGTCCAAAATGGGCAACCCCTAATTTTAAACAGTGACCCCCAGTACCAGATTCTCTCACAAGTGGAAGCTCCCTGTTCACATCAGCCCTGTCAAAACCACAGCATATTTGTTTTCATTAAGGCACCACTTACTTTTCTAAACTCCAGCGGATAGTCCAGGTATTAGTGTAGTAAACCGTCTCTGAACTTCTTCCAACATATTTACATCCTTCCTTAAATCAGGAAACAGATACGTACATGGTACCCCCGATGTGGCATCACCGATGGTCTGACCTCCCTAACTTTTGTCATCAATTTCCCTCACAATAAATGATAACATTTTATTAGCTTTCCTAATTACTTGCATAGAAACAGAGAAACGTAGGTGATAAGAGCAGGAGGCCATTCGGCCCTTTGAGCCTGCTCCACTATTTATCACGATCATGGCTGATCATCCAACTCAATAGCCTAATCCTGCTTTCTCCCCATAGCCTTTGATCCCATTCTCCCCAAGTGCTATATCCAGCCGCCTCTTGAATATATTCAATGTTTTAGCATCATGGTAAATGAATGGTAATGAATTCCACAGGCTCACCACTCTTTGGGTGAAGAAATGTCTCATCTCTGTCCGAAATGGTCTACCTCGAATTCTGGACAAACCCACCATTGGTAACATCCTTCCTGCATCTACCCTGTCCAGCCCGGTTAGAATTTTATAAGTCTCTATGAGATCCCCCCTCATCCGTCTGAACTCCAGCGAGAACAATCCCAACCTAGTCAATCTCTCCTCATATGACAGTCCCACCATCCCAGGAATCAGGTTGGTAAACCTTCGCTGCACTCCCTCCATAGCAAGAACATCCTTCCTCAGATAAGGACACTAAAACTGCCCACACTACTCCAAGTGGCCAAACCAATGCCCTAGAGAATTGCAGTAAAAGATCCCTATTCCTATACTCCAATCCTCTCGCCATGAAGGCCAACATACAATTTGCCTTCTTTCCTGCCTGCTGTACCTGCGCGCTGACTTTCAGCGACTGATGCACGAGGACACCAAGGTCTTGCTGAGTATCCGCCTCTCTCAATTTACACCCATTCAAATAATAATCTGCCTTCCTATTTTTGCTACCGAATCGGATAACCTCACATTTATCCACATTATACTGCATCTGCCACACATATGCCCACTCACTCAGCCTGTCCAAATCCCGCTGAAGCATCTCTGCATCCTCCTCACAGCTCACCCTGCCAACCAACTTTGTATCATCTGCAAATTTGGAGATAATACATTTAGTTCTCTCGTCCAAATCAGTAATATAGAACATAGAACAATACAGCGCAGTACAGGCCCTTCGGCCCACGATGTTGCACCGAAACAAAAGCCATCTAACCTACACTATACCATTATCATCCATATGTTTATCCAATAAACTTTTAAATGCCCTCAATGTTGGCGAGTTCACTACTGTAGCAGGTAGGGCATTCCACGGCCTCACTACTCTTTGCTTAAAGAACCTACCTCTGACCTCTGTCCTATATCTATTACCCCTCAGTTTAAAGTTATGTCCCCTCGTGCCAGCCATATCCATCCGCGGGAGAAGGCTCTCACTGTCCACCCTATCCAACCCCCTGATCATTTTGTATGCCTCTATTAAGTCTCCTCTTAACCTTCTTCTCTCCAACGAAAACAACCTCAAGTCCATCAGCCTTTCCTCATAAGATCTTCCCTCCATACCAGGCAACATCCTGGTAAATCTCCTCTGCACCCGCTCCAAAGCCTCCACGTCCATCCTATAATGCGGTGACCAGAACTGTACGCAATACTCCAAATGTGGCCGTACCAGAGTTCTGTACAGCTGCAACATGACCTCCTGACTCCGGAACTCGATCCCTCTACCAATAAAGGCCAACACTCCATAGGCCTTCTTCACAACCCTATCAACCTGGGTGGCAACTTTCAGGGATCTATGTACATGGACACCTAGATCCCTCTGCTCATCCACACTTTCAAGAACTTTACCATTAGCCAAATATTCCGCATTCCTGTTATTCCTTCCAAAGTGAATCACCTCACACTTCTCTACATTAAACTCCATTTGCCACCTCTCAGCCCAGCTCTGCAGCTTATCTATATCCCTCTGTAACCTGCTACATCCTTCCACACTATCGACAACACCACCGACTTTAGTATCGTCTGCAAATTTACTCACCCACCCTTCTGCGCCTTCCTCTAGGTCATTGATAAAAATGACAAACAGCAACGGCCCCAGAACAGATCCTTGTGGTACTCCACTTGTGACTGTACTCCATTCTGAACATTTCCCATCAACCACCACCCTCTGTCTTCTTTCAGCTAGCCAATTTCTGATCCACATCTCTAAATCACCCTCAATCCCCAGCCTCCGTATTTTTTGCAATAGCCTACCGTGGGGAACCTTATCAAACGCTTTGCTGAAATCCATATACACATCAACTGCTCTACCCTCGTCTACCTGTTCAGTCACCTTCTCAAAGAACTCAATAAGGTTTGTGAGGTATGACCTACCCTTATATAATATATGTGAACAGTTGGAGCCCTTGCACAGATCCCTGCCGTACCCCACTAGTCACTGCCTGCGAATCAGAAAAGACCCATTTGTTCCAACTTTTTGCTTCCCGTCTGCTAACCAACTTTCTATTCATCTCAAGACACTACCCACAATCCCATGCGCTTTAACTTTACACAGTAACCTGCTATATGAGACCTTGTCGAAAACCTGAAAGTCTAAATAAATCACATCCACCAGTTCTCTCTGGTCAACTCTACTAGGTATGTTTTCTCTCTACTTCCCTTTTTGAATAGCGGGGTTACATTCGCTACCCTCTAATCTGGAGGAACCATTCCAGAGACCAAAGAATTTTGGAAAATGACCAGCAATAAATCTATTATTTCTAGGGTCACATCCTTAAGAACTCTGGCTGAAGATTATCAGGCCCTGGAGATTTATCCGCCTTCAATCCCGTTAATTTCCCTGAAACAATTTCTCTACTAATACTAATTTCCTGCAGCTCCTCACTAAAACAATATTCATGCCTTCCTTTGTGACGACAGAAGCAAAGTACAAATTTAGTTACTCAGCCTGTTCCCAGTTATGAATTCCCCCGTTTCTGACTGTAAGGGGCCTACATTAGTTTATATCAATCTTTTTCTCTTTACATACCTGTAGAAACTTATACAGTCAATTTTTATGTTCCCCACTAGATTACTTTCAAATTGTATTTTCTCCTTAATCAAACCCTTGGTCTGCCTTTGCTGAATTTTTAACGTTCCCAATCCTCAGGTCTGTTGCTTTTTCTTGCTAATTTGTATGCCACTTTCAGTATATAATACTATCATTAGTTTCCCTTGTAAGCCATGGTTCCCTTTCTACTCTTGCGCCACAAAGGAATAAACAAATTTTGTAGTTCACCTATTCATTCCTAAAATTCCTGCCATTGCCTGTCCACTGTCCTTCCTTTCAGTAATGTTTCCCAGTCTGTCATAGCAAACTCATGCCACATACCATCACATTTACGTTTTTTGCGGTTCAGGATGCTGGTCTCAGAATCAACTACCTCACTATCCACCTTGATTAAAAAAATGTGTTAATAATATGGTCACTCATCCCCATGGGTTCTCTCACAACTAGATTGCCAACTAATCCTTCCTCATTGCACAACACCCAGTCCAGGATAGACTGTTCCCTTGTTGGTTCCTCAATGTATTAGTCCCGTACACACTACAGAAATTCCTCCTCTATTGCATTGTGACTAATTTGAGTTACCCAATCGATATGTAGATTAAAGTCACCCACAATCACAGATGTTCCTTTATCACATGCATCTCTAATTTCCTGCCTAATGCTATTCCCAACATTACCACTGCAGTTTGGTGGTCTGTATACCAACCCTACAAATGTTTTTTGCCCCTTGATGTTTCTTAACTCCATCCATACAGATTCCACATCGTCTGTCTTTGCTCAATATTTTCTTAAATCAACAATGCAACTCCACCACTTTTCCCTTTCTGTCTGTCCTTCCTAAAAACTGAATAAACCCCAATGTTTAGTTGCCATCCTTGGTCACCTTGGAGTCACGTCTCCGTAATCCCAAATATATCACACCCCTTTACATCTATCTGGGCCACTAATTAGTCCATTTTATTTTGAATGCTCCGCATACAGGTACAAAACCTTAAGGTTAGTCCTTTTAGCGCTCCTTGTCCCGTCCCTCCTATTTTCTTTACAGTGTGATACTGGCCCTTGGTTTCCAACCTCTCCACCCCATCCCTCCAGCAAGGATATGAGTCTGGTCCTGCCCAGGTGCAACCCATCCAGTTTGCACAGGTCTCAAATTCCCCCAGAACCAGTCCCAACGCCCCAGGAATCTGAAACCCTTCCTCCACCTCACACCATCTCTTCAGCTACATATTCATCTGAAACGTCCTATTTCTACTCTTGACTAGCACGTGGCACTGGTAGTAATCCTTCGAGGTCCGACTTCTTAACTTTTTTGCTAACTCCCTATATTCTGCTTTTAGGACCTTATCCCTTTTTTAAATCCATCTTCTTTGAACCGATGTGTATCACACTCCCCATCCAGAATGCCCTGTAACCACTCAGTCATCCTTGACCCTAGCACCGGGGAAGCAACGTACCACCCTGTAGTCTCGTTTGCTCCAGTCTATTCCCCTTACAATCCAATCCCCTATAACTATTGTATTCCCACACTTTTTACTCCTCCCGTTGCAGCAGAACCAACCGTGGTGCAACGAATTTGGCTGTTGCTGCTTTCCCCCGAGGTCATTCCCCTCAACAGTATCCAAAGTGGGACCTCTATATTCAGGGAAATGGCCACAGGAGATTTTACTATCCTACCTATCTTGGATGAAGGGACTAAAGTTGCTGATGAAACAAAGATAAGTCATTGATATAAATTGCAAAATGTTTAGGCCTAGCACTGATCCCCTGTGGCTACCTCTCTTTACATCTTGCCAACCAGAAAAAGACTCATTTATGCCTACCCTTTGTTTCCTGTTAACTAGCCAATCTTCTATCTATGTCAATGTTATGTCCCTATACCATGAGCTTTTATTTTTCACAATAAGCTTTGATGTGGCACCTTATCAATTGCCTTCTGGAAATCAAAATACAGTACATCCACCAGTTATCCTTTACGCACAGCACATGTTACTTCTTCAAAGAATTTCAATAAATTGGTTAAACATTATTTCCCTTTCACAAAATCATTTTGACTGCTTGATTACCCTGACTTTTTCAAAGTTATAAGGATCGTGGACAGGGTGGAAAGGGAGCAGCTGTTGCCCTTAGCTAAAGGGTCAGATACGTGGGGCACAAATTCAAAGTGAAGGGTGGGAGGTTTAGGGGGATTTGAGGGGGAACCTTTTTACCCAGAGGGTGGTGAGGGTCTGGAATGCGCTGCCTGGGAAGGTGGTAGAGGCAGGATGCCTCACATCCTTAAAAAGTACCTGGATGAGCACTTGGCACGTCGTACCATTCAAGGCAATGGGCCAAGTGCTGGCAAGTGGGATTAGATGGGCAGGTCAGGAACTTTCATGCGTCGGTGCAGACTCGATGGGCTGAAGGGCCTCTTCTGCATTGTAGTATTCTGTGATTCTATAACGTCTTCATTAATAGCTTGTAATATTTTCCCTATGACAGATGTAAAGGTAATAGGCCTATACTTTCTTGCTTTCAGTCTCCCTCCCTTTTAGAATAAAAGAGTTCCATTTGCTTTTTCCACTCCAAGGGGATCTTCACCGAACGGAAAATTAAAATAAATGCATTAAACTTTCCCATTCGCCACGTCTTTTTTTTTTTTAAATCTAAATTTACAGTACCCAATTATTTTTTTTCCAATTAAGGGGCAATTTAGCATGGCCAATCCACCTACCCTGCACATTTCTGGGTTGTGGGGGTGAAACCCACACAGACACGGGGAGAATGTGCAAACTCCACACGGACAGTGACCCAGGGCCGGGATTCAAACCCAGATCCTCAGTGCTGTAGTCCCAGTGCTAACCACTAAGCCACGTGCTGCCCTCACGTCTTTTAAGACCCTACGATGAAGTCCATCAGGACCCGGGAACTTCCAGCCCACAGCTGCAACAATTTTCTCGGCACTACTTTTCTGGTGATTGTAATTTCTACCCCCCACCCAGAGTTCCTCCCTCCCTTCCATTTCCTGATCTATACTATTTCTAGGACGTTACTTGTATCCTCTATGATGACGGAAGATGCAGAAAATCTTCAGCCATCTCCTTATTTCCCATTGTTAATTCTTCAGACTCACTTCCTGTAGGACCAACACTCGCTTTCTAAACGTTTTTTAAAAAATAAAAATATCTGTCTTTATATTTCGAGCAAGTTTTCTCTTGTACTCTACTTCTTCCTTCCTTATTAAGCTTTCTGTCTTTCTTTGCTTTTTTTAGTATTCTGTCCACTCTGGTTTGTGCCACCCATGTTTGTGCAAGTATCGGCATTTTCTTCAAGTTTGATACGATCTTTATTTTTTTTATATTGGCCACAGGTGGTGTCCCCTCTCTTTGGAATTTACTTTCTCATTAATGGAATATAAAATAATCTTTATTGTCACAAGTATTGGGGGGTTGGTTCCTGGGCAACAGGTTATCCAGTGCAGTCGTGGCTGAAGAATTGCAGAAAGAGGCCATTCGGCCAATCGAGACTGCACTGGCCCTTGGAAAGAGCACCCTACTTAAGCCCACACAGCCACTGTTTTTAAAAAAATTTAGAGTACCCAATTCATTTTTTCTAATTAAGGGGCAATTGAGCGTGGCCAATCCACCTACCCTGCACATCTTTGGGTTGTGGGGGCAAAACCCACGCAAACACGGGGAGAATGTCCAAACTCCACACAGACAGTGACTCAGAGCCGGGATCGAACCTGGGACCTCGGCGCCGTGAGGCTGCAGGGCTAACCCTCTGCGGCACTGTGCTGCATGGGCACGGTTGCTTTACAGCACCAGGGTCCCAGGTTCAATTCCTGCTTGGGTCACTATCTGTGCGGAGTCTGCACGTTCTCCCAGTGTCTGCGTGGGTTTCCTCCGGGTGCCCCGATTTCTTTCCACAAGTCCTGAAGGGTGGGCTTGTTGGCTGGGTTGAACATTCTGAATTCTCCTTCGGTGTATCCAAACAGGCGCCGGAACGTGGCGCCTATGGGATTTTCACAGTAACTTCATTGCATTGTTAATGTATGCCTACTTATTAATAATAATAATAATCTTTATTGTCACAAGTAAACTGACGGGGGCCCTATATGCCCAGCCAGCAAATGCATCAACATTTTTTGTTTTTTTTGTTTAATTGTTTTTTTTTTTTTAAAGTTTAGAGTAACTAATTATTTTTTTCCCCATCTAAGGGGCAATGTAGCATGGCCAATTCACCTACCGAGCACATTTTTGTTGTTGTTGTGGGGAGGGGGTGGGGGGACCCACGCAGGCACGGAGAATTTGCACACGGTCCCACCGAACCCCTGGGGTGGCGTGGGTGGGGAATGGGGCACAGGAGCAGTGAACGCTGGTTGTACTTGGGTCCATGGCCCAAGCAACCCCCCCCAGTGCCTCCTCTGCAGCCAGTCCAACCCATCCCTCACATCCTTCTTACAGAGCACCGAGGCAGGTTGGATATATATACACACATACATACATGTATATAGACGCACAAACAGGTTAGAGCCCGAGCCCCTAACACTAGCTTATGCGCTGCATCCATGCCAACCCAACTGGTGTCTATCTTACAAGCCTTAACGCTATGTCTAGGTGGATCCCCAGGCAGTATATCAACATGAGGAGTGGAGACGGCCTGCTGTGATTCTCGCCTTGTGACCTGCGCCGACCAGGGTCTCCATGATCGCGGCCATGGAGACCAGGGAGTGAACTACCTCCCATGGAACTGCGCAACACCCAGTGACTGTGCCACCACCTTCTGGGTCTGCGCCACATCACGCTGCGGCTGTGCCACCTTCAGGGTCTGCGCCACATCAGCCAGTGACTGCGTCATCTCCCTCTCGGACAGGGCCACCTCCCTCAGTGCCATGTCCAGCAAATCCCGGCAATGCCGCCGAGGCCCTCAGCCATGACTCGCTGTGACTGGGCCAAGCTCTAGAGCGCCACTGCAATGTCCAAGTGGTACATGGCTGCTTGTGACAGGGCAGCCCTGTCCTGGGCCTTGGCCACCGCAGATTGCCCCAGGCTTTGGACATCCTGACCCATGGCCGAAACCTTGGACACCCAAGGCCTCCACCGCGGACACTGTTTGGTGTTGGCTGGGGTGGCATGGATGGTAGGCACCACCTCCTGCTCCTGCACACGGTTGGACTCGTCCACCTGCGCCTGCAGGTACTGGATGCTCACCGACATCCCCTCATGTAGTCCCTGGCTCTGCGACTGCATCTCCATAATCAATGGGACTGTCTGTTCCAGGTGTCCGAGACCCATTTGGACAGCAGTTAGTTCCTTGGGTCGGCCTGCCGTCCTACCGTCCACCCCCTCGGGTGCCCCTTTCTCCACCTGTGTGGTGAGCACCAGAGTGTGTCCCAGGAGCCTCTTCAGTAAAGTGCTCAACCGATGTGAGTGTCTCTGGGATGGTGGAGGGTGTTGGGGGACAGCTGTGAAGGAAGGTCGTTATCTTCCCCGGACTAGAGTTCCGGGGTGTCATGGGATGCAGGTCGAGGGCTCCCGTCGCTGTCCGTGTCCTCTTGCTCTCCACTTGTGGTTGGGTGTGGAAAGTGCATGGGAGGGATGTGGTGGTATTGGAGGAAGTGTGGCGGTGGGTGTGGGGGCTGAGGTACAAGGAAAACTGTGGGCAAATATATCTCGCAACACAATAAATGACAGGTGCAACAAGGACAGAGTCCACAGATTTATCAATAACTCAAAACGGCAGTAAGCACTGAATCAACAATCTCACTGAAACTCTGTCCCTCTCTGGGGGTTTCTGACTGCGAGAGCCCACACTTCTCTGACAGATCCTCAAAACCTGTGAAATGCCCCTCCAAAGCCAGGGGCAATCTGCGGTGGCCGAGGCTCAGGACAGGGCTGCTCTGTCACAGGGATTCCAGTCTTTACCTTGGAATTTGTTTTTTAAAAATAATTTTATGGAACATTTTTTGATAAATACAAAATGATAAAACAGAAACACAGACAGAAAATGATAGCACCCACACACCCCAAAAATCCTAACAGCTGACGGTGAGTAGCTCTTTAAAGGACAAAATGAACAGCTGCCATCTTTTGTAGAGCCCCTCAATTGCACTCCTCATGGCGTACTTAATTTTCTCAAGGTATAAAAACTCCATAAGATCACTTATCCACACTGAGGCACTAGGTGGAGAATCTGACCTCTACTCGAACGGAACCTGTCTGCGAGCAATCAGTGAGGCAAAGGCTAGGAAATCCGATCCCGCCTGCAGATCCGGCAGGTCTGACACCCCGAATATGGCCCCGAAGGGACTGGGCTCCAGTTCAATTTGTAGAATCGCTGACATGGTGCCGAAGGAGGAGACCCAAAATCTCACAAGCTTAGGACATGCCCAGAACATATGTACATGGTTGGCCGGGCCCCTCCCACAGCGCTCACATGTATTCCCCACTCCCTCAAACAGCCGACTCAACCTAGACCTTGTTAAATGGGCCCAGTGTACCACCTTCAGTTGTACAAGCCCAAGTCTCGAGCACAAAGATGTGGCATTCCCCCCGCCCCAAACTCCTCCTCTCACCTCTTACCCCTTCTAGGAATGATCAACCCCCTGCCAGGAGCCACCCGTAAATTCCCAAAGTACTTCCCTCCTCCGCCCCAGTGAGCGACAGGACCCTTTCCAGCACTGGTGATGGCTGCACTGCTGCGCATGATGGGCAGATTTTGCTGACAAAGTCACAAATGTGCAGATAGCTGAAGGTTTCTGACTGCGGGAGCCCACACTTCTCTGACAGATCCTCAAAACTTGTGAAATGCCCCTCCAGAAACAAACCCCTCATTCCTTCCATCCCCATTTCCTCAGAGCCTGGCATCTAATCTTGCCGGCTTGAACATATGGTTCGCACAAATCGGCGCCATCTTCAACACCGCTCTTAATTTAAAGTGCTGCTGAAATTGTCTCCACGTTTTCAATGTCGTGACTGCCTGAACTCCTGAACATGCACATCGTAAACGCAACTTCAGCTATTCGGCTGTGCCAATCTGAATACTACTGCTCTAAAGGAGTACCCTGTGTTCCAACAGCCCGGAACCACTAACGTTCGTCTGCCCTCTTCAATTAAAGTCTGTTCTCCACAGCCCTTTTCCCTGTTGAGAGCAGGTTTTTCTGTTCCTCTCTTTTTAATTAAACTGGGACCATTTCTTGTTCATCTCTGATACTCTTCTTTTGGGACCTCTCCCTGTGGAATTGCCCCCTCTCTGGATCTCTTGTCTTCCATGGTGCTTTGCTCCCAGCCACTTGACCCAGCATTTTCACCATTTTTCTTCTTGAATAGGAAGGCAGGCCCCAAAGAACGTGACAACAGCAATCTGCACATGTGCAGCTGATTCTCCGTTGGAAGTTGAGGTTTATAACCACCACTCTCAGTGTTAAGATAAGTTTGAGTCTTCCCCACACACTCTGGGAGGCACTGATGGTGGTGATAAGGGGGGAAATTATCACATTCAAGGTGCACAAAGACAGGAGGAGAGGGCAGCCAGGGAACAGCTGGCCAACTCCATGCTGGAGGGGGACCAGTGGTATTCCATGGCCCCAACCGTGGAACTGCTGGCAGTGAGGGGAAAGTTTCAATTGGACTTCGACCTGCTCTCCACCAGAAAAGTAGCCAACCAGCTCCACCAGATACAGGGGACCTTTTATGAGCATAGAGACAAAGCCAGCCTGCTGGCTCACCGGCTGAAATCAGGCAGCCACGAGTCAAATAGCTCAGGTTAAAGATAGAAGCAGCAAGTTAATCGCTGCACCAGAAAAAAATCAACAAAGCCTTTGCAGCCTTCTACCGAGGGCAGTGCCCCCTGTTCATTGGTCCCTCCACAAAGGGGAGAAGTTTAAGGGGAAAAAGTCTATTCCTGTCTACTCCATCTATGCCCCTCATTGTTTTATACATCTCAATCATGTCCCCTGCAATAATAATAATAATCACTTATTGTTACAAGTAGGCTTCAATGAAGTTACTGTGAAAAAAACCCTAGTCGCCACATTCCGGCACCTGTTCGGGGAGGCTGGTACAGGAATTGAACCCGCGCTGCTGGCTGTGTTCTGCATTACAAGCCAGCGATTTAGCCCACTGTGCTAAACCAGCCCCCGAGTCTCCTCCAAGGAAAGCAACCCCAATCTATCCAATCTCTCTTCATAGCTAAAACTCTCCAGCCCAGGCAACATCCTGGTAAATCTCCTCTGCACCCTTTCCAGTGCTAGCACATCCCCTCCTATAATATGGGCGGCACGGTAGCACAGTGGTTAGCATTGTTGCTTCACAGCGCCAGGGTCCGGGGTTCGATTCCTGGCTTGTGGCATTGTCTCTGCGGAGTCTGCACGTTTTCCCCGTGTCTGTGTGGGTTTGCTCCGGGTTCCTCCCACAAGTCCTGAAAGACGTGCCGTTAGGTGAATTGGACATTCTGACTTCTACCTCTGTATATCCGAACAGGCGTCAGAATGTGGCGACTAGGGGATTTTCACAGTAACTTCATTGCAGTGTTAATGTAAACCTACTTGTGACAATAAAGATCATTATTATAATGTGGATTCCAGAACTGCACATAATAATCTAGCTGTGGCCTAACCAACATTTTCTACAGTTCCAGCATAACCTCCCTGCTCTTAAGTATACCATATGCCTTCTTAACCACTATATCCACCTGTTCTGCTACCGAAGGGACGGTCTTACATGCACACCAGGGTCCCTTTGATCCTCGGTGCTTCCTAGGGTCCTGCTGTTTATCACGTATTCCCTTGCATGACCTCAGTTATCTGGATTGAATTCCATTTGCCACTGACCAGCCCGTCAATATCCTCCTGTAATCGAAGGCTATCCTCCTCACTATTTACCACCCCACCAATTTTCATGTTATCCACAAACTTACTGATTAACCCTCCTACATTCATAGCTAAATCATTCATAGAAAACACAAAAGGCAAGCACCCCAACACTGATCCCTGCAGGACTCCATTGGATGCAGGCTTTCAGACAGAAAATGAATGCCAAATTATTTACAAATCCTGTAACTAGACTGCAAATAATTACACAGTGGGCACGGGGCGGTGACCCGGGGCACGGGGGGCACGGGGCGGTGACCCGGGGCACGGGGGGCACGGGGCGGTGACCCGGGGCACGGGGGGCACGGGGCGGTGACCCGGGGCACAGTGGGCACGGGGCGGTGACCCGGGGCACGGGGGGCACGGGGCGGTGACCCGGGGCACGGGGGGCACGGGGCGGTGACCCGGGGCACGGGGCGGTGACCCGGGGCACGGGGGGCACGGGGCGGTGACCCGGGGCACGGGGGGCACGGGGCGGTGACCCGGGGCACGGGGGGCACGGGGCGGTGACCCGGGGCACGGGGGGCACGGGGCGGTGACCCGGGGCACGGGGGGCACGGGGCGGTGACCCGGGGCACGGGGCGGTGACCCGGGGCACGGGGCGGTGACCCGGGGCACGGGGCGGTGACCCGGGGCACGGGGCGGTGACCCGGGGCACGGGGCGGTGACCCGGTGCAGTGACCCGGGGCACGGGGCGGTGACCCGGGGCACGGGGGGCACGGGGCGGTGACCCGGGGCACGGGGGGCACGGGGCGGTGACCCGGGGCACACGGGGCGGTGACCCGGGGCACGGGGCGGTGACCCGGGGCACGGGGGGCACGGGGCGGTGACCCGGGGCACGGGGCGGTGACCCGGGGCACGGGGCGGTGACCCGGGGCACGGGGCGGTGACCCGGGGCACGGGGGGCACGGGGCGGTGACCCGGGGCACGGGGGGGCACGGGGCGGTGACCAGGGGCACAGTGGGCACGGGGCGGTGACCAGGGGCACAGTGGGCACGGGGCGGTGACCAGGGGCACGGGGGGCACGGGGCGGTGACCCGGGGCACGGGGGGCACGGGGCGGTGACCCGGGGCACAGTGGGCACGGGGCGGTGACCAGGGGCACAGTGGGCACGGGGCGGTGACCAGGGGCACAGTGGGCACGGGGCGGTGACCAGGGGCACAGTGGGCACGGGGCGGTGACCAGGGGCACAGTGGGCACGGGGCGGTGACCAGGGGCACAGTGGGCACGGGGCGGTGACCAGGGGCACAGTGGGCACGGGGCGGTGACCAGGGGCACAGTGGGCACGGGGCGGTGACCAGGGGCACAGTGGGCACGGGGCGGTGACCAGGGGCACAGTGGGCACGGGGCGGTGACCAGGGGCACAGTGGGCACGGGGCGGTGACCAGGGGCACAGTGGGCACGGGGCGGTGACCAGGGGCACAGTGGGCACGGGGCGGTGACCAGGGGCACAGTGGGCACGGGGCGGTGACCAGGGGCACAGTGGGCACGGGGCGGTGACCAGGGGCACGGGGCGGTGACCAGGGGCACGGGGCGGTGACCAGGGGCACGGGGCGGTGACCAGGGGCACGGGGCGGTGACCAGGGGCACCGTGGGCACGGGGCGGTGACCAGGGGCACCGTGGGCACGGGGCGGGGACCAGGGGCACCGTGGGCACGGGGCGGGGACCAGGGGCACCGTGGGCACGGGGCGGGGACCAGGGGCACCGTGGGCACGGGGCGGGGACCAGGGGCACCGTGGGCACGGGGCGGGGACCAGGGGCACCGTGGGCACGGGGCGGGGACCAGGGGCACAGGGCAGTGACCAGGGGCACAGTGGGCACGGGGCGGTGACCAGGGGCACAGTGGGCACGGGGCAGTGGCCAGGGGCACAGGGCAGTGGCCAGGGGCACAGTGGGCACGGGGCGGTGACCAGGGGCAGACAGCGAGTTAAATAACTCTCAAAACATCTGCAGTACAACGCGCATGAATATTGTGCCTAAAGACACAAAATTCCCGTACCAGCCTCACCGAACAGGCGCCAGAATGTGGCGACTAGGGGCTTTTCACAGTAACTTCATTGAAGCCTACTTGTGACAATAAGCGATTATTAAATTCCCAATACACATTGAAGAATGATAGGAAAAGCCACAGAAAATAGCGTTTTTAAAAATCTAGTCATGGGATGTGAACATCGCTGAGCCAGCATTTATTGCCCAGCCCTAAATGGCTTGAACTCCGTTGTTTGCTCGGTCAATTCACAGGCCATTTAAGGGTCAACCACAGTGCTGGGAGTCCAGAGTCACATGTCGGCCAGACTGGGTAAGGATGACAGATTTCCTTCCCTGAAGGACATCAGTGAAGCAGATGAGTTTTTATAACAATCAACAATGCTTTTATGGACCTTTAATTCTAGATTTTTATTGAATACAAATTTTGCCATCTGCCTGGTGGGAGTCTCTGTATTGCTCGTCCAGTGACAATACCACTATGCCAATTGCCTCCCCATCAGTGAAATACTGAGGCAGATGGGATCAAGTGGTAAGCCCCAGAGAGTAGCGCTCAGTAGCTGTAGCAACACCAACGATGGAATGACAGGTGGAATACACAAAGACCAGACTAGAAGTCTGAAGGGTGCAATGCAAGAGGAGAATGAGGGTGGAGCAAGGTCATGGATGCATTAAGAAACAAGTGACAGTCATGCCTGAAGAAAACATTGAAAATCTGAGAGCCGCCACAATTGCTAGTTGTACTTGAAGCAGCCCATTAGAATACTTCCACTGACTACATAACAATATAAAACTACCAGCCAAACAAACAGGCAACATTTTTAAATATTTGATTCAACGTTTCTGTTGAAGCAGCTTTATTAGCTGTCCTTCATATCATGTCAGAAACCCTTTCCCCTCACACTCATTGACAAGTTCACAATACAGTTGAACATACCAAGCTGTGGCAGCAGCACCGGGTAGTTGTAAGGCATAACAAAGAGATTCACACAGGTTAATGTTGTGCTCGCCTTAAGGTAACCGAAGGGATGGCCCAAATCACTGTATTTTCCACTACTGCTCACAAACACCTAGGGATAAAGTTTAAAAATGAATTAGTAAAGCAGAGTACTTCATATGTTTCAAATCAAGGTTGTTTTTTGAAGGGAATACTTGAAGGGAAAAAGAATCCAGAGCTGTGGGGAAAGAGATTATTTGCATGGCTCTACCAAAGAGCCAGTACAGGCATGATGGGCCAAATAGCCTCCCGCGATGTTGGATCATCCCATACTTTACACAACCTGGATCTATAAATATTACAGAATAGGACTGTCCCTTTTGTGCAAGTTCCAGTCAATTCCAGAATTGAACACCTTGGCACAACAGATTAAGTTGAAAAGTTGTCAACTATGCCATTGACGCTTTGGACTCCTTGCTGTATCACTTCACAGATGAGATACAGCTGCAGCGCTCTCCCAGTATATAGAGAGCCGAATCAGAGAACAGCAATTTATTGCACCAGTTGTAATGAATTTAGGAAATAGCCATTGTATTTTGGCTGCTACCGAGGCCAGAGCTTGGCAACCTTTCTGCCTGAAAACACCTTTTTTTTTTAAATTGCAAAAACCATTGGAAGTCTCAAGACGAAAAGTCAGTATTTCTACAACTTGGAATTGCCAAGTGTCTCTGGTCGAATGCACAATTTAGATGCGTAACTAGATTGCTAATTATTGTTGGAGGCAGCTCTAGCCATCACCCGCGCTATCTCTCACTTACAGCAGTACATCCAACCCACACAGGTCTGAGGAGGGAGAGGAAGAAAGTGCATCTGCAGAGCCGTCACATACACCCCCCACCCGTACAGAGGCACACACCTCAGTGATTAATAGATTTAGTTCAGGCAGGCCACACATTATGGCAGTCAACACACAGATACATGCAGGAGACAGGGTCAGCCAAGCTCACTGGCACTCGGGAGCACTGCTGTGAGACCCAAGACAGATGACAAGCCTCTGGGATTTGCCCTGCATGAGATACCATAGATCCAGCCAGAGTTGGGGGAACATCAGGCATAGGTGGCGGAGGCGCTCACCTGAGTGGCAAGCGAGGCGGAGGAGTCCGTCCGCCTGCTCTCTGATATCGTGGTTCCAACTGTGTGCGGAGGAAAGTCCCCATGGGGGAGATGGTGATGGCAATGAAGAATCTGGGCCAGCAGAACACCAAGTTTCTGTTGGATATGTGCGCAGACCTGCACTGCATCGCTGTAGCCATGGGTCAGATGTTGCTGTGGCTATGCAAGGACGGGACGGGCACCTCGATCTCCTTCACATGCCCCTTTGCCTCAAGCAGTCAGGCAGGGGACCTTGGGCACTTAGGGAGGAGGAACAGATGTTGGGAGTCCCATGGGACCTCCTTTCAGGACTGTGTCTGACCCTTCGGAATCCCTCTTGTCTGTGACCACTTCAGCTTCTTCCTCTGTGACCGCAGAGGGAGCAGTTGCTCAACAGGACAGCCAAACTAAGTCGGAGTCCTCCAGGCCTCGGGTCACCAAAGGATAGCCGGCAAAATCATCCAAGGTTAGAGAACAAACTGGTCAGCAGACTGCTGCAGATGTCAGGGGAGCACCAAGAAGTGATCAGGAATAAAAAGTTATGATTCCACATGCGGTTTCATGGTTGCATTATAATTACGAATGTTCTTATACTTTTGTAAATAGAGTACACTTGCACTTCTGGGAGGCCTGGCGGCGTTTCAATGTGATTCGTAGTCGTTCACCCTGTGTGCCAATCCCCTGCCCACCATCTTCAGGCTAATCGCCAGGCTGGGTCTATGTATGCTGGAATCAAACATGTGCAGAGAGGCAAGGGTCTTTGTCAGAGCCCTTGTGAGACATGTGCAAGAGGCCTCATGCGTACACGGAGCCTTTGCCCTTCACGCACACCACAGCATCATCATTGCTATAGGCTGGTCAGTTGACCAGTAGCACTGACCATATGCTCTGCCCACCCCCAAAGACCCAACTCCCACGAGGCTCCAAGCAGCATGATGTGTGCACCTTTTCAAGTAGAATCCCTCACCTTCCCACCTCCCATTGACACGTCCTGGTGTGACCTTTGATCTCCACAGTCACTCTACAACCCTCCCCTTCACCCCAAGTTCTGTGCGGGTGAATGTCCACGTCCACTGCCTTCCCAAGGAGCTCACCTCCATGACGATAGACATGTCCTCCCTCATCCTGCTGACCCCCAAAATCCGGTTTTACGTCCGTATCCCCATCAACAACCCTCAGGGTCCCTGCTCCCATCATCACAGGACCTTCGCCCTCCCACCCGACTGGCTCCCACATCCCCTTTAACCCTCACAATCCATTCCTAGCAACAATTCCTTAAATATGCCCTCCAGACACATCAGTTGACACTACACAGACTCCTTGCATTGAAGCCTTTCTGCTCTCAATCCCCCCCCCCCCCCCCCCCCCCCGCCGCCTATTGCTGAACATAACTTTGACTGGCTTTATTACCACATTCTTCTGAAATGATTGAACTGCCAATTTGTAATTGCCAAACATGTTTGTGGCATTACAGTGGAGTGTCTAATATAGGCTGTGTTAGCTGCTGGTTTTCCCAAACAGACAGCATATACCTTCGCAGCAGATATCAGTGGGTAATTTCATAAAGTGCAAAAAAAGGCTAAGCAAATAATTTACTGTTGTATTAAAATAATTAGGTGGCATGGTGGCACAGTGGTTAGCACTACTGCCTCACAGCTCCGAGGACCCGGGTTCAGAGGGCATTTATGAGTAAACCCAAATCTCATGCAGAATTCCCAGTGCAGGAGACACTTTTCGGCCCATTGAGTCTGCACCGGCCCTTGGAATGAGCACTCTACCCATATCCAGTCCACCCCGCCCTAGCCACGTAACCCCATGACCTAACCTGCGTGTCCCGAGAAACTAAGGGCAAATCGTGGGCAAATCAACATCTGGCAGATGTTGGCTTTCAAGTGTAAGTTGATAGGTATTCAGGATCAGCAGGTGAGTGTGGTGATGGGTAAATATGGCAAGATTTGGGAACCTCGGATAACGAGATATCGTGAGCCAAGTCAAAAAGAAAAAGGAAACATTTGTCAAGGCTGGGAACACACAAAGCAAGCGTGGAATACAAGGAAAATGGAAAGAAACTTAAGCAAGGAGTCAGGAGGGCTAAAAGTGCTCACGAAACGCTATTGGCCACCAGGATTAAGGAAAATCCCAAGGCTATATATATATATATATATATATATATATATATATAAAGAGGAAGAGGGTAGCCAGGGAGAGGGTTGGCCCATCCAAGGACAGGAGAAGGAATCTATGCATGGAGCCAGAAATGGGAGAGGTATTAAATGAGTACTTTGCATCAGTATTCACCAAAGAGAAGGACTTGGTGGAGGTGTCTGGGGAAGGGTGTGTAGATAGTTTGGGTCATGTTGAGCTCAAAAAGGTGGTATTGGGGGTCTTGAAAAACATTACGGTAGACAAGTCCCTAGGGCCTGATGGGATATACCCCAGGATACTGAGGGAGGCAGAAGAGGAAATTGCTGATGCCTTGAGAAATCTTTGCATCCTCACTGGCTACAGGAGAGGTCCCAGAGGATTGGAGCCAATGTTGTTGCTTTGTTTAAGAAGGATAGCAAGCACATTGATCGGTTACCTCCCACAGTCCAAAAATGTGCCGGTTAGGTGGATTGGCCATGCTAAATTGCCCTTAGTGTGCAAAGGGATTGGGTGGGGTTGCTGGGTTGCGGGATAGGGTGGGGGCTTAGGTAGGGTGCTCTTTCCAAGGGCCGGTGCAGACTCGATGGGCCGAATAGCCTCCTTCTGCACTGTAAATTCTGTGATTCTATGACAGGGGGAGGTGGGGGGGATTCCCACACTGGGGGGGGGGGGGGGGGGGGGGGGTAGTTGGAATGGAGTGGCCGGGGTCAGCTGACTTACGGGAGTGGGGGGAGCAAAATGGCTGGGTTGCTGCTGTAGTGGCCAAAGGGGAGCTGGAGGTAGAAGAGGGAGTCGGTGCGGGGGTCCGCCACCTGGGGGACTGGAGGGTGCGGGAGGCACGGGCACGTGGCAGGCCTAAAAAAAGGGATGGCTAGTCGGCGGGGGGGGGGGCAGCGAGTAGCCCCTGATCCGGCTGATAACACGGAATGTGAGGGGCCTGAATGGGCCGGTCAAGAGGGCCCGGGTGTTCGCGCACTTAAACGGAGTGAAGGCAGACGTGGTCATGCTCCAGGAGACACACTTGGATGGTGGCAGATCAGGTCAGGCTGAGGAAGGGATGGGTAGGGCAGGTCTTTCACTCGGGGCTGGATGCAAAGTATAGAGGGGATGCGAGACTGGTGGGGAAGCGGGTGTCGTTTGAGGCAATGAATATTGTGGCGGATAATGGAGGTCGATACATGATGGTGAGTGGTAGGTTGCAGGGGACGCGGGTGGTACTGGTGAACGTATATGCCCCGAATTTATGAGACATATGTTGGGTCGGATCCCGGATCTGGAGGCAGGGGAGCTTGATAATTGGGGGGGGGGGTCTTCAACACGGTGCTGGACCTAGCCCTGGACCGTTCCAAGTCCAGGACGGGTAAGAGGCCGGCTGCAGAAAAGGTGCTCGGGGGGTTTATGGACCAGATGGGGGGGGGGGGGGGGGGGAGTGGATCCGTGGAGGTTTGCCGGGCAGGTGGCCACAGAATTTTATTTTTTCTCCACGTCCATAAAGCCTATTCCCGGATAGATTTTTTAATAATGAGTAGGGCACTAATCCCGAAAGTGGAGGGAACAGAATATTCGGCTATAGCCATCTCAGATCACGCCCCGCATTGAGAGGAGAGCTAACTTCCATTAGGGCCCATAGGGAGAAGAGAGAGGAGGGAGAGGCAGAGATTGGAGGGGGAGATATTAAGCGTGGACAGGAGCTATGCAGAGGCCCCCCAAGGAGAGGCTGATTAGGGAGCGATGAAACCTCCAAATGGAATTTGATCTATTGACCACGCCACGGGAAAAGCAGAGGCGCAGTGGAGGAAAATGCAGGGGGAAGTATACGAGTATGGGAAAAGGCGAGCTGGATGCTGGCACATCAGCTTCGTAAGAGGGAGGCAGCGAGGGAGATTGGTGGAATTAGAGATAGAGGGGGAATACGGTGCGGTGAGAATAAACAAGGTATTTAGGGACTTCTATAGGGATCTGTATAGGTCTGAGCCCCCCGGAGTGGGGGGAGGGGATGCGGAGATTCTTGGACCAACTGAGGTTCCCGAGGGTGGAGGAGGAGCAGGTGGCTGGTTTGGGGGCGCCGATTGGGCTGGAGGAGCTGGTTAAAGGATTGGGGAGCATGCAGGCGGGGAAGGCCCGGGGAGCGGACGGGTTCCCGGTTGAATTTTACAGAAAGCATGCTGGGCCCGTTGCTGGTGAGAACTTTTAATGAGGCAAGGGAGATGGGGACCTTGCCCCCGACAATGTCCCGGGCGCTGATCGCGTTGATTTTCAAGCGGGATAAGGATCCATTGCAATGTTGATCATATAGGCCGATTTCGCTCCTCAATTTAGACACTAAGTTGTTGGCGAAGGTGCCTGGCCACGAGGATTGAGGATTGTGTCCCGGGGGTGATCCATGAGGACCAGACGGGGTTTGTGAAGGGCAGGCAGTTAAACACAAATGTGCTGAGGCTCTTAAATGTGATCATGATGCCAACGGTGGAGGGGAAGTGGAGGTAGTGGTGGCTATGGACGCGGAGAAGGCCTTTGATCGGGTGGAGTGGGAGTATCTCTGGGAAGTGCTTGGGAGGTTTGGGTTCGGGGAAGGGTTCATAGGATGGGTCAGGCTGTTATATAGGGCCCAGTAGCGAGTGTGGCAACAAACCGGCAGAAGTCGGAGTACTTTAGGTTGTACCGCGGTGCGAGGCAGGGGTGTCCCTTATCCCCCTTGTTTTTTGCACTGGCAATTGAGCCGCAGGGCCATGGCACTGAGGGAGTCCAGGAACTGGAGGGGATTGTCCGGAGGTGGGAGGAACACCGGGTGTCGTTATATGCTGATGACCTGTTGTTATATGTTGCAGACCCAGTGGAGGGGCGGCGGAGGTCATGCGGATCCTTAGGGAGTTCGGGGACTTCTCGGGGCTATAAGCTCAACGTGGGGAAGAGTGAGCTCTTTGTGGTGCTTGCGGGGGGACCAGTAAAGGGGGGATAGACGAGCTACCTCTGAAGAGGGCGAAGAGGAGCTTCCGATACCTGGGGATCCAGGTGGCTAGGAGCTGGGGTCCCTGCACAAGCTCAATTTGACACGGTTGGTGGAGCAGATGGAGGAGAACTTCAAGTGATGGGATATGCTGCCACTCTCCCCTGGCGGGTAGGGTGCAGTCGGTCAAGATGACGGTCCTCCCAAGGTT